>NC_142504.1:105237745-105550840 GCF_057876585.1 Rhinolophus sinicus
TTTATCACCATCATTCATTGTGCTAGCCCACCACATTAAAGGAGAAAAGTTGATGCACCAACAGAAGCTGAAAAGCCGTTTGACAAAAGTTAAGCGGCCGATCCTAATGTATTGCAATCTAAAAAAGCAAAAGAGGAATAAAAATAAATTACTTAAACATAAAAAAGTCTACATAGTACCAAAACAATCACCCCAACCATACTTATTTCCTGAGAGGCAAAACACTAAAATTATTTCAACTGTAATTAGGAATTATAAAAGAATTCTGCTTTCAGATTTAACATTGCCTTAGAGGTGCTACTGAATGCAATAGGACAGTGAAATGTTCACATGTTTAGAAAATCCAAGCATCTCTAGCAAAAAAAATTAAATATCTACAATTAATAGGACAATTTGTCAAGGTAGCTGGATAAAAAATTCTCTAGAAAGTGTCATCTTTTCTATGTTTTGAAAATGAGCACCTGGAAATGGAAGTCAAGTATTTCTTTTCTCAATAGCTGTAAATGCCCTAGGAAAAAATTTGTATCCTTTTCAGTGAAAGATATGAAATAAAATATATGTGACATGAATGTTGGTTATTCCAAAATTAACACGTTGCATACGGCGGGGTTTAAATCCCTCGTGAAGATTCTCGTGATCCGTACGCAACGTGTTAATAATATTTATTGCAAGTCCCTTTAGAATTTCCAAAATAGTGAGGTTTTTGCTTTCTTTTTTTTGAACTGAATAAAATAATCCTGAAGTTCATATAGAATAAATGCATAATGCTTGAGAAGAGCCCAGACAAATACGGAAAAGAAGACCAGTGAGGACAAATTTGGCTTACAAGTGATCGTCATCTGCTAAGAAAGTCTGTGACCAGATCAATGTGGTATTGATACCGGGTTACATAAGTAGCTCAATGGAACAGGACTGTGTTTCATTCAGTAAGAGAAGTTAATGTATGATAACACGAATAGCTCAGTACTGTTGAGAAAATATTACATTATTCGATGGATGGTATTGCCTAACCTATTCTTTCAGGGGTTGGGGTGGGTGAGAGAGATGGACCGCTAACATTATAATCAGAAATAAATGCCAGAATCTTCAAACGTAAACAAGTAATTCAAATTTATAGGAAATTACAAGAAACTACTTATATAATCTTGTGGGTGAGGGAGAAGGTCTTAAGCAAGATCTGATACCCCAAAAAACACGTTGGGGATGGGTATTTGTAACACATATGGCAGAAAAGGGGGTATTATCAATAATATTAATAACTTAGGAACTGGAAAGAAAAACACGACTCGGAATATAGGCCAAGAATATACAGCTCACAGAGAACAAATACAGACAGCAAACCTGTGCAAAATAATTTACGTTTGCTAGGAAAATGCATATTAAAATAACAATGAGACATTACTTGAAACCCATCAGACTGGTAAAAATAGAGAAGAACACTTTTTGCTAGCAAGGGTGTAGTAAAAGCAGTATTCTAATAATACTGATGGAAATGTGAATTGCCATGCTTTATTTGGAAAGCAGACTGGCAATGCATATTTAAATTAAAAATTAATATAACTCTCCTAAGCCTTTGTCCTGGCTATCAGTCTTGTACAAATAGAAGTGCCTGTACACAAAATCGTATGTACAAGGATGTTTATTGTACCATTATAACGACAAAATACTGAAAATACAAATGCCCATCATTTGACAGAATGCTAACTTATGGAATATTTGTCCACTGTCTCATTATGCAGCCATTGAACAGGAAAAAGTAGAGCAATGTTAGAGTTGGCTTTGGAAAGGTTTCTGTGAGAAATGGGTTACATGAGAAGGTGCAGAAAAGTGTATAATATTCAGTTGTGAAACAAAGACGTAGTCTCCCTGTGTTTGGCCTGTGTGTAAATCTGTGAGTGTGGAGAAAAAGATGAAAGCACCCATTATCTAAATTAAGAGGGAGTGGGGGGGGCGGCCGGATGGCTCAGTTGGTTACAGTGCGATTGAACAACAGGGTTGCCGGTTCGATTCCCACATGGGCCAGTGAGCTGCGCCCTCCACGACTAGATTGAAGACAATGAGCTGCTGGAGGGGCAGGAGGGGTGCTGGGGGGAGAGGAGGGGGGAGAGAAGAGGGGAGAGAAGGGATCTCTAAGGCTCCGCCCCTCTTCCCCCCTCAAATGTGAAAATCCAACCGTGGTGTTAACTGCATCCCATATTTTTCCCATAGAGGAAGGACCCTCTGATTGTGAAAAGTTACATATATACATTTTTCTAAATCTAAAAAAAGGAATTGGAAAGATTAGAAGGTAAAAAGCTATCAGCAATAGAAAGAACATCGCTCTCCATGTTTTGCATTTTCCTTTCACTTGTCTTCTGGTAGGGAATGTGTATTTTTACATAATTAGCATCATAATGTAAGTATACTTTATCGTCTAGTTTTTGGTCATTTAACAGTCTAATATGTGATATATAGCATTCCATCTTCTCAATGCACAGTATCTTATTTAACCATTTATTTTGTGCTTAAATATTCAATGTTTCCTATAAGAGAGAAAAGGTGCAGTGACTATCTGTGCAAATACATTTTTTTTAGAAGTTGGATCATGTTCTTATGGTCCCTCCCTGGAAATGGGATTACTAAATTAAGCACTATTAGGACTCAAACCCTTTTGGTACTTATTACCAGCTTGCTTTCCTAAAGTGTGGGACCAGTTGATGTTCCCATCAGCATGAAGACGGCTTCCTCAGAAGATGAGTGCCAGCCTGAAGAAGAAAGATGTGGGAGAAGAGCCTTCAGAAAGAGACACAGCCAGTAGGATGCCAGGCACTCAAGTGGAAGAGAGCTTCAGAGGTGTGAGGAAGGGTGAGCAGGCTGGGGGAAGGGAGCAGTGGGTGGGTGGGGAGGCGGGGAGAGGAGCAGACACCAGGGGCCTTCGCTCCCGAGGGCTGTATGGGCCGCCATGAGGAATTAGCATTTTATGCTCAAGGTTGTAGGAAGTCAGCAGAGAGAGCTGCCAGACAGGGGAGTGGCTTGATGTGATTATTGTTACAGATAAGAGTTTCCCAGAGGCTGTTGCTGCAGATTCTGTGTGAGAGAATGGTTTGAACACCTGGATGGTAACATCCAGGATGGAGAGAAGGGGATAGCTGGGGATATGTGTGTATACACACATGTACACAGAGGGTCCCCAAAAATGTATACACATTTTAAGAAAGAAAAAAAAAACTATTAAAATTGTAATACTCAGTATATACTGATAACAAAAGATGAATACAAGTCATGTGTATACACTTTCTTGACACCCCCAGTGTGTGTATATTTGTAATTGAGCTCTTAGAGCCGACTGAGGGACTGGATGTGTGAGGGATACAGAAAAGAACCAAATCGAGAAAATTTCAGTTTGAACAGCTGGCTGGGTGGTGGCCACCAAGATGCAAAGGGTTAGCTGGGGAACAGGTGCGGAGGCAGAATCAGAAGCTGGTGTTAGGTCTCTTAGATCTCCAAGTGGAGATGTGATGGAGATGGTGGGAAGTGAGGATGGAGCTGAAGGGAGAGGTCAGGCGTGGGTAGGTCTTTAGAAGTCGTAATAACCAAAGGGACTGGGCAGGGTCACAAAGCTTAAGGTGTTTCTTCCATCTGAAAATTTGTTCAGGATCCTAACTGTCCTACAATAATAAATGTTAGGAACACAACGTTTTCTTAAATTAGGGAACTGTCTGTAAGCTGTCAGGTGATACATACTTGAGGATACAAATTGTTGGGTCTCGGCTAGCATCTTAAGTACCGGCTGACTGATGTTTAAAGATTCAAGAGACCTTCCCCTTCTTGATAAGATGATTTTCAGATGTTGTGATAAAGTCACTAATGACTTGATTGTGTAAACCTGTGAGGCATGTAATCACACATTGTCCAGTTTTTTTGTTTTTTGTTTTTTTGTAAGGAGTTGGAAGAGAAGGCCGATTCATGTTAGGAGGATTTGATTTAAGACCTTGTAAGGAAATTCAAGACTTTGTGCTATTATCACCAAACCTTGCCTGTGTTATGTAAAGATTTTTGTCTGTGTCATGTCATCCTTGTTTTGTTCAATTTATTCCTCCCCCTCCAAGTGTCCTAGTTTCTCTTCTACTGTAGCTGATTTTGAACAAAATAGAAACTTGGGTTTTTTCCCCCCCAGGATTTGGATTCTTCATTTGTTACTCATTCTTTTTAAATAAGTGATAATACATTCTTAGCAATTTTGAAATCATGTTTTCTTTTTTCCTGCTTCTAAAAGAATTAGATATTGGAAAAGATAAAGTATAAAGTAGTGATCCACCTGTAATCCAAATAGTCCTTTGGCTATATGTACATGGAGATAGTTAATGTATTTGGAATAATGCTATAATGGTGTTTAGAATGATGCTTTTTAACCAATATTTTATGGGGCACATTTTGCGATAACTTGTAACATTTCTTGAAACATGATTTTTGAAGGTTGCAGAGTATGGGTAAATTCATGACGGCTTTTAAGGAAAAAAAAAAAATCTCAAGATGATCTCAGTAATTGACAAATCCTCTGAAAATTAAAACGAAAAGCAAAGAAAATAGAAACACTGTGAAGTCTTTGGAATACTCCGGAAGTTCAAATGTTGTGTTCGTAATAAGATCTTGTTTTGAATGAAGGCAGCCTTCACACTTTGCTTACTCCTGCAAATTTCATTACCTGTTACTTAAAATTAAATTATCTTTTATGCACATCCTCTGTTTTCAGTTGGAACATACTGATCCAATATGACCCCTTGTGGTGTTTCATAACATCCCACGTTACAAGACATCCCAATTTTTAAGTGTGGTAAATAAACAATAGTGAGCAAATGTTTTTGGTACTATGTCAGAAGTGCTGGGAGCCATAAAAAGATGTGCATTTAATTGTACATAATAAACAATGAAAGAATCTCCATGAATTTTTAACATGATTTAGAAATTTAAACTTAGGGAGGAAAAACAATCCCTCAGGGATGTAAGTGAACATGGAAGCTGCCTTTCCTATTGGCTGACTTCCAGGAGAATCACCCTGGTCATATGTAGGTTTGCCTGCTGTGGCCTTCCTTTGTTGGTAAGGGCTGAAGAATTCCAGGAAAGGCTACTATCCCTTCTGCCCCCTTTTCCAACTGCGTTCTGCCCACGTTGTGACACGGAAGTATCTGCCTCAGGACACCAGCAATTTCCTGTTCATCAAATCCAGACTGGATTTGCTCAGCACACTCCTCTTCAACCTTTATGTGGCCCTTGATCCCTGACTAGCTTGGCTCCTGGTCCTCTTTTCCTCTCGGACATCCTGTCTGTTGTGCCTTCTTCTCCAAGACTCGAATCCCATTTCCTTATGATCTTGTGTGTGTGTTTGTTTTTACCTTGGAAATCTCATTGTGTGTGTCTCCTATTGCCTCCATGGAGATCAAGACTCACAAGCTATAAAAATGTGTGTGTGTGAAGGTGTAAAAGTTTGCAATTGGGCTGTTACACGAGTAGATCGTTTTATGGCTTACAATTCCTGACATTATCCTGCAAATGTTTTCCCATGTTGTAAAATATTGCTTGAGGACATGAATCTGTAGCTAGCTATAATTTATTTTCTCTATGGTTGGTCATGAGGGTTGCTTCCAGTTTTTCAGTTTTGTTTTTGTAATGAACGTCTTGGTTTGTGTCACTCGACTCTATATCCCTGATTAATTCCTTAGGAAAAGTTCCTTGGACGAGAATTATTAAGCCAAGGCGGAGGTTTTATTTAGTCCTCTAGGTTGTCTGTAGACTATTTTCTTCTCACTGATAACCCACTCTTTAGGCCTTCTTCATCTTTATTCTATTACAACAGATGCTCGGCAGGTTTCCTTGTTTTCAGTTTCAGTTAACTCGGGGTTACTCTGTACCACTCACTGCTAGCCGTGCTCAGTGATCTTGGAAACTACAGCACATCTGGGGCACCCGTGTGCATATTCCTTTAGGAGCTTTGGCTGCATTCGTGCAGCCAGCCGCCATACCTTCTTCCTGGACCCCCCCCCCCCCCCAACTTGTGTGTGGGGGGAACCTGCAGTTTCGTACATGCTGCAGCTACTCTTATGTTTATGGTCCGGCCTTCCATCAGACTTCCTTGCTGCTCAACATCCCTGCCTTTGCCCGGCTCTGCTCCCTTTTGCTCTCTGTTTGTTCCAGACTTTGAGATTCTTGACTCAGTCTCTACTTCCTGTCCCACTCTCAGCCTATGACCTTGTCTTCTCCTTCTTTGGAAAAGCAAAACCATAGAACACACAACAGCAGTCCTCAGTTGGGGAAATATGGGTAGAGATCAGGGGTGCTGCCAAACGTCCTACAATGCACAGAACAGCCTCCCCCGATGAATTACCTGGCCCCAAATATCCATGGTGCCCAGCCTGTTTCAGACCTACTCGCAGACCCTGGCCATCATCCCTTCATTATCCATTCGTCTCTGTTCACTACAGCTGCATTGTGGAATGGTTGTTTTCTTGTTGGGATATTAGATTTGAGCAGTTTCAGGATCCCCTCAGGTCATAGTGGGAGCAGGGACAGTAACACTGGGTTGGGACTGGATGTTTGTGTTGAATCCAGTTTGGCATCTGTTCCTAGATTGTGGTGCCGTTCTGGTTGCGTCCTAATTGCCTGTAGATGGAGGGTCTTGAACTAAGACTTCTGATGTTCCTGTCATTGTTAACATTTCTTAATTTGGTATTAAGATCATTGGTAACTAGGTTTACTTGTGTTTTAGTGGAGGTTGGGCAGAAGCTGATTTCCATGAGGGGGAGAAAGATATAGGTGACATGAAACTCACTTGGTCAGTAAGTTTGATTGTAAATGGAGATAGCAGAATTGGAGTAGGAAAGGTCAAGTGTGGGCTCTGCCTCCCTCTCCAAAATGAGTTTTTTTCTGTGCGTTTTTCAAGGCAGAGACTCAATGGACAGGGAGAGAATAAATATACTAAAATGAAATGCTTGGCTGTGGGAGAAAGGTTATTAATCAGAAATCTGAATTCTGTCTTCATTTTTATATTACTACTTGGCATGAAATGACAATTTAATTAGTGTTTTCGTTTACTAGGGCTACCATAACAATGTACCACAGATTGGGTAGCGTGAACAACAGGAATTTATTTTCTCACAGTTCTAGAGGCTGGAATTCTGAAATCAAAGCGTCAGCAGGGTTGGTTTCTTCTGAGGCCTCTCTCCTCGGTTTGCAGAAGGCCTGTTTTCCTTGTCTCTTCACATCGTCTTCCACTGCACCTGCCTGTGTCCAAATGTTCTCTTCTAATAAGGACACCAGTCTTACTGGAATAAGGCCCACATTAATGACCTGATTTTAACTCAGTTACCTCTTTCAAATAAAGTCACGTTCTCCAAATAAAGCCACATTCTGAGGTCCTGGGGGTTAGGACTGTAACATATGAATTTGGGAGGACACAAGTCAGCCCATAACAACTGGGTAATATTTGATGTGAGGTCTAGGTGCATTTTATCTTGAAAAGAACAGGCAAGTTATTAAATAACTTATTCTGTCTGTGTAGGTATATTTTCTTATAGTGTATTGTGGTTCTTCTTTTTTTTTTTTAACCCTCCAGCCAATGTGTAAATGTGAAATAGTTTACTTTTATAGTTTTAGGTATTGTCAAGAAAGTGGAGTTTCTGCTCTTAAATTTAGATTGTTGAGTACTTGTGTGTCCTCACCTGCTGACTGCTGAAATCTTGGAGTAGTTTTCTTCTTTCAAGAACTCTACTGAAAATGTTTGGAACTGTCAACCTTGCTAACTGTGAAGGGTTAGGGCTTCTAGTAGTAACCCAGGACTGACTTTCTCCACCAAGATCTCAGCTGTCCTCCCGGCCACAAGAGGTCTCTGGCTCCCCTGGTGATCTGGTTTGTTGTCCCAGAACCTGTGGGAATTCCAGCCTTTGAGCACCTGTGGGAACTTGAAAGTCTGGTTTAGAGTTTCTTAGCTGACATGCCAGGAATACTTAATGAGTGAACATGCCACCAAATTTGAGTTAATGTGGAAAGTTAGCTTTTTGAACAAGTGGGAGCACTTCCTGTTTCAGCCACACCCAGTGGGCTTGTAGACTTGCTTCCAGTGAGAGAAGAGACGTAGCCTAGAGCCAGTCACAAGCCAGAGAGAGAGCCTCGGGAATGCAGTAAATAGTGATCAGGTGGGTACACCGTACCCCTCAAACAGGACTCTGTGCCCTTGATCTCTGCCTAAGGGCACCCAGCTGGTTCCTTGGGAAATGGCTTGCACACCAGGGGTGTGGATTTATAGGGTGGTGGTGTCATCTATCATGTGACATCAAATCCCGCTTGTCAGTTCTGTTTGGTGTTGTAGTTTGTACCATAGTCATCTTTGTTCCAAACCCGCCGTCCCCCCCCCCACACCTGGGTGGGGACCGGTGGGGGCCTCGAAGGTGGGGACTGGAGAGAAAGCTGAGTTCCTTGTAAAGGACAGACCTTGAGTGCCTGTCTGCCCAGAAAACTCGGACATAGCCTTAAATAAGCACATAGCCCAGCCCTGACGTACAGTTACAAAACGCTGTGCATTCTGGCTGTTGCCTGTCCTGTTAGGAATGTGTTTCTCATCTTTTTACCTACTGGGAGCTGTCATTTAGAGATGCAATGCTGCAGGTAACAACGTTATGGCAGGTGTGCCTATCTCAGCTAAATGCTGAGCTGGGTGGAGTTACTTCATCCTTATGGTAGGGGTGGAGCTTGACTCATTGCTTTTCCACCAACGAGCATTTCTTTTTAGCTGTCATTGAAGTGAATCATCAGTATAAGTAAGCCAGCTCGGGGCATTCCTTGTCAGTTGTGTTCCAATTTACTGGTAGCCTCTGAGTACCAGCAGAGGTTCAACACAGAAAGGAAAAGACACAGCCAGGCATCCTGAAGGTCGTCAAGGTAGGTTTCCAGCTGGGTCACTGTAATGTTGGCCCAGCCAGATGCTCTCTGGCAGGAGAGGCGGCTTGTTTTCCGTGAACCTTGAGGATAATTATGGGTCGGAACAAGGATGCCTCTGTGTGTTTATTCTATGAATGCATAACATCTCCTGTTGGCACGGAGTTGGATCTTGGCATAGTACTGTGTTTATGTCAGTGGCATTATTCTAGCTCATACCAAAAGTTTCCTTTATAAATTACTTCTTTCTGGTGTTTAGGGTTAGCCGTAGTCAACCAGTGTTGTCCTCCTTATGTGTAGACGGGATGGTAGCAAAAAATTGAGACTTGAAAAGAATTGTCACCTGAACTCTCCTGATGCTTTACTTTTTGTTTCTTACCTCTATCTTGACTATTTAGAAACATGGACACTTGCTACTCGGAAAACAAAGGTGTAATGGATACTTTTTCGTTTTGAAATAATGGAACATGTAGACCACTGAATGTTGTTCTCTGGTTTAGAAATCACTGGTTTAGGAGGAAACAATTGTGTTTTTCTTCTTGTTTGGTTTTGGGTCTCTCTTTTCTCTATTTTGAACTTAGAAATCTCACTGGAGAAGAGGGAGACCCAGCTGTACTTGGCCTAAAATGAAATAACATTTGAGGTTTTGAAGTTGTTTGTTTGGACAGTGATTCAGGGTTTATATCTGAATTTTTGGTTGGTAGTGATAGAAATCTTTCTTCCCCTTTGTATTTGGCTTATGTGTCTTATTCTAAGTGCATTTGTTGTTGTTGTTACTATTATTAGTTTAAGAGACGAGACATTAGCACCCAGAACATACTCAACTGGATTTTTCCTTTGGGTTTCGCTGTCATTTTCCCACCTTACTACTCATATGTATGAATGTACTTTATGATTAACACGTGGTTTTTCTTTTTCTTTACTGTCTCATTTGATGGTGATTCATAAACTGTTAGTTTACTAGTTAGTATATGCCTGTATGTTGCCAAAGCCTGAAATACACTGGAATGCAGGCCACACCTTTATGTTAATGAGCTAGATTACTTTCAAAAAAGTACTCCTACTGTTAAATGTGGTATAACATTGATGGAATCTCAGGCAATAAAAATGTAACACGATGTGGAGTAGCAAAAGCTATTGTCAAATTGGAGCAAATCTTTAACAAGACACTTTATTGCACACTGAGAAGTACATTGTTTACATGTGTTTGATTTAGATTGTACCAATCAGAAAGAGAATAGAAACCAAGTAACTACACTATAAGCTAAGAGGGAAATTAAAGAATTGATGTACTGATATTACCTTTTTTAAATGTCTGTGAGGAGGATAGGGTGAGTTTTAATTCCCATGGGAATTTGAGTAAGATTCAAGTAGAATCAAGAGAGGAAAAAATTTTTCTATTTAATTAGGAGAAAAGGAATGGGAATGATTCTCACAGATATATATTTTTTTAATTAAAAAGTTTTTTTTGGAGTCGTATTACCACTCATTGTTGATTTAAAACAACACATTTAGGACATTTTTCTTGTCACTCTAGAGCAGGAGTGTCCAAAGTGTGGCCCGCAATCCATTTTTAATTGGTCCGCAGCAAATTCCAAAAATATATTTAATTTACTTAAATAAAGCAGGTGAGGCAATACGTACTTCACCTCAAGTGAGTGGTCCGGCTGTTTGTGTATTTTACTGCATATGGCCCGTGGTGAAAAACATTGAAAAAAGTTTGGACACCTCTGCTCTAGAGTATAAGTGAAAGATATACGATGAAGGCAGGGACAGAATGATAGGAATTTGCTAGTTGGGGAGTATAACATTTTTATTTTAAAGTGGTTTGTTTGGTGGGTGTCGTGATGGTGGAGAATCCTCTGTACTTCTTGACAACATCTTAGAAACAGTTAATAAGCAGGCTTTTGTGGTTAATGATGGTCATGTGGGGGCGGAGGCGTTGTTTTGATTTTTTTTTTTTTTTTTTTATATTTCATTCCAGGCAGTATTTATTCCATTAGTCTGTACTTCTTAGGGCTTTTCCAAATCAACTTTCTGGTGAAGTCATTTACATACCATTTCTTTCACCGGGCAGAAATCTTTCCTTTCCTGGTTTCCCTTCTTTGCAGTTTGTTAATGATGATTTATTGTGCCAGCACTGTGGAGGACTCCCCATTTTACAAGTCGGCTGGAAGCAAGCCTGCTAATCTCTCAGCTTGGATCGCCGGGGTTTGTGAGGTCATTCACCCCAGGGTGATGGCAGAAGCACGTGCTCTCAGGTGTTTTCAGAATCTCTCTCAACTATGCTCTCAGTGGCTCAGAATTCCACAGAGGGTCACCTGGCACACCTTCACCGACAGTAAATATTTGTGCTCCCTCCGCGCTTGCCCTAGTTTTCTTGGTACCCAGGTAGGCAGTTTCCCCATGCAATCCTGCCCACTGGCCAGGACTCCTGGGTCAGGCGTGGGTGAGACCACCTGCTGCTCTCCTGCAATCAAAGGGTGTTTTGTTTTTGAGTCCTCCTAAGGCCTGATGTCTAGATCTCATAGAAAGTCCCTTCTGCCTTGCTGTTGTCACCAAAAACTAGATGAGCCAAAATAATCACGAGCTCTTGAACCATGAGCTGTACTCGCTCAGCTGAGACATATGTGAGCTATTTATTCATCCTAGAAGTAGTTACTGGAAGAAGGATTAAAGTACCAGCTCCTGATTGACTTCATTCCTGAAAACAAAAGATTGATTTTCTTCTCTTAGAGAATGGACGACTCTGTGGAAATTTTTGGAACAGCACATGAGACGTGTGACATACCATCACCTCTCAGAGGTACACACCAGTGTCACTTCCGACTACGTGGAAACACAGAGACGATAGATTCAAGTGGGGTATATGGTGTTTCACAAAAATACACAAAAAAGCACCGCTTGAAATGAGGTAGGCCATTGTGTTCACGTCACTATTACTCATGTGGCCAGCTGCAGCGGAGAGGGTCACGTGCAATCATAAGCCACCTCTGACTCAGGCGAGTGACTGGAAACCCTGGCACATTACAGAGGGCATTCGGTCATAGGTTCTTGAGCAGGAGGCCACGTGCAGTTCTGGGGCCGTGATCTCCAGGAGCATTTGCCGGTGCAGGGGTTTGAACCTGGAGCTCCATTGACAGGGTTGACGAGTTGGTTTTCGCCACGATATGCCACGCTAAGTAGACAGCCTTGAGACTCAAGGAAGTCTCTAGTTTTATTAACGGAAATGGTGTGGCAGGCTTTAAGGCATTTTAATATATTCCTTTTTTCTTCCCTGCCCTGTTGTGTTGAGGTTTTTAGGGGCATAATTGTATCGAGTTTCATCAATGAGTGATCTCTCTGAAAGAGACACGTTCTCTTTGGACATGTGCCTGTCTGGTGTTATATCTGTTTGACTGTTTTAACTCCTTGACAAGGCTATTTAAGACACTTGTAATACCTTGTGAATTACTCTTAAATAACTTGTCTTTTCCTTATCCTATTAGTCTATCAGTTACCAAATATTTAGTAATATCTTTGTGCTAGAAACTGAGGGGTACCGCTTTCTCCCTTACACTTGGCAGTTTTTGTTGAGCTAAGATTCTTTTAAGTTGACTTAACATTCTGTTAAGTTGTTTTTTTTTCCTTCTCTTATTCTTGCTTTCACTTAATTGATTAATATTCTTTGTAAATACACACTTAATAGCCCTTAAGCATTGGGCTGAGTGAAGGTGGCAATTAAGACACTTCTTAAAGACAATTAAGAGGTGATTTGTGAGAGTAATCAGACTGGAGCAATATGCCCCCTAATTTTGTCAGCTGGTTTTGAAAAATTCGTTTTCTCTTCAGTTCTTTGTTCTTTACCGGGAGGCCACGCACCAAAGGTTGACTGGGATTCCTTGTGTGTGTGCGAGTGGAATTCTTTATGAAGAAAATAAAGAATTTAATGGCTACAAAGATGACGTAAGCTGACAGGCATGTATGTCAAAGGGAGAGGGAGAGAGAGAAGGAGAAGACAGAACGAGGGCCCATCACCTGCCAGGAAGGGCACATCCCAAGAGCTCATGCCTCTGCAGGGACATCGCCATTTTGAGCATGATACAGGATAGAAAGCTTTGAGGACAAAGCCAGCATCTTAGTTTAGCAATCACCAGTTTAAGGATAAGACCCAAAAGCTCAGCAGTGAGCTTCAGCAGTGCAGTTGTGGGCGGCGCCACCCCTGCCCCTCCCTGGGTGGGAAGCACCCCAGCCTCTTCATCTGCACTGAGCTGGAGGCTTCCACAGCCTCCTGCCGTTGCCTACTCCTAGATGTTACCCGCGTCATGATTAAATTGCCCTTTCGTTGTGCTTTGCACATCTATATTTGGCTTTGCCCTTCTTTTTTTTTTTTTTTTTAGGGGAGGGGAGAAGTGTAGGCAGAGAACAAAATATTAATCAAAAGCAATTTGTGAGCTCCCAAATCAAGAGTGTACCAGTTAGGTGACCTCCCAGCCTTGAGGGGAAACTCATTTATTCAACAGGTCTGCACTGAGCCTCGGGCCCCTTGGGATCTAGGTGCTGGGGAGGCCAGTGTAAACAGGAGAGGCCAAGTGGCCCTCAGTGCCCGGTCCAGCGGGCTGCATAGCTGTCTGTGGCCACCTGTCTCCCCACCTGCAGCCTGGTGGGGAGACTGCTAATAACCAAGTGAACAGAGACAGTAACTGAAGCTAGTGTGAGGGGCTGCAAGTAGTGAAATCAGGAGAAGGGGTGACAGTTGCATGGATGGGCATGTTGTTTTCCTTCTGCATGGTAGCTCCTAATATTTTCCAGAATGGAAGTTGTGGCTGAAACGAAGGCTATAGGTTAGAAAACTGTCTTTAAAAAAATTCTTTGTAACATCCTTCCCATAGAAAGCTATGAATTGTTGTGCCCAGAAGGGTACATGGTCGTTGATCTTAGAGCAAAAGGAAAGATATTTCCTGGAGAAAAATATTTCCACTCATCAAACATGATTAAGTATCATCTTGTTTAAACAATATTGGAAAACTGGGGACATCTGTGTCTGTGGAGTAGCCTCAGAATGAATGAATTCTGCCGTGTCAGAGGCGTGGCAGCCTAGACATAGAGGGAAAGCGTTGAACTTTGTGGCTGTACCATTGACGTGACTAAGCTTCATCATTTGCCAAACGGAGTTGTGTTAGGTTATGTGACCTCCAGTCTTGGAGCTCTCATTTTGCTTTTTTTTCTGAGTCAAGATTTATTAGAGCAACCTAAGGAACCAAAGCTTTATAAGGAACCAAATAAATTGTTACTGTTCTGAAACCATGAGATAAATATTGAGTAGGAAGAGTGACTATGAACACACGCAAAGCAGGGCATTTATGAGACATCCACACACACTTCTTGAATTTATTAAACCCAGCATTGCTGAGAATGAGGTAACGTGTTCTGAGTTTCTCAGATCATCATGGCCATGAGTCCCTGTGCTGCATCTGGGGGCAAGGGAAGCTCTGGGGACGAACTGTGGTCTAACGTCACCACTAAGAGCAGTAACAGCTTACCAGGTGCTAAAGTAAAGGGTATGGAGGCCTTGCCACCGCTGGATGAGATTAGCTGAGAGAGATCGTGACATCTGATAATTTCCAGTTGCAGGTGGCAGAACTAGAAAACCCACCGGGCTGTGTCTTACTGCAGAGTGCATGCCCTCAATTACATTGTTATCTTACTCTGCATCGAGGAGACCTAGGCAGCCATAAAAGAAGGAAAAAACTCCTGTGTCTTTGTCGAATGTGTAACTGTTATATTGTTGTGAGGGTCTTCTCCCCAATTAATGATTCCCCATTTCCTTCCTGTTGTTCAAAATCTCTGTCTCAGAAAGGTCCCTGGACCATCCATTCTATTAAAAGTGCATCCAACACCTCCCTCCCCCTCCCAATATCAGTCCTCATTGCCTGCGGTGTTTCTTTTCTGTTTAGTATTTGTCATCTTCTGACTCTATACTAATTTCTTTGGTGGTGTTTACCACCTCTCTCCCCTCCGTGGAGTGTCACCTTCACCAGGGTAGGGAGTTTGAAATGTTTTCTTCCCTGGTGTATCTCAGGTGACAGGGCCCGTGCCTGAGACATAGTAGGTGCTCAGTGAATGCTTGTTGAATGAAGCAGTGGGAGAGAAAACCAGACTCCCGAACCTTCTGAGGCCTGTGAAGGGAACCTCCGTGTGTCCTCACGATCCTGACTTGGCTCTGTTGGAAGCTGAGGTGTCTTCTGAGTTTTCAGCACTTCGTGCTGAGTTGTCTACAGGTCACCTGGCCCCACCTTTATGTGTTTGTAGAATGGAATCTAGGACGGAATTGGCTGGGTGGCTCTCACTTTCACCACCACTTTGAGATGAATGTCTGATGGCCAGACTTCCTGACATGCTTTTTCTAAGGTTGCAGTTGAGTCCCTGGCTTCTGTTATGCAGAGCGGTCTGGCCACAGGGGAACAGCTCTGTGAAGCTCGCTGCAAGCCGTCCGTCGTCATAGCATACATTTTACCAGTGAGGTTTTTTCCTACCTAGTTGTCCCTCTGGCTTTGAGTGCTCAACATGTGGCAGTTACATGTGCACTGTGGTCTGCCTGAGCCTTAATCCCTTATACTCGCCTCTTGTTCAGACACCCTCAGAGCAGATGCTTCTTCACTTTCAGCTCCTGCCCCATCGCTCTTGGCTTCCTTTGTTTCAGTCATGAGGAGACAAAAATTAACCAAGAAATCGCAAGGGAGGCTGTTTTATTTCCGTTCGATTGACTCCTATTTTAGCAGTGCTACACTTTAAAAGATGGAGATGGCCGTTGCTCAGCGTATGTGTTCCGGGATAACGTACAGTGGTGTTTTCCAGTATCTCTACCACAGAGCACCAGGTTTAGTCCCCCTACCTCACCTCCAGGCCATATATGCCTAACCTGCCCTTGTGCCATCAGGATACCCTATAAAGCAATGACTGGTTGCAGACCTACTGTGTGGCTGGGATGTCATAGATGCACGTGACCAAGACATGGCTCTGTTTGCAAGAAGCTTCCAGATCAGTTGCAGAAATGGACATAGAAACTAACAATTGCTATACTGATAGGCTTTTGCCAACAGGAGTGGGATTTGGGGGTTAGGAAGTTTTCTCAGAAACCGTTGAGCTGTTGTTAAGGTTGAGTGAAGGTCATGTGCAGGCAAGGCAGGGGCAGGGCATTGCCAGCAGAGGAAAAAGCATGATGTGCTCAAAGAACTGAAAGTCGTCCCCCTTGGCTAAATAGGTAAAAGGTACATGGAACGTGACATTAGAGGGTCAGGGCGGGGCCAGAGCCAGGCAGACCAGGTGTGCCACGGCAGTCTGCACTTGATCCTTGAGGTCACAAGAACCAACTCAGAGTGGGTGATTCCCACGTGTCTGGCTTGGGTGATTGGGTTAATATTTGGCTGCATTAACAAGATAAGGAATACAGCAGATTGGAGCGGGCAGCAAAATTTATCCACGAGGCACTTAATCACTGAGGTTGGGATGGCCATAAGGTTCCTTCATTTGCTTGCCTGGTACTTAAGCCTGGGGTCCTCAAAAGTATAGACTATAGGATATGTAGAGTGTACATCTAATGAGCAGGTCATAAGTGGTATTTGGCTGGAATCCATAACTGTCCCCATACATACCATTTCTTCCATTTAGGGTGCCTGGGTCTGAGGTGGGTTTGTGTTCACTCTCAAGGCATGCTGCAAGCAGGCACACTACCTAGCGTTAATTGCTGCAGTCACAGACTGCTTGTGCGTATAGTTACTGTTTATCAGTCCTACAGAACGGGAATGTCCCACGTGCATGTTCATCTTGCCTGGAGTAACCGAAAACATCCTCCCCCAGCCCCCACCCCCCTCAATGACCCAGTGAAAAGAGCGCGATCTTGTCTCATCTCACTTTGTGGTGACACCTGCTACCTCCACAAGTGGCATATGTTTGGTATCACTGTGACCAGTTTTTAACAGTATCTCAATCCTTGTAAGCTGCACCCCAAAATTGAGAATAATCACAATGAATGTTTTCTCAATCATCTGCTTTTATTAAGGGCTGTTGAAGAGTTCGGTGTGTGAAAATTTGCATCTATATTGAGGCTTACGCACCTTTATTTTGAAAGGAAGCTTTTCAGGGTTGGGGGGCAAAATCAGTAACACTACAAAAGCATGAAAAATGACCCTGAGAACTTGTGCCGTTGGAATAAAAATTTTATAAGGGTGCGTAATGAACTCGTGATCCGTTTTTAAAATGCGAACGCCTTTTCCAGTTTGATTATCAACAGTGTAATGAGGGTTTCTTAAACCATTTTGTTATTTTCTCCCTAAGTCAGTTCGCAAATGTTAATATTTCTTGTGTCCTTCTGATGTGAATATTAAGTTTCTCTCACAAGAGTATGTCAATTCTATAGTTAAAACTTAAAAGTTTTGCCGTTACTTAATCAAAGTGGCTTATGATGTTAGTTTTTGGTATCAGGTAATATTATTGCTGAAATGAGGTTCGCTGAGGGAACACCCCCCCCCCCGCCCCCGCCCCAGCTTTGTTGTTTCTTTGAGTATATTTGAGCTTAGAACTCAGGACAGTCTAGGAAATGACCCTGTGTCTCCCACATTGTGGAAAAGCGAAGAAAGTGAAGCAAATTTAAGAAAATGAAATTTATGTGGAAAATACATTCTATATCTAGTTGACGGTCAGGTATGAGATAAACTGAGAATTCCACATTCTGGCAAATTGGGCAAGACAGTGGTTCTGGATGTGTGGCCCTGGGAAGAGAAGAAGGTGACCCGTCACCGTGGTGGGTAGGAAACCAAGCAACCAAGGAACAGTTATGGAGGACTCATTCTGTGCAAGGTTCTGTGGGAAATGCAGACTAGCCTAAGGTGTCAACAGTGGCTTTTAAGTGACTTGCAGCTAGTTTGAGAGAATTAAGATTTCTACACTCGACGAAGGGCAAATAGTGCAGAAAGGCACAGGAGTTGGTGCCAAAGGAGTAAAGACTCATGACTGTAGGAATGCAGAGTATTATGGGGTGGTTTGTTCTGGGAACAGCAGGGGGACGTGCTGGCTGCCTGGAGCCTAGAAGGATCTAGGATTTCCATCAGTGTGAGAAGAAAAAACATAAAGAATCACCAGTAAGTGAGTATGTGCCCGGGGTAAGTGGGCTGAAAAGTTTGGAGATAGTGGATTGGTGTATTTGGAGAACCAAACAGATGCGGTGTTATTGACAAGTGGTTTAATTGGATTCTGCACTTACTGCCTAATAGAAATTCTTAAGCATAGGGCAACAGTGGGGCAAGGATTCTGTGTTCTGTTGAAGTGTAATAGAAGTCTACCGCCACAAGTCTTTTTTTTTTTTTTTTTTTTAATTGGGGAATATTGGGGAACAGTATGCGTTTCCAGGACCCATCAGCTCCAAGTAGTTGCTTTCAGTCTAGCTATGGAAGGGTGCAGCTCAGCTCCAAGTCAAGTTGTTGCTTTCAGTCTAGTTGTGGAGGGTGCAGCTCACTGGCCCATGTGGGACTTCAACCGGTGACCTTGTGTTATGAGCACCTCGCTCTAACCATGGAGTCAACCAGCCGCTCACTGGCAGCCCAGCTCCAAGCTCAAGCCGTTGCTTCTCACTGGTCCATGTGGGAATCAAACTGGCGACCTTGGTGTTATGAGCACCGCACTCTAACCACAGAGCCAACCAGCCCCCCGTCTCCCCACCGTTCTGATGGCAGAGGTATGTTTTATTCTACCTAAATTCTTCTCATCAATCCTGTGTGCTCTCACCCCGTGATTATTTAACACTTTCTTCTTCAGGGTCAAAGGGACAAGGAGAAACATACATATATCCATAAAACAAAGTCATCTAGTAGCATAAATCTTAATGCTCACGCACACACCCTTATGAGGTGAGGCATGGTATGTTTGGGTACAGTGCCTACTATTACAATAAATGGAACCCAACCTCGGCTCTCTTTAGAAGTTCTTCAATACCCAGTCTCATCTAACACAGTAACTTCAGGGAAGATTATTAAAAATCTGAACACAAGGAAAAATCTCTAGGGTGCATTCAGCTTTGAGATGTACGGGGACTCTGGTGTTTGCAGGTGGTTGATCTCCCGAGCTGGTCAACCAAGATTTTTAACGTGGATGACATAGGCATGATTTCTTCTATAAATACCCTTTCTTCTTGATAATATATGGGTCCAGGAAATCCAAGTGTGAGTGCCTGCCATATATTTATTGGCATAATGGGGAACAAATGTGGGCCCTAAAATATGCATCCTCTCGCTAGCATTGGCGTGGACCATTATTGTCATCGGTCCCCTCTCCCTGTTGATTCCAGTTTTCGCTCCCTGTGATAATACAGTGAAGTGGAATTGCTTTTGTCTCTTTTAAAATTTGACTTTAAAAAGTCTTGTAATAATGTAACACAGAATTTAGCGTAACGGAACGATCAAGTATCTGGTGGCTTGTTTGCATGTTTAATAGTCTTGAAGATAAAACTTGAAAGAAATTATTTTGACAAATATTTTTCTGAGAGTTGAGAGGATACTTGGTTTCCCCGAGGAATTCTAGGATTTCACAGGCGGTTCTTTGTGTTTTTGAGAGCAGTCTGAATGTGGTTGGCAGGCCGGCTGGAGGAATAAGTGTTCTGTAACTTAGTACAGGTCCGTAATCCTTTATCTGCAGTTTGAAAATTCACAAAGCCCTGGAAACTGAAAACATTTTTGTAGGTTTGTAGGAAAACTTACTTGAACGTGACCTGAATGGACTGGAGAGTATTTCTGGTTGTACTAGAACACTTAATATAACTATTCATACATATCACTGCACACATACTAACATTTGATTATGGGTCCCCAGTCCCCTACTGGGAATGTTATGTAATAACTGGAATATTCAGAATCATTTTTCTAAAACGGGAAAAAACTCAGAGTCCTATAACACATTGGGCTGGCTTTAACGGGGGTGTTAGTTTCCCAGCACTGCAATAATAAAGTACCACAAAGGAGAGTGCTTTAAAACATAGAAATTTATTGTCTTATGGTACTGGAGCCTGGAAATCTGAACTCAGGGTGTCAATGAGGCCGTGCACACTCTGAGGGAAAACTCCTTCCGTGCTTGTTCTCCCTTCTGGTGGTTACCCAGAATGCTTAGCATCCCTTGGCTTGTAGGGGTGTCCATCCAGTCACATGGCTGCCTTCTCCCTCTGTGCCGTCACATCACCTTCCTGTGTGCGTGATGGTCTCTGTGTCCAAATTTCCCCTCTTACGAGGACACAGTCGCTTTGGAGTAGTAACTTCATTTTAACTTGATGACCTCTAAAGGTCGTATTTCCTAATAAGGTCACATTCTGAGGTTCTGGGGTTAGGACTGCAGTATATCTTTTTGGAGGGACATGATTTGGTCTGTATCACAGGGAACAGTTCAAGATGAGCTACTCCATGCTTTTTCTGTGTTCAGGCCAGTGCCAAGTTTAACACCTTTGCTTCATGGCTTTCCTGGTGACGTGGTTGCTGCTTCACAGAATGGGTGTCATTCGTGGATCTTCCTCTTCAGACTTTACACTATCACACGTCATGTTGACTCCACTTAAGGGAGGATCCTTTCCCTCAGAGAATCTTGCCTGTGAGAAGAAGACAGATTTTTGCAGTAAGAACTGGACTGGGCTTGGGGTTAGCTCCTGTGGTACCTCTGGCATCACTGCCACTCCCACCTCTGAGAAGTCTAGAATGTTCCTCCAGATGTTGAAGGATTGTACAGGAAGTGCTTAGTCAGGACAGTGCTTGACAGGCAGTGAATACTCCGGGACAGAGAGGTTGATATTTTTATGTGCATAGGAAATGTTTCGCAATCTATGTAACTGTCCACCAATTCCCTCTTCTCTCCACCACTTACCCTGTCTGCCCTTGAAAATTGGCCCCGTGAGGTCCGCTCTCAGCATAGTTGTTGTTTAGTAATTTGCATGGCTTCTTCCTCTGCTAGACCTTTGTTCCTGAGCACTCAGCCCACAGGGGTCTCCGCAGTGTCCATCTCTGCAATGCTGGTGGATTCTCATTACCTCCACGTGCCATCTTTAGTCCAAGCATCCCGGAGCATGCAGTGCCGGCAGAACTAAAGCACAGCTGTGCTCTGGAAGCTGACAACTCGTCCTGAGTTAATTAAACACATCTTTTTTCTCCCGGTTTAGTTAATAGAGGCTGATTCCCTGAGTAGTTCCCCTACCTCGGAACTTGCCCTCTTTTCTAGTTCAGCACAGTCGGTGTTAATTCCACATTGGCATGAACCTCAAAGTCCCTGTGCTTGACCGGGGGTATTTCTTTCCCATCATAAGGGCACGTTGGGAGTAGCCAAGGAATTGACTTCAGGGTTACGGGACAGGAATGACTTTGGAAGTCTGTTCCCGTACTTGGTCATTTCCATGTGATTCTGCATCTGAGTACCTGTTTTTTGTAGGCTACTGACTTCATACATCAGGGGTGGCAGGAGCTAATTTATAAACAGTGAAATATAAGCAATTGAGAAAGTATCTTGGAATTTTTATTTTATGAAGTTCAAATTAGGTTTGACTTTTCTAACCATGAAGGGAGTAATGGGCAGGTGTCAGTATCCCACCAGAGTCAAGTTAGAATAAACCGCTGCCTTAGGTGATCATATCTCAGAATTTTCCCTTTGCCTTGTGTCCTCTAGAACTGAATTCCTGATAGGCTCGTATTATTATAGGGTACTTGTAATTGTTCTCTCACTAGACAGTAGTGTTTTCCAAATAGGCAAGAACTGACGTGTCTTTGCTCTGCTCTCTTCCTTCCCCTCACCCCCATTGAAATAAACAAAAGGTGGTGCTAACAGTTAACAGCTAGGCCTTGTAGGTTGCCCTTCCTATGACCCCAATAAACATGGGCAGTGTCAAGCGGCCGGGTAAGCCCACCAGGAGGGGCAAAATCCTTGGCATCCAGTAGAGATGAAGCTGCACCTTCCTCCCAGCCCCTCGGGAGTGATTGGCTATTGGGGTGGAAATACTAAGTTGAATGAGCTCATTGTGGTGGATCCTGGAAAAAGAGGAAAAGATGGAGTCTTAGTGGCTCCCAAAGTGAGGTGCCTCGATGAGCAAATTGTTACAAATGTGGATTATCAGGTTCTACCTCAGATCTGAGTTGGAAACTCTGGGGTTGGGGTTGAGCAATCTGTGTTTTAACCTAATCCTCCCGGTAATTCTGATACCCACCGTAGTCTGAGACTGTCTGCTCTAGAAATTCCTAAGTTTCAGGCTTTCTGCACTCGTAGCCGTCATGGTGATGCCGGCTGGTAGAATGAACATGTCCGCACCTACAACAACAGAGCCCTCTTCTTGGTGCATATACAACAGAGAGGGCATATGTAGGCATTCTCAGTTGTTCTAGTTAACCATTACTGTGGGCAAACACCACCAGGGTGTAGATACTGGCAAGAGAGAGAGCAAGAATGCAGCCTAAGTAGGTGTCTGGGAAAAGGTAAGGAATAGGCTCTTTTGAAGAAGGGCCATCTTGGGACAGGACAGAGTGCTGATGGGGAATACTAGACTGTTTCCGTGATCAATCTCATCAACTTTGTAACTTTTCATAGGATTAGTATTCTCTGGGACAGAAGACTTCTTATATTGGTGATAATCTATGTGCCTGACATAGATTGCCTTTTGTTGCCTGGATAGTTACTAGATTGAGCAAATTTCTATTTCTGCTAGAGTATAAAATATTACTTAAATAGTAGAGTCGAACTGACGATTTTCAAAGAACTTCATTGGGGTGATTTAGCATTTGGTTCTACCATTATTTAGGATCTTTAGGACTTAAAGACTCAAACCTCTGGTCAACCAGCCCAGGATTCTCTTGTCAGCAGGGGCCGGGAGGAAAATATTAGGAGAGGCTATGGTTCTCCTCTCAGATGGTTAAATGGGAGCGCCATGTATGTTGCACTCTAACTTGATAGCCATTTATGTATCTGTTGTTAACACGTTTGCCCCATCTGTAAAATTTTCACCTGTACTGCCTCTTGGAATTCTTGTCTATTTTACTTCTTTGGAATTTTAGAAGTGTATTACCTTTTGTGTGACATAAGTTACATAAACATTTACCAGCTGGTAACATTTCTGTAGGCAGGAATTAATTCTGTGGAGCATTTGGTAAGTGAATACACAAGTATGTTAGAGATAAGTTGGCCATGCAATTGGCCCTGCAACCATGACCCAAGGTTGGGACCCCCACGTGATGAGTTGGAGATGGCAAGGGACAAGGAGAGAGTCGGTCCTGACTAGAGAGTTCAAGACTTGAGTGACTGGAACAGCTTTAGGGTAAGAGTAAACCACTAGTTGTTCCAAACAACAAAATCATAACTTAAGTATCCAAAAGTGTATGTTTCAGCAGCTTTACAAAATGTGCCTAAACTGTAAAACTTTAATTCCTCTTTCACCTGCTTAAAACCAACATAAGAATGCATTTGTCTGTAAATTGACACATTGCTGTGTTGTATTTGTTGAAAGATCATACTTATTCAAGAGTGACTAACTCATAGCCATTATTGGTAACAAGTGATACATTTCGAAGTATACTTAATACCTTCCAATAAATCTCGAGAGCTGGAATGTATGTGCACATTCTTTCACAAATCTTCAATAGTCATCCATTTAAGGCAATTTTCTGGATAGGAAAAATATTTGAAACCCTTTTGGGTTTGCTGTTGAGATGTAGGCTAAACATGAAATTGCAGGGTTCGGTGCCTAATTGAAGAGTGTATTACAGTTGAAGCACATGTGTAACTATGATTGGTATTCTCTTAATTTCTTGTATTTATAAAAGAACTTGTTCAACAGTAGAAAATTCAGAGAAAAATAACCACAAGGAAGAAAATAAGCATAAGTCATTAACTTACCATCTAGAAAGAACTATTAGCTTGGGCTATGGTTTTCTAAATTACACACACACATGCACACACACACATATATGTATATGTATATATGTATACATGCATGTATATAAGTCACATTTTTAGATCCTGCCTATTCCCTAAAGTTATACCATGATTATTTTCTCACATTTAAAAATATTCTTTGAAAACATGATTTTAATATTTAATAACATTCTAGTCCATGATTATACCATAGTTTATTTAATCATTTCTCTATTGTACTAGAAGGTTGCTTCTAATTTTTCTTACTATATATGATGCTGTAATGAATATCTTTTGCAGATAAATATTGCCTGCATCTCTGATTATTTGGGATTAATCCTTAGAAATAGATTTGTTGAGACAAAGGCATCAACTGTTTGGATGTTTTTGATACCTCCTGCCGTATTTCTTTCCAGAAAACTTGTAATAATTTATTTCCAATAGTAGAGTATTAAAATCGCTGCCCTCCTTTAGAAAGGATTAACTTTTTTGTGTCTTTGACAATTTGTTACATAAAATCCTCAGTCTCAGGCGGGCCTGGTGGCTCAGGTGGTTGGAGCGCCATGCTCCTAACGCTGATCGCCGGTTTGATTCCCACATGGGCCGGTGAGCTGCGCCCTCTACAGCTAAGATTGTGAACAGCAGCTCTCCCTGGAGCTGGGCTGCCAGGAGCAGCCGGTGGCCAGCATGAGTGGCCGGCAGCCATTGTGAGCGGCTGGCAGCCAGCAAGAGCTGCCATGAGTGGCCGACCGATGACTGGTGACCGACAGCCTCAGTGGAGGGGGGGAACCCAAGGCTCATAATACCATCATGGGCCAGGGAGCTGTGTCCTACACAACTAGACAGAAACAATGGCTTGAACCGGGGGGGGGGGGGGTTGGAAGAGGGGGAAAATCTTCAGTCTCGATCTATTTTGGTATTTTTTTCCCCTTATTTTGTGTTTTTGTGTTATTTCTTTATCAGTGATTTATGTAACACTATAATGTTAATAGTACATGTGGAAAAGAATGAGGAAATCTTCTACAAAACTGGATTTCCAATGAAATTTTCTCTGGGTTAGCTAAGTCTCAGTGGGATAAATACATCAGGTCGTCAAAATAAAATTGCTCTGCGGCGCTACGTAACCTGCTACCTTAGCCCTCCGCACTTTGGTGATAGGCAGCAAAGACGGGATCCTTGCACAGGCCGTGCCAGTGGCGTATTGAGCAACTTCATTTTACAGGAAAGAATTACTGCTTCCTTCAGGTTCTGCTTGTGGTGCTCCCTAAGGAGGGAAAAATGGCTGAAAAATGAAGCCCTTTCTCATTTTTCTTCTGATATCCAAGTATCTTGAAGGGACACCTTCATGGTGGGTGGTCAAGGTGGTGTCATTCCAACCCGGCTGCAGTCTGAACGTAACACACCTTGAACCTTTTGCCCAGTGGAGGCAACTCTGCCGTCCTCCCCACTCTCCTCACTGCCTTGCTCCTTTAAAATATGTGGCTCTCAGCAAAGACTATTTAATCTGATAAAAACGAGTAAATAAGTGTTGCAAAAGGATTAGCCTTTACACCTTCTTGTTTGTCATAGAACAGTTCAGTGGGTCAGATAAAGCATCACCCCATTAATGATGTGTCAGGACCAACTGCACAAGTCATACAGCTGCCAACAGAGGGGCCAGGATTGCATTTCAGCAGCAATGGCCAGCTCTTTAGTTGCATATGAGCTCCTTGTGGTTTGAGCTGGGACCCCCCTCTCCAGCTACCTTTTCTCCCCAAATCCTCCAGCCTGCCACTGGACCTTTGCTTATGCTCTTCTCTCTGGAGAACCCCCACCCTGCTCTGCTCTTGGTCCCCCTGTCTCAGCCTCAGAGATTCCTCTCTGGCAGGAGTGCCCAGATGGACCAGTGAGTAGAAATCACCGGGAATGCTTGATCAATGAGGATTCTCAGGTCTTAACCCTAGAGATTGTGGTCTAGAGGCCTGGGGTGGGGCCAGGCACCTGGTGCCAGCTGACGCTGGCATGCACGAGGTCTGGACCTGCTGCTGCAGAGTGGTGTGTTCCAGGGTACATACGTGGTTCACTCCGTCACAGTCGTTGCTTTGCTTCTTTGTGCCCCATTCGCATGAGGGCAGGGACATGACTTTCATTTCCCACGCTTATCTCCTTGCCGGGAATATGGTAGGCACTCAGTAAAGAAGATGTTTGAATCCTAATGTCAGTGTGTTGTCTCCTTTTAAAGGCTGCAAAGAATGTGATAAACAGCTTCGCTTTGCAGAGAAAACAAAAGGTTTGCCAAATGGAATGTCTCTTCTAATCCACAAAGCCGTGAGCTTCTTAGAGTCATGGTAATACTGGCCCTGAATTGTATGAAACACCAGCCACTAGGACAGTAACTAGTTGCCGCGAGTGATGCTTTGTTGTGAATAAGGTGACCAGTTTGATATCTCCACCCAGGTCCTCAGGGGGCTTCCACACAGTGTGAATAATTAGGAAACGGGGTATAGTGAGTGAGCCGTGGTTGCCGGCATCCAGTTTGTCCTAGGAGGTCGTCAGTGTCAAGTCAGCAGTCACAGCAGAAGTGGGGGGCAACAGAGACCCTCAGAAGTCTCTCAAGTAGGGAGACAACAAAATCCCAATTACAATGGCTGTCACCCATAGGGTACTTGCACTGTGTGTTTGGTGCTGAGCTGGGTACTGATATCAATACGTCATTTTCTCTCAGCCTTACAGAAACCCCCTGAGTTAGGAGTTGTCGTTCCTATTTCATTCATAACCAGTCTGAAGTTCAGAGTGGTTAGGTGACTGCCTGGGGTCCCTCAGAGAGCTGGTAAAACAAAGATTTGAGACTCCAGTGGAAATGGTCTAGGGTGTCAATTGGAGAAGCACCAGCAGAGGAGGGGTGGGTAGTCTTCATCTTGCCTGCTTCCCTCTGTGCCCCGCCTGCTTTGTTTAATTATTGTACAAGTATTATGTGCTAATGGTTAACAACAACAAAAATCTTCCGACAGTGATTAAGAGGGGAATGTGAAAACCAGGGCTCTCACCCCTGTACCCTGTATCTACTCCCCGTAATAGTAACTGCTGAGCTACTTGTGTGTCTTTCCGAAATTTGCTGGTGATGTAGGAGGGGGAGGTAAATCGTAAACATAACTAACCCTTGACCTCAGGACTTTGCTGATCTAGCAAAAATAGGTAATGTGTTGAGGATCTGAGAGGTACAGCTTCAGAGGACAGAAGTTTCTCCCAGAATTTCTGCCTTTATCAGATGACTCATGTGGAGTCATGTGAAAAAGTCTCTGGGAGCTGAACTGTTCTTTTTACCACTCATAGACAGCATCGTGTCCAGAAATGAAGGCCATCAGAGGTTAAAATAACGTGCAAGCATTTGAAAAGAAGCTGGTGGTGAGGTTTGCTATCCCTTAGCCTTGACACACACACACACACACACACACACACACACACACACACTTTTGTTTTGGTTGTTGCTTAGGTGATATGTTTTTGATACCTAGTAAGTAAGTTGGTTAGAAGCTGGTAACATGTTAAGGAGAATATCAGCCCAGTGGTACTTGAGTCGACCCTCATACTCAAGCTATGGGCTTCCCCTTTTATGCCTGGATGGAGAAAACCTCTTGGTAGAGACTAGAGTCTTACTCCGTCTTCCTCTTATATCTTTAGGAAGTCATCTGTGTTCACTTAGGATGGGCTGGGCTGTTCTTATGAATGATGAGAAGCGAGTTTGAATTGTTCTCAGATCCAGAATATTCTGACTAAAAGGGATTATCCAGTCCAGTGGCTTTAAAACCTTTTTTTTTTTTAAAGTTCTAGAACACCATCCAAAAAAAAAATTCTAACTTGGAAGCCTGATACATAAAACAGAGGAAGGTGGAATGATGGCCTGTGTTATCCTGACATCGTTATGCAGAACTGAGGCTCTGCAGTTCAAAAACCACTGATTTTGTCCAACCCTTTTATTTTGGAGATAGGAAAATTAAGATTCAAAGTGACTTGTCGAGGGTCATGCAGCTAGTTATTTGGAGTGTTGAGAAGATCTCAAGCTATGACCTTCCCCAAAGGTAGACACTTAGCTCAGGCAACTTATTCTTCCTCCTACAACAGCAAAGATAAAAGTTAAGTCGTAACTGCTGCAGCGCCTGGACATGCCTTCCAGCCCGCTCCGCTAGTGGTCCACGGAGCGTACTGAAGCAAGGCTGTATAGCATGCGCTCGGAGAGTTGGATTCTGGAGCAAGCATGCCTGTATCCCTCTCTTCCCATCCCTCGTACTTACTGTTTAACCTTGGGCAAACCAACTGCTTGGTTTCTCTGTCTCATTTTCTCATCTGAAAAATGCGCCAACCTCAAAGCTTGCACAGTAAGGATCCGATGAGATAGTGTATGTAAGAACCTCATGTATGCCAGGAACGGACTGGATGCTTCATGGTGGCTGGATGCTGGGCTTGTGGTCATGGTGGCGCTGGTGCCAGTTGTGCTAATAATAGTGGAGGTAGTATTGATGGCTGTTTAGGCTACTCTGGCATCTTCCTGCTCATTTTCTGCTTCCGGTGCCCTGTGCCATATCTCAGCTTGATGCTCCAGCATTCACCTTGCTGAAATGGGAGGAAAATGCAGTCACCTTCACTCAGCTGGGCTGAGTAGGACCATTCATAAATGTCCATTTGTGACCTTTGTTGAACGAATCCTCTTTTAGCCACCCCTGTCCCCCGTTCACTTGCGCTTGTGTCTTGCTCCTAGCAGTCCTTGGAATGTAGTCCGTACTCAGTAAATATCTGTGGATGTGAATGGAACTGCTGTAACATCAGAAAGGGAGGAGGAACCTGAGACCAACCTGGGAGGCTGTGCTCCCCACCACCACCCTTGAACTTACGCCTGACTATCCTTTCACCAGCCCATCCCATGTCCTGTGCTCCTCTCCCCTTGAACTTACACTCCATTGTCCTTTCACCAGCTCCCACTGGCCTTTGGTTCTCTCTTCAGTCTGAATTCTCTTCCAGGGAGTTTCTTAATCTTTCATGTAGATACCCTAGTACCTCCCTCTACCTGGATAAGCACTAAAGACATGCCCAAGCATGCCTTCCTGGTTCCAGTTGGGAGCTACTGTCCCACCCTCAGAGACCCTACTCTCAACCTCCACCTGCACGTGTCACGTACGGTGACTATCTAAGGGATACAAACTGAGGTAAACCAATGATGAGTAGAAGACTGCAGAGGTTCTATTAAAGTGAATGGTTAGCTCTTGACTGCAGTTATGTAACAGGCAGCAGTCATGATAGCCGAGGGACATGGGAATAAGAGATGGATGGCAGTCAGCAGAGTTTATGGAGTTCTCTGCAATGTGGGCGTGTGTGTGTGCGCGTGTGCGCCCGGGCATGCATCTCCATGGCACACTGGGGACCTGTTCTTGAGATAACAGAGATACCAGGCCTTGAACTTTGTTTAGCAATAGCTTGGTGGCTGGAAATGGAAAATTAGTTTCGATAACTTAAAAACAAAACAAAACTCTTTTTAAATACCATCTAGAACCCTGGTTCTCAGAGTGTGGTTCCTGGATCAAGCGTATCAGCTTTACTGGGAATTTATCAGACACACAAATTCTAGAGTCCACCCCAGACCTGCTAGATCTTTGGGGGTCTTTGGGGTTGGGCCCAGCAATCTGTGTTTTAATCACGCGCCCCCCTCCTTCCACCGCCCCCCAGCAGTTTAGATACGCTAATGTCTGAGAACCACTGACCTAGCAATTGACACCTGATTCATCACCTTGACCGTGGCTCTGATGAGGAAGGTGCTCTTAGGTTCTTTAGACCTAGGTTAGGTCTGGCTCTTGATTCATCTTTATTCTAAGGCTAAAGGTGTTTAGAAAGGAAGTAGGTGCATCTGGTTAGATGATCTTTAAACAAGATTCTTCTATGTCAAAACATTAAAAATGACAATTATACTCTGAATAGAATATAACTGAGCAAATTGTTTTGCTTTATTTTAAAGAGGTGTTGTAGCTTCCATTAAGATGTATTTTATGGATAATAAATACCATATGTATTATAAATATATACGCACACACATACCAACAATATTTTTCACTCACTTTTGATCTCTGGGTTTTGTTTGTTTGTTTGTTTTTTTGGTATATTGAGTATAGTCCTGTTACTAACCAACTAAATTTTATCACCTTTCCTTAAAGGATTTCATGGCATATTTATTGAAGTAAAAAATAAAAATCAATATAGTCTTAAGCATTTAACAATACTCTGTGCAATCTTTGGAAATATCCTAGAAGTTGCAAAAGAAGTGTTAATAGTCATGGTAGGTATAGCTATTAAAGGGTAATTCTCAAGTTGGATAGAAATACGTGATCAGCTCTACAGAAGGGGCTCGCATGTATTCATTCCCCAAATGAGTGAAAATTTGGGGAATGAATACATGCGAGCCCCTTCTGTCTATGATTTTCAGGGTCTCAAGTGTGAGATGGAAGAACTTGGATCCCAGATTTTTATAAAATGATAGTTTGGGGAGGTTTGAATGATCTCAGGTCACCAATACTAGCTTGTGTGAGTGGGTTTCTCATCTTCTTGGTAGATAGCTTCTGTTAAGTAATCCTTTCAGTGCATGTCTTGCTAAAAGTTTTCAGTTTCCCAGGGAAATAATAGGAACTCTGGACCTTGTAGTCAGGAAACTTGAAATTTAATATAGACCTTATTGAAATCTAAAACTTTGGGCCAATCTCTCATGACTTCCCGGGCCTTAGTTTTTTGTTTTTGAGTTTTTGTTTTAATCTGTAAGATGATAGTTGTTGTTGGTTTAGAGGAACAATGTTTATTTTACCACCACTAAAAGGAAATTAATTTTTAGCTACATAGTGGAAATCAGAATATAAATAAGACACAAACTAAATTTTCTAGCTAGATTTTGCTAATCTGAGCAAATTTTGTATGCTTTTAAAATTTTCTTAGAATTTGTTTAGGGAAAAAAACTGTGGTAGATGAATTCTTTTGAATTAATAATAGGGAAGATTATCTTTAAAGTTAGAATGTGAGTTTCATGATATTTTTGCTTTTAAATAAACATTGGCTCTGGTTGATAGAAACTTTTCAGTATATTCACTTCCTAGGCATGTTGAAAATGTTACTGCTTCGTTTGTGGAATTTACATAAGCTGGGTCATTAACTGATATTTGCATTTTCATTTAGATTTTGGCTGATTTCTTTTTAATTTTTAAATGATAGTGTAATCCTATTAAATCTGAAATATTGTCTTTCAGTGACCCATATGTGAAACTTTCATTGTACGTAGCGGATGAGAACAGAGAACTTGCTTTGGTACAGACAAAAACAATTAAAAAGGTAGGTGTCAATCCTTAATTCAATTTCATTTAAATCATAATTAATCAAATTATGTAATTTTGTTCTGTAGAAGTTTATATTTTAAGCTGGCAATATTTTTATTTTAAGCATCTCCCTACAGATTTAAGTATTAAGTCTGTAAATTCAACATAGACCAAAATTTTTCAGTGTTAACCCAAGATACTGGTTCTGGCTTTTAGATACATGACTGTAAAAACCATTTTCTTAAAATGAGTATTATTACAAGTAGCAATTTTTTTCCTGCAAAGAATACAGCAATGCAATGATTTGTTCTTGTTATTTTTTTCCATAAAGAAGTATAAAATAATTGAATACACATTTAATGAAATCGAGTGGCTTGGGGAATTAGTAGGCACGAAAGGAATGATTTGACTTGAAACGTGTTTCCAAAGGAAGCAAACTACTTGCTTAGTTACATGAAAACTAGTACAAAATACTCATAATAAAACTAGATGTTTATTGTGTGTATGTTTTACTTTTTAAAATTTCCCATACATGATTTCATTAAAGATGTTTCCATAATTATATTTTAATTCATCTATTTCCTTGTTTATTTTATACACACACACACACACACACACACACACACACACACACTGTCCATATTTGGGGATTTGTTGAAGATGCATGTTTTCTATCAAAAGTGCTGTTCTTGTCTGTGCTTCAGTGTTATTTATGGATTACTACTATTTTTTCCTCACTACCTTTGGCTAGTGAAATAACACTGTGTGATAAGTATTTCCTGGAAACCATGATGGCTTTAAAAAAGAAAAGGTAACTCTTCTGCTTTGGTACAGAGCCTGGGCTCTAAGACCAGCTCATTTTGTGTAAGGAGCAGCAGTTGTAGTGTGTCCTCTACCTGGCATTCAGACTGGCATTAAAAATCTGTTTTGCAAACAGGAGCCAGTGTTTTGATTAGTGGGGAGGATGCCTGCGAAGGACGAGGCCATTGTTCCCTGCGTTAGGCGCTGTCGCTGGTTCAGTTATCAGTGGAGAGGGCGGCCGCCTTGCAGGGAGGGCAAGCCGGGAACCTGGTCGCCTGCTGAACACAGAGGGAGGGAGCCGAGAATCAAAGCCAGTGATTTTGGAGATTGAAATGTTTTTTCTTCCGAGGGGAGGTCCTCCTCCCTCCTCGCCACAGTAGAGGGTGTAGCTCCGTAGCTGAAGCTGCTGTGCCGGGCTTAGCAGCCAGCCTCCTGGTTGGTATTTCCGTGCTGTGCTCGCTGGGGTTTCAGAGCTGCTTTCATCATCCTCTGCTGTCCTGTCCTCCTGGCCTCGTGGTTGTCCTCCCTGTGTTTTGTGATCTTACGTTGTTGTTTCCTTCCCTCATCTGTCCTTTGCTTCCTTCCCTGTGCATTTCTGTGTAGCTGGTCCCCACGATTGCTGCAGCCCATGGCAGGCCTGGGCCGGCCCTGCCTCCTTCTGGCTGCCTGGCACCTCTCCCTGCCTCTCTCTCTCTCTCTCTCTCTCTCTCTCTCTCTCTCTCTCTCTCTCTCTCTCTCTCTCTCTCTCTGCAATCCCCACTCCATTCATAGCTATAAGTATGAAACAAACCCCATCATTTAGGGTTGCATTCACTGTTGAATTGTGGGTGGGGGAAGTGTTGGGGGTTTTTTTTTGTTTTGTTTTTTAAATGCCAGTTCAGTGTGGTATGAATTCTGTGTTTTTATTTTTTGGAAAATAAAATAAATATTTTATTTTCCAAACAATAAAATATCTGTAGCCATTGGTGAGGTTGTGATTTTTCAGTCTCAAATTTTTACGTGCAATTTTTGCGAGATGTGTTTTAGAGTATTATGCATGTCTAAATGCAGAAGAATATGTATATATGTATTCTTTCATAGATCTGTCTCATCTTAGTTTCAGAGGATGTTTGGCAGTCCGTCTATTGTCTATGCTGAGGACAAAGTATCCTTTGTGTGATACATATTTAGATAGATTGACACGGAGATGGATGCATGGATAGACGGATTAAAGGATAGGGCGATGAATCTTTTTAAACCTGATTATTTTTTTGGGGAAAATTCACTTTGGTTTATAACTGGCAGTTTTGTTTTTTTCCTTGTTTTATACTCTGATCATCTCTATTGTTCTTATAAAATGTTCTTTGGAATTTAGTATTTCTGTAAATAATGAACATTTTCACCCTTTCACCACCGGCTTCATTTCTCTCCAAAATGGATTTGTTGCCGGTGGAGGGAAGTGAACAAAGTTTATTTCCTTCTTGAGAGAATAATCATATCAGTGTTGATTTTTTTGAAGGATGTCTTTATATTTCCATGACGATGCCCCTTTCTAGGTCCCTGACGTTATTCCTTCTGGTTAGTAACATGTAATTTGTGGTTTCTTATCTATGAATCATCTGTTGCATAAATACATCCCCTCCCGATCTAGTTTAGTTTATAGAATAGTCTCAAATAATTGATCAAGTGCTTCCTTTTATTGCTATTTTGAAAGTCTCTTAGCTTTTTCTTAATCAAAAAAAATGTTTAAGCAAATATGTGGACCACATTGTACTAGTAACTGTTAATGTTTCAAAGACTGTAAAAGATATTACAAATTAATCTCTCTTGCAGACGCTGAACCCAAAATGGAATGAAGAATTTTATTTTAGAGTAAGTTTTTCATTTTTTGGTAACAATTATTGTTGATGACTGTGGATGGATATATTATCCTAATGGATTCACATTGAGTGAAAACTGAAATTTTTATTGTGACATTTCTATTAATGTGAGATATGGTTGGGTAACCTCCTAATGTGTCCCAATTTTTCCAAGACTGTGACTAGTGGTAACAAAACCTAGACTTGTTTCATTTGGGAATGTTTTAGGGAGTAAAAAAGAAAGTTATCCAAATATCGTATTTCAGCTTTTATATTCAAGTTTTTCTTTAAAAATTTGGGTAAAATATAATGAAAACAGTAGCTTAATTGTTTCTATGAGACGTGTGTTACTATTATTTTAGAGATAGGATAAAACAGAAGAGGCAACATAATTAAAAAGAAGCCTCAAAATTACCAGTCATGTTCCAGTAAGGAAGGAACATTTTTGTGATTCAAACATTTGGTGTGAGTGTTTGTGTGTAGTATAAAGCAACTTCTGGAGTTGAAAATCACCAAATTGGGTAAAATTTTCTCAATCTTTTGTATTTAATATCTTAGAAAAGCTCTATGTAGAAATGACTAAATTCTGTGAATTAATGGAGATTACTGTTCAGTGAGTTTTTCTGGTGGTTGCTGGGTTTTTTTGTACTGAGGCTTTGGAAATGTTAAACTGCTATTTAATGGAAAGAAAAGAGTTGTTTTCTCTTCAAAATAAATGTATTTTAATTATCTGTATAGACATGATATTAAAAACTTTACCTTTAGAAATGCTCCAGATGAGATCTGATTAGTGAAGATTGCCAAGGGAACAGTATTGCCATTAGACCCATTATAATTGGTCCTGATTTCTTCTTTCAACCACAATAATATTATGTGTGCTCCAAACTTAGATCACTATATACATCTGTTTTCTATTATGTTCAGAGCTGAAATATGGCATTGACATTTCAATACTTGGTGATATCCTATGTATAGCCTCTGCCAGATGTTTTTAAAATTACTTCACGAAGGACTGAAAAGCTAATGGGGGCAGGTAGATGTTACTGACCCTTAGTTAACTCTCAGACAGAGCTTTCCACTTGTAAAACTGAATTGTTTAGTCAACTTTCAGTTTAATACCTCGGCCACATTTAGGTAAATTTTAGTACATCCAAAATTTTTTTCAACTAGTCTTAGCTCTCTAGGCGTCTGTAAACTCTAGTTTTCTTGGCTTTTTTTTTTATAAAGGGCTTTGTTTTATTCCACAAATCTTTATTGAGTGCCTGCTGTGTGCCAACTCCTACCATGGCCTGTGGATGCGTTGGTCAGCAGCATGGCTCTTCACAGAGCCTAGATACTAAACCTGTCTCCTTGCTCTGTGACTAGGCTGAGGGCTGGCCAGGGCCAGAAGCACTGGTGGTCCCGCTCTGTGTTGTACCATCAAACGTAATTTCATTCCACTCTCTATCATAAAGCAGCTGTGACTTACTAACAGTAGACCTGGGTCCCATCTCTGGCTCTGCCACATACAGCGTTTGTGACTCCAGAAAAGCCACCTGAGGACATGTGTTCTCTGCAGTTTCCTTCTCCCTCATGTAGGAGAGAGAAGCCCTCACTGAATAGGGTTATTTCCAGGATTTACATGTGATGGTGTACACGAGAAGGGTCACCACCATGACTCACACATGGTTGGGACTCAGGAAATGATACGTGAGTCTGCATGACGGTTCCTGCCATTTTGGGGAGGTTTTGGTAAAGAGACAGAAAGAAGCAAAAAGACATGGAAAGCCTAGTAGCTCTGACATTGACACCATGGTTGCTGGAAGTGGTGCCATCTTTTCTTCCTTTGTCTCTTGAATGGTTCAAAACACGGGCTCTGGAGACAAGCAGGTCAGAGGTGGTTGGGGTTCTGGTGGCCCTGCATACGCCTGTGGACACGTAGGCAACATACTTCACTCTCATGGTCTCAGCTTCTCATTTGTAAAATTGGGTTTACAGTTATACATCATAGGGTTGCTGTCATGATTAAATGAGATCATGTGTTTCTGATATTTAATAAGAAGATAGTGTCTGAAAAATAAGATAAGCATACAATAGTAAATAGCTGCTTTTACTGTTTTCATTATTTTTATCCTTGCTATTATTAGGTCTATTATTGATTATTAGGCCTAAGAGATTTCGTGAGGTAGTGACCTCGTGAAGATGTAACCTTGGTTTTACAGGCACGAGCATGTCTTTTATAGAGAAGATTGAGAAACTCTTTAGAATTATCCTTTCCTATTTTATAAAAGCAGCTAAAAGCATTTTCTTCTCATGTGCCGAAACATTAGGCATAGAGCAATATAGAAATCAATACTAGAAAACTTGATTTAATAGGTACAGGATTTCCAGAAGAGGTCAGTTGTTGAGATTATACAATTCACTTGGGTGCATTGTAAGGCATTCTATTCTTTGTCTCTTATTTCATCCTTTCTGCCCATTTTTGAAATACTATTTATGTCCCTATAGGTAAACCCATCTAATCACAGACTCCTGTTTGAAGTATTTGATGAAAACAGATTGGTAAGTGGTTCCCAGTTTTTCATTTTTGCTTCATTTTTTAAAAACTTATTTTTTAGAACAGTATCTTTTCCCAAACTCTGTTTATGTTGTACTTCTGACAGTATATATGCCCCCTCAAAAGACTTTATGTTTGTTCTGTTACTAGTTCATGATTCCAACAAATAGTTTTGCATGTCTAGAACAGAAATTTTATTTGTATATATATATATGTGCGTGTTTTTATCATAGTTAATATTGGTGAAAGTCACATTCATGATGTATTAAACCATATACTTACATTCTTCTGTTGGGAACGTAGAGAAGCAAGCAAATCTGTGAAGAGACCATCACTCATGTAAACGAACCTTTCAGGGATTTTAACTATAAGACAGACTACCATACTGTCACCTATTCAATAGTGAATCTATAGTGATTCTCTTTGGGAAAATAAAAATCTAATTAACAGTAGATAGAGAAAAGTGAGTCTATATTTAGCAGGTAAAATTAAGCTGTATTTTAAACGTGGCACTTTTTCAAGGGAAATTAGTAAAAAGTACCTTTAAAGAATGAACCAAAGTTATGCCTGAAGCATAAAGCTGACACAAACTAGCATTTTATATATAGATTGATAGATAGGTAAGTGAGATATAGATATATATCATTATATAACTGATAAAAGTAAAATTATGTTTTAGAAATGGAATTTCAGAAGCATATCTGGCTTTCAACGTTTTGCCAGTTGAATAGAATATATACATCAAGTACCTGTGAGTCAAGTGTTCCAACTATGAAAATGAATGTTACTATGTTATGTGTAAGCTTTTGAGTTACTCTTCAGAAGTGGTATCATAGCTCTCGTCAGTTGTCACTCAAATTTACTTTCCCTGAAACTTACATACATTTTTTTGGTTGAAGTGAGTGTTCTTATGAATGCGTCTTGCTGCAAGAATTCACCTGAAACCCCCAAGTTTTGAATAGCTTGAGATGAATAGAATATTTGATTGGAAGGGGCCTTATAATACAACTCAGTTAACCCCATTCTGTCCAGACCTCTTACCTAATTTAAACATGTCAGTGAGTTATAACGCCCTGCTGGAACCTACTGTTCTAGTCTCAGGCCAGTGGTAGTGAATAGCGAAGCTTTTTATCCTGATTGTAGAATTTGGCAATGTATTTAATTTCCTACGCTTGGTATTAGTCTCCAGATTAGAAAGCCAACAGATTCTGGCTTACCACCCTGATATCTTTTCTATTAAAATTGTAGTTGGGTTCTTGGTGGCTTTGTACTGAACGCAACATTTTATACCTTGGGTAATAATTAGTCGTCCCACATCACTAAATCATTCTCGTGGTGTGTATGAACTCATTTTCTTGTTAAACTGAATGAGAGAGTCTGCTGAAGGTGCAGTTCTCTGCCCCTCGTCTCCCTCCAGGGAAGACTGTGAATTAGGTGGTGTTCAGTAGAATAACAGTAAAGTCCCTGGTGACATGGATGCTACTGCCGACTAATTAATCCTCATTCTCTCATTTACTGAGTACGATAACACTTCTTCAAGGTGAAGGAAGGATCAAATTTGAGGGAAAATGGCCTCTTGTCAGATGTGTCTTAATTATTAAATTTTCTTCCATTAAGAGAAATTCGCTGTCAAACAATTTAAGTTTCGCATTTCCAATATCTAACACAGTGACTATTGTTGGGATGACCTTGCCATGGGCTTTCAACTGTACTTCCAGACCACAAAGGGCTTTCAATGCAGAAATCCTATGTGAATACAAACTTCATCTGAAAAGTTGTTTTATTATATTAATACCTAGCTTTGCCCCAGCCCATCTGCAGTGTTGTTACTATGCGGTGAATGCTGCTGGTGGTGTTTTTTTCCTTTGGCTATTAATCCAGCTAAGACAATACGTGACTGTAGTGGTACTTGACAGTTTTAGCATTAAACAAACTCGCGTCCATTTCTCTCATAGAGATCATTTTTGGCATTTAAAACACATGCCTTTAGCAAACAGGTTTGGTTGTGTGTAAACGTAGGGTTAATCCTCCACGCCCTGGGCTGCAGAGCTGTTGACAAAGTCATGCTTTGCGGATGTTAAAATAAACTTTTTGTCACTCTTTGCAGCTTGCTACGTTCCCCTCCTAGTTTTTACTCAGTCCTAAATAAGCCTCTTTGTGAAATAACTGATGTTGCTGGATATGGAAAATAGTAAGTTTAAAACACACAGAATCTGTCCAAGTTAACTACAAATCTGATGACAGGTTTTTGAATGTGGACTTTTATTTCTTAGCTCCTTTTTGGACCTTTGCAAAAAGAGCAACATTCCATGTGTGTATCCCAACTGTGTTCATATTGCTGACTTCTTACTGGAAAACAGTCAGCCCCGGACAACCTTTTTTTTCTGTATGGTATTGAACTTAACAACAAAAACCACATGTACACCCTTCTTCAATTTTCGTTTCCTTATTTTGGGGTGTGTGGGGGGGGAGAAGTAGTTGTTTTTTCTCCTATCTGGCATATGTTAGAAAACGTTTTCTCCAGCTGCGTCCCTTTTCTCTGGTCCTTCCAGGTCTGACAATCATACTGTATGTGTGAGATCAAAACACTGCCCTCCCGTGAAAAGTCTTGTAGTAGCGGGAGCCAGACCACTAACTGGCATTTTTATAAGTTGTGCCCTCTCCACTTAGCTATTTTGCTACTTATAGATCATGGTCTAATTATCTAGCATTAAAGGGACAGTAATTCTGTGGGGTGTGTAACTGTATTTATAGTACGTTTTATTAGTTTGCATTCCGTGGAGTAGTGTGGTGCTATCATAAATAACAGGAACACAACCTCCGAAGCTTGTGAACGGGTTTTCCTAGAGCCAAGGCATTTTTACTTGTCGGCATTTAGTTGCGTGGGGACGGTGGGGAAATACCGCGTGTGCTTGTGTGTTCAGTGCCAGGTCTCTGCATTGGTTAGACAGCGTTCGCGGTGCCCGGCTCTGTTCCGAAAGAACTGTCTTGTGAATGTGATGTGGTTTAGATTTATAGCAGCATGGCTCTGAGTGTGTTTGCTGCTTAGTCAGCTGTGAGAGCTCCCTGCTGGGGCCACTCCTGTCTGATGGAAAAGCAGCAGCTGGGAAGGTGCTGTTTCAGGCTCTTGCTGTTTGGAAAAAAAAAAAAAAAAAGGCAAGAGGGGGAAAACTCCACTACAAGTCCACAAGCTGGCATTGGAGGGGGAGACGGCGGTCATGTGGTTCTGGCCATCCTACCCTCTGTCACAGTGTGGATGAGAGCTTTTTGCTCTTATCCAATCATGCCTGGAATGCCGCTTGCCACTTGGGTTATTTCTGCTATCTGTCGCTCTTAGTGCGGCAGTGCTAACGGTTTGGCAGATGGGACTCTTTTTCTTGGAGTTTGTGTCTTCAGTTTTTGACTTCTGGCAGCGTCGGGCGTGTTGTTGCCGCTCGCCCTCTCCCTCCCTGCCCTGCTGGGCACCATGGCCCATCGGCTTCGGTTTCATTTTGGCTCTGGTCGCAGCAACACAGCCCCCGAATCAGAGATCCTCGACCAGGAGAGAGAAGACGACTTTTTCATGGCATTCCACACCCTGCCACGGAGGAGCGGCCCTCACCCCTTCGCCCACAATGGAGCGGAGGACAGCGGCAGCCTGCAGGAGGCTGTGGGCGCGCTCAAGCGCAGCACGTCCATGTTCATCCCTCAGCTCCTGAGTCCCGTGGACGCGCGGCCCACCCGGAGCTCGTCGGTGCAGATTTCGCTGCAGCGCAAAGCGGCGGACGGCGCCCCGGACACGTGTGGGCTGTCCGAGGGTCTGGACGGCGATGCGGGGTCGGTATCTCGGGGCAGCTGCTGGGAGCCCCCAGAGCCTCAGGCCCCTGAGAACTCCCTTCCCAGGGACGCCAGGGGTGCAGGCCCCCAGGTCAATGGCACGTGTGGCCGTCAAGCTCGGGGTCCTGTCCCTGCTGATGGCCTCAAAGAGACCGAACTTGCAACCACCCAGGGTTCCGAGGGTGGAGGGCTCCGGATCCAGCACCGAGCCTCCAGCGCCGATGTGCGCCAGGTGAAGCTGACACCATTCGGGGCCGATGGCCAGGGCAGCCCATCGGCGCCGGAACCCAGGCGCTGGTCCCTGCAGCATGTTCCAGATGCTTCTGGAAGTTCTGGGAAGCGGTGCTTTGTCTTCCAGTTGCAGCAGCCGTCACCAGGCGTGCCAGGGCTAGGTGGTGACTTTAACTTCGGGTTCACGGGCACGAAGGGGGACAGGTTGGTGAGGTACCCCCGCATCCGACTGGAAAGGAGCACCTCGTACCCCACGCAGCCCCGAGCAGAGCGCAGCAGCCCCACGGAAGAGCGGGGCCACCCAGAGACACCACCTCGGGGCCACAGGGTGGCTCCCGAAATCCACAGGACGAATTCCATGGAGAGGATGCCACAGGGTCAGGGCTGCACGTTTAAGATCAGGCAAGATCAAAATGCGGGACAGCAGCATTTCAGAATTCTTGTGACTCGGGGCCCAGAGGAAGCTCACCAGAATCCTGAGGAGAGGACCACCACCAGGCCTGGTTCCATGGTGGCTGGAGCCCCGGTAAGTTAGCGTGCCGTGTAGGTGTGGCCGCCCGTCGGAAGGGACTGATTCAAGCCCAGAAAGCTTATTCTGCAGTGTAATTAAAATAAACTTCATCCTCCTCCCTCTGGGAGTTTCCCTGCTTTGGGCCACTGTAACTTAAGGGTGGCCAAGTTGTGCTCTAGTGTTTGGTAGAGTTCCATGAAACTGGTCAGCATTGCAGAAAAGATCATTCCTTTAGGTACTACTACTCAAAGCCAGACAACTCTGCCTGTTTTGAAAATCCAACCTGCCCCCCACCCCACTCCCTTTCCCCCTTCTGAATAAGACGATTTTTAAAATTTATTGCTTTGAATTAATCTGCCAGCGCCCCAAGATGTTGATATTAGAAATATATTTGAAAGTGATTTGCAAATATAGTCCATGACAACACTTTCCTTGGAAAAAAAATCAATTCTAAATACAGGTGAAAGAATATCACTAAAAACTTCAGTCTAGTCTCTTCATCATTAAATGTAGGTAAAGCGTGACCAATTGTTCCTAATGGCCTTTTTGCTATAGAGGGTCAGCCCTTGTTATATCATTTATTGTCTTTGGGATTTTTTTTTTTGTCCCTTAAAACTGAACGAGTGTAGTCACACTTGTGGGACAGTAAGAAATGCGTTTTCTGAAGCAGATTGGCTAAGGGACCCTGACCAGGAACTTGGTAATGGTCAGATAGCATGGCCGTGCTGCTTCTCACCGCCCACTTGAGTGTCTAAGCCGGGATGCTGTATATAGAATAGTAAGTGCCCTGTCTCCAGCTGTGGACACAGATGCCCAAGAACAAATTTTAGCCTTTATTGTTCCTGTGTTCTTGCTCTCTCCCTTTCCGTGAAATGGAGTACAGAAAGACAGCTGCTAACCCCACCAGGCAAATCATGACTTGGCAGCTTTCATAGTTTGTAGTGGGATGAAAAGTTTGAGCAGTTAGCTTTCTTTTGCTAGTAATTACTAGCCATTAAGAGCTTTTTTTTTTTTTTTTTTTTTTTTTTTTTTGAGAACTAGCTCCTTATCTTTTTGAATTGGATTCCCACCCCCACCCCCCCAAATTTCATGTGATTACTGGTTTGCATATATGACTGTGAATTGTCTTCGGGACTTTTTGTGTGGGTTTCGTTTATGAATTGTGACTTTTCAAGGTGGATGGCTGAGTGTTACTATAGAATTGTATCATCTTTTATTGCTTTATGTTTGGCCATTCAAGTACACTTGATCACTGCTCCATCGTTTGTCTTCACCGCTTTGGAAGGGGCAACCAGATGCTAAATGCAAATGTTACAGTTTTCTTGGTGTTATATAACTATTCCTTCTTACCCCTTCCCTAAGCCCCTTTCTTAGGAAATGTCTCAGTGCTGTGTCTTGGTCTGAACCAACCCCATTTTTATACAATGGTTCAAATGTCAATAAAATTTTGATATTATAAGAGCTTTTAACCTTCACCCCAAGAAAGCACCATCATGACAGTTGTGGGCTTTGGTGGGCAGCACACGTCCATGCTGACCTTGGACCACCTACCACAGGAAAACAGAAAAGCAGAATGCATTTCCTAACGTTTTGATGACTATTCGATTGTTACCAAAAACTATATCGATTGTTACCAAAAACTTAATATCATTTGTGCAGTTAGAGATGAAGGACAATTGGGTTTATATAATTAAAGTCTCCTTTGACTTGAAGTTTCTAATGTAATTAGAAAACAAATAGACTATTCTAAAAGTTACGTGTACCTTACATACAAGGACTATTGTAACTTGCAAAAACTATTATAGAGGAAAACAAATTTCTTCAAATTTGGAAATGGAAGTTCTCGAATAAAGAGCACTTCTTGGAGAATAAGTTCTGTCTAGCACAAGGTGGTTTTCATTTTCACAGGTGTGTTTTTGTACGTAGACATAACCATTAGTAAGTGGTTAGTAAGAAGTTGGTTTTCTTTTAAGCAAAAACTTTTTTTCTTTAAGAAGCAAAGAGAAAACTTGTCGCATAACAAAACTATCTGCTCCATTCAACACTTTGTACGTGTTTCATATGGGCAGGGGTGTTAAGTGCAGGCAGCAGCTGCCACGGCCGTATTTATCTTGAGGGAAAACATTCACTGCGGCGTCTACAGTCTGACTGCCACCAAGCTTTTTGATGTTTCAAGTATCTGCTGCTTTGGGCAGAAGGGCATTTCATTATTAGTTTACATGAAAAAAAAATATCTATTGCAGTCTGGTTTTTGAATGATGTAAAAACTGTTTTTTGGGAAAATCACTCACAATTCCTTTTACAAATGTGGTCATATTTCATAATCTATGCCTTAGACCTTATTACAAAGTTGACTTTTGAGTACTTTTCTCAGTCTGTGCCTCCCAAACATCCTGTCGTGAATAAATATAAATTGCGCCATGACTCCAAAAAATGTTAACCAGCTAGATTCCCAGAAAAAAAAAAAAAGGCAACGAACCCCTTATGATGACTGATTTTTCACCCCGTCTGACACCTTCACAGTAAAATAGAATTGGTTCTTACAGCCATCAGTTTTAATCAGTTATAGTATTTAAGAGGTCTTTGAACTTATCAGTTCAATTGTGGCATTATTAATAGCCATCTAACAAATAACTTATTTTCTTAAATTAGTTTTTGAGTTATTTGGTCGGGTTATGAGCTTCTTAACTGCATTCGAGTTATTCCAAGGAAGGTGAATCACTGTTTACCAGCATTTATGCCCTCTTTCAACCCAGTTGCGTGCATAGTAACTGCTAGGCTCTGCCTTTTACAAGCTTCAGGAGCCAGTTTTGTAATCCCATTAATGTCAGTAAGTGTTTAAGACCCACTGTGTGTATAACATTACAATGGATGTCAGCTCCTTGCTGACATGGAGTTTGTAATGTAAACAGAGGGAAGAGGGCCCATGGGGGGCAAAGACCCACATTCTAACACCCACTACATACACCAATAGGGAAGTGAGTATTCTTTACTTCCTTCCCAGGTTCTCTGCGCCTTTCCCTGTGCCCCTTCAGTGGACGTATACTTCACTGAAGTAGTATCTTTGGTGATTAAACAATTCATTTCACTGAACAATAAGAGAATATCCAAAGTGTTTTTCTTTGGGAGGGATTTTAGTTGACTCTGTTTTAGAAAAAGGGTGATTTTTACTGTACAGAAAAAAAATTGACATTGGTATTAGTTGATGTCTTTTTTTACCTTAAAATATAATTCTATGACTATATGTATAAGCCACCCTTTTATTTAAAAACCCAACAACATTCTAACGGATAAGAAAAAAGTTAGTATTCTTTTCATTGACTTGGTTTCTTAATGGATTTTATAAAGTTCCCACCCCCGTCCCCGGGTATAGTAGTAGTCTCTCTTAATGGGGTCATATATGAGAATATTCCAGTATTATGCAACAAAATTTCACCCAGGGATGTTTTGAAAAGCGTAGGCAGTATACAGGATTGGCACTGATAAGTGTTTTCACACACAGACACACAGGACGTGCAGTGATAGCTCCTGTTTCTATCGCATGTCACCGGTGATTGGAGAAGAGCCTTTATTTATTTCATGTAATCTGTAGAACCATCCCATTGCGGAAGCACTGTCTCACTCAGCCTTCCCAACTAGCATGAGATAAAGAGTTTTACTGTTTCTGCTGAAGGCATGCGATAGTGTCATTAGACATGATAACTAGTGTACTGTCACAGCACTGTGTGTGTATATACTGGGGCTTTTAAGACTGTGTGTATCTCGCACAATTAAAAAGCCTGTGTTGTCAAAAAGCAGTTTAATGCTTCCTGTGATGTGACATTTTTGCTGAAAATTTTGGAGCTGGCACTCACGTGGTGCCTGGCAACTGTCATAATGGAGAGAAGGCGGCATCTTTGGAGCCCGCAGCGCCAAGCTGGGCGGCGGACTGACATGTCCTGGGGAGATGCCCTCTGAGGGTGCCGCGTCATCAGTGAAAATAAGAAGTCCAGCCCACAGGTTTATGGTGAGGTTTAAATGAGGCGGTGTAGGGTGCCTCATTGGCACCTGACTGGTGTTCATTTGGGCTTCTTTTCCTTCTTAACCAAGTTATCCATCATATAAAAATCTTCCTGCAAGAAAAGTAATTAGGTTAACTGTGAACAATCAGTGTTTGATCAGCATGGTAGTAAACACAAGGCAACGTGAATTTAAGGCACATCCGGAAATGTGTCACCTTGTAGGTCCTGAGTGTTTATCCGTTGGATAATGGGCGTCCCAAAGCCCCAACACTGCTCTGGGGTGATGCAGTGCCTGAAAAAACTTGACTTCATTCCTGAGCTATGTATTGTAGCAAAGGACCTTTCATTGTATTTACTTTATTGAATTTTGAAACTTTGAAGCATTTACTTCAGCTGGTGTTTTAGTCATCTTATAACTTTACCGTGTCATTTTGCTATAATGTTCCCAGTGGTTAAGTTTACTTTTCTTTCTCATAGGCTGAGGCTTTTGAGCAACAATCTAATGTCATCTGTACAATATGTCTACATTGTGTGATTTACAAATGAGGGCAGTATTGACAATGAGCCTTATTAGATACCGCCTTTGAGAGGATTTTTATAAATGCCACAGCTGCTTCTCTTGGCCATGCCTGGAGGCAGGGTTCTTAAAAAGGCCATTGAAATAAAACTATAATTTCATAATACATGTTAATAAGAAAATTGTGATCTCTACATGAAAGTTCACCATACCAGAAGAAATTTACTCCCTGTCCGAATTAGCTGTAAATTTAATAAATGTTGGGTTTCTTTGTAGAGTTGATGGTTTAAAACTCCTTGCGGCTAATCTAAACGGTAAATCTATTTTGCGCAACTTGAAATAATCCAAGCAGATTTTTAAAATAAAATACTTAACTGCATATGATTACCGCGGACAGAGATTGCTGCTCTAAATATATTGACCTCTTTTTAAACTCTTAATGATGCTACGAAGACGTGCTGTAATGAGGGAGAAGCAGGAAATTTGTGTGGATCTAATGCGTAACGATGAGAATATCTAAGTTTCCTCTATAAATGCCAAAAGAAGCTTGGGAAACCCAATCCAGAATTGGCTGGTGCTTATTCAGTGGTTGAGGATCCTGCCTGTGATTCCTCATGGCCCTTCATTCACACCAGGCAGCATAATATTCCATGTCTTGCACGAGAGACACTGACTAGATAATCCATCTGCTGTGTAGACTCAACTCCAGTTGAAAGATTTCAAAGGCCTAAAGGGATAGAGTGTTCAAATTATTAGCTAAAATATGCATGGCAAGAGGTCTGTGATTTTTCTGGGCAAATGGAGATTATGGAAAGATTTTTAGGAATAATTGCGACTCAGTATGTACCATGCATGTGTGATGACCTCAGTGGGTTTTCCTTTTCGAATCTCTTGTTTGTTGTTCTGCTATGGCCTACTTGGGCAACCCGGGATGAGGAGGAATATAAAAATAATAAGTAAGTGAAACAGGTGGCCTGACATGAGTGGGCCTCAAAGTAAACCTTTGATGTCCTGCGGGGTTTGTGCTGTGTCCTGAATTGACACTTTGGTGGTCTCTAGACATCTCCACATTTTAACAGGAAGTTTAGCTTTCAGGTTGGAGGATGGGTGGAGTAGATTGAATTTCAAGAAGCTGCCTTTTATACCGTGATCATTTTAGACCCATGGATTGTTCTGACTTTTGAATAAAGTACTTAATGTGAAAGGAAAGGTGAAATGAAATGAAAGCATAAATTGAGTTGGAAAGGGCCCTGCTTTCTCTAATTTGACTATTGTTGCTACACTTTAGTGTTCAGATACTTTGTCTCCATTCCTGTAAGTGCCCGTCCTAACTACTGATTCTTTTGAAACCATTCTGTGTTTATTTTAGTGTTAAGTGTCCTGCCATATACGACTGGGTAAACAGAAAGTGAGGAAATTCCTCCAGGGAGGAAGAGACTAGAGTTTCCCCTAGGAAATCTGCTTTTCACAGGTCCCTGGAATTTATATAACCTTCTTTTGTGGCTTCATTTTTATAGATCAGGGTGAGTCATGTGGCTTTTACTTCCCCGATATAATAACTTGGGCAGTCTGCTTTCAGCCTGTGATGTTCCATTATTATGTTTCTTACCTCTTTCTGGGGGCCTGGGATAGGGTAGGGATGTTACAAAGCATATTAAGTATTTGATGATTCAAATAGTTTGGTAGATTTGCAGTTTCTCTTTCTTACTCTCTGTAGGTCAATCTAAAACTGATAGACTTCAAAAATATATTTAATGATCCACATATATTATAACATCCATTTCCTTGATAGACTTTTTAAAGCTTCATAATAAACCATACTTCTTCAGAATCTGTTTTTCATATTATTTAAAAATACATGACTAGATATTTAACTCTTGAAGGCAGGAAAAAAACTGCTTTGGTGCAGATTTTTTAAATTGAATTGACTAGAAAAGTTGAAGGTGGAGCAGGGATATTAAAATGTATGTATTAGTCTCCAACCAAAAAACCTAGCACTTCATCAAAGCAGGGAGTTTTTCAGGCTAGGCGTTCTACTGCAGAACTAACAGCTCTCTCTCTCTCTCTTTCTTTTTAATTTATAATTTTCTATTTTTTTTAATGATTAGTTTCAGTTGTACAAAATAACATAATGATTAAACATTTACACGCCTCACAGTGATAACCCCAACACGTCTACTACCCATCAGACATTATACACAGCTATTACAATAATGTTGACTATATTCCCTATGCTGTGCTTTACATCCTGTGACTGTAAATGTGTGTGTGTTTATATATGTACATGTGTACATATATAAACACAGAACACATACATATTTTAATTATAGTTGACATTCAATATTATATTAGTCTCAGGTGTACAGTGCAGAGGTTAGGCTTTTATATAATTTATGACGCGATCCCACCCCACCCCATAAGTCTAGTGCCCATCTGACACCGTACATAGTTTTTACAACATTATTGACTATATTCCCCGTAACGTGTTGCACGTTACGGGGAATATTTTGTGACTACCAATTCTGACCGCTCTTTTACTTTTCTAAAGTTAGTGGGAGTTGGACACTGCATGCTAGCAGCATAACACTAGGGTCCTTTGGTATTATCTTTCTCTTGAGTAAAAATGCCTTAAGTTTATTGTTTGTTCTAGATGCTCTTACTGATTGTGCTTTTCCACCTGAAAAAAGAGATACAATGTTGTGATATAATTTTAAACATCTTACCATAGTTTTAATATTTAAGTTGACTTAACCTCGTCTTGGGATAGAAGCCATGCTTTTTAAAAAATCCTGATATGCTGCTGTACACATTAGGATGTGTGAGTAGGATGCCCAGATGCTATCACAAAGGACAAAGCAGTGAAAATCGTTTCATATAAACACAGTGTGCCTACAGGCCGGCCTGAACTCTCGGTTGAAATTTTATTAGCAAAAAATGTGTGTGTGTTCCTCAGCGTGGCAATCTTCTCATGTGTGCAGGAGTCATTTTTAAACTTTATATTCATGAACTTACAGAGCCGGTGAGTTTCCGTAGGCGTTCCGTAGGCCAGTTCCTTTCAGTTGAAAGATGAGGAAACAGAGAGCATTATTGATGCGATTACAGAGACCATTCTTTTTATCTCACAAGGGTGAAGTCATTATTAATTTTTTTAATAATACACATGAAGCACTGTGTTTCTTGACTTTGGAAGTCTCAAAGGTTGGGATGTCTGGCCTCTAGAACTTTCAGTTCAGCACACAGGACAGCTGAGATGAGGCATACCCCGTGGAAACATTAATTCATGATAGCGGGCCCTCTGGAAGCACTGATCTCCAGCACAGGCAGCGGGGGACAGATTGGTTACACGTGGAATGGGGCACGGGGAGGGGGGGTCACGATGGACAGGAGTGATGTCATGGAGGGAAGGTTGGAACTAGGTCTGGAAAGATGACCAGGATTTGTCTCAGTGGGTCAGTGGGAGGGGCTGTGTTTGGAAGACTGAAGGCAGAAGTGACTGCCAGTGACGTGGTTGCTATATTTGCCCAGGAATTTCCTTGATCGTGATGAGCAAGTTTCAGCAAATTGTGTTTTACTGTGAAATGTCGTTGTAGAATTTTGGGGTGTGGTGATTGGCATGAATAATTCCTCTCTTCCCCATCAGATAAGGAGTTGAAGGAATTCCTTCCTTGTCTGCCTGACTTCCACAGAGTGTTCCGTTCCCTTCCTGGGCGAGGCTAGGGGACAAAGAGACACCCTGACGACCCCTCCCGTTGACTGTTGGCAGCAGGAATTAAACAGATACCGGTCACCTTCATTGTAAATCATGTTGTACGGCCGGAACTTGAACAGAAACCAGGAAGCCTGCTTTATAGAGGTTGAGACCGTTAACTATTTAGATGTGCAGTAAAGAATTTATTCTGAAAATGAGCTAAAGAAATGAATATTGTAAGCATTTCTCTGCATATTTTTCTGTTTGAGATGACATTATAACATCAGGAACTGCTAAACCTCAGTCTGCGTTATGATGTTTGAAATACTATATTAGTTATACATAGTACACACACTTAACTGTATGCAGTTGGATTTCACAACAAATCAAGAAAGGACAATAACCCCCATTTTCACCATTCAAATGAACCATATTCAGTTATATAGGGTTATTAAATAAACAGTTATTAAATAAAATTCATGTTGGTTGGATCTAAAACCTAATCCAAGCATTAAAGTAAGTTCAAGATTTATCTAAATCTAGATTATTTAAATAATTTCATATAAATTTTTCACATAATAGAATAACAAGCAGAAAAAAAAAGAGGATCAGATCTGTGAAAGAGGGTACATTCCTAATCTTAAAAGCAGAAAAGTAAATAACAAAGAAAGATGGATTCAGCCATATAAGAGTATTAAATTTATGAACCATGAAAAAAATTAACTCAGGAAAACAACAGATGTTTATCTTAGTGAGTTTTCTAATACAGTGTATCTTTTCCGTGTCTTTGATTCTACTCACATTTTTGCTAACAGGTTTACATCTACATCATAAAAGTTTATTCTAGTAAATGCTAGAAAACGCTAAGGTTTCCCTCTCCTGCTTCTCTGACCTCTGCACTGGGAAATAGATACATATAGGTGAGTCACATAAAGGGAATGACAATAAAGACCTAAATGTCCAACTCTCAAGTTGTATCACTTTGTACCTTTTACATTATGAAAATGATGAATAACTCATAAGGAATAAAATTGGGAGAATTTGTGGTTGAAAATAGTATACTCAAATATCTGATGCTAGTATCCATGGATGGATATGACTTTAGAATGATTTTCATTCGTGTAAGTATTTTTAAATGATAAGGCAAATTGTTAGGTACTAAAATTCTTGTTTTGAAATATTAGGGTTAACTCAGAAGAAGTTAACAAATTAAGCAGAAGCCTTTGTAAAGAGGTTTTTGTTTCTGCTTTTCTAGTATGTTTGCTTTCCATACAATTACAGAGAGCCGATGGATGGAAAGAAGTTCTTTGAAAGTTACTGGCTACTCTTAAAATAATTTCGCGATTGTGGCGATTGTGCAGTTATATCCAGGTGTGAGCCATTAGGCCTTTTGGAAAAGGAATGCTCCCTTAATCTTTCCTTCAATATATTTGTCACCCAGAATTTTAAAATTTGAAATTTTCTTTTCAGCCAATGCATATATGAAACAGGTAAATTGAGTTTTATATATCATTATTCTTTGCTTATAAAAACTCGACTGTCCCAAGAATATGCTTCCCAAAGTTCACTTAATTAAACACTCTAAAATGTTCCTATTCTAATTGTTAGGTGTTAATCCCATGAGTTTAGACGTCGTGTTTCATTTGCAACTTATAAGAAATTGTCCGTATTTCATAGTTTAAAATCAAGTAGCCGAAAATCCTATGACGTGTCAAATGAAGACCTGTTACCGTAAGAGGCAATGTGACCTTAAGAGTTAAACGATTAACTGTGATAATGCCCAAAGAACTGAGACCACTGAGCAAGTGCTGTACTGTCTCTTGGCAGAGAGAGGTTTCCCATTACACGTAGATTATAAACTTGGGAAGGGTGCCTGCAGTTTGAGGGATCTAGGAAGTATCTCTGTTCCCAAGGAGTTGATCCTCTTTATTGCGGAAAGGGGCCTCACACACAGATGAAACGTTACTGAGTGTGTGAGGGTGGCCCATTTCCTTTCATGGTTCCCTGCTCTCAGAGAGCTTCTGATCTAACACACGAACGAACACTGAGGAAAGTTAGGAAACAACAATATTGGCTTTGTCCGGGGAACCCTGGAAGGGGACCATATATGCATGGATCGGGTGTATATTGATCTGGGGACCATGACAAAGCAGAAATCCTGGAGAGGCCATTCTGTGACTCTCCAGAGCTAAAGGTACATGTGACTCATGGATGAGACAGTTTGTGAAAGGGACCTGGGCGGAAACAAAATATTCCCCTGGACATCAGACCACCAGGTTGCGTGCCTTAATCTAGATGAAAAATAGTTAAGCGTCTTTTTTTTTTTTTTTTTTCAAATCGAGTACTAAAATTTTGGGGGGAAAGGGGTTGGTGAGTTTTTTTGTTTGTTTTAAACAAATGATAGAAAATCCATTGTTAAACCCACTTCCTCACTTACTGTTACCTTTGCATTGAAGAATAGCCCTATTTTGAACAGCTCAGGCAATGAAGTAAGTACAGAATTGTACCTAACATCTGTCTCTTCGTAATAGAACAGAGAAAAACTGAGGGTTCTAGGTGTGGATGACCTCCATTTCAGTGCCTTTGTTTTGTCAGTATTTTGGAGAGAACTGATGGTGAGGTCTAGAAGATGGTTATGTGTTTCTGACTCATGGAGTCGTAATATTTGTTTATGCTTTCTCAAAACCTCCCTATTTTTCATAGATGGAACTTTTTTGCTGCTTGAACAAATGGGTGGAACTCCCCAGTTGGGCTGCCTGGAGGCTGATAAAAATCATTTGTGGTGTTGCTAGTAGATGAGATGATAAACATTTATTAAATGAATTCATTAAGTACATTCTGCATACCAGACCCCATCCTAAGTTCTGGGTATGTAGTAGTGAACAAAAACGACAGTAAAACTCTCTGTCCTCATGCAGCTTACATTCTGGGAGTGGCGAGGGGGTGGGGAATGACAGAGGAACAAAATAAATAAGTAAAAATACAGTATGTTAGATGATGATAAGTGAGTGCCATGGAAACAGCAGGCAAAGTGGGTCAGGAGTGTTGCTAGTTTAGGGTTTACACAGAGAAACCAAGAGAGATGTCTCTGACATGGTTATGACAAGCAAGGCATGTCATGCAGATACTGTGTTTCCCTGAAAATAAGACCCAGCTGGACAATCAGCTCTAATGTGTCTTTTGGAACAAAAAAATTAAGCCCCAGTCTTACACTATGTAAGACCGGGTCTTACATTCATTTTTGCAGCAAAAGACGCATTAGAGCTGATTTTCCGGCTAGGTCTTACTGTCAGGGAAACACTTTAGCTGGGAGTAGATCCTTCCAGACAGAATGCGGAACCAGTGCAAAGGCTCTGAGGTCTTAGGGTGCCTGAAGAGTAGGAGGAACAGCATGGAGGTGAACACGGCTGAAATGGCCGTACAGGGTTGAGATGCACAGAGTTGGCAGACAGAACGGTTACAAGGATGGGCGGTCACGGAGGGCCACTGTGAGGACATGGGGATGGGCGGCGACAGGAGGGGATTGAGTAGAGGAGTGATGTGACCATACGTACACGTCTTCACAGACCACAACGGCTCCTGTACTGAGATGGCAAGGCAGGAGTGGGAGGCCATTGCAATGGTGCATGTCACTCACCTTAGAGGGTGGCAGTGACCTGGCCCAGGCCTGTGCTGCTGGAACACTAGACATATTTGTTCTTCCAAATACGAGGGACAGCCTGATTTTCTCAGGAGTTAGTCTAACCTGAGTTCTTAGACTGTCATTTTCACGTTGCCATGCCTAGAAAATGGGAAGCATTGATTCTCCTGAAGCAAATGTTATTTGAAGATGCTTTCTGCGCCTGTGTCATGCCAGGACGTGGGTGGATTTATTTTTACGGTGTTGCACCAGGGAGTCTGCTTCTGATTTGCAGATTGCATTTATTACAAGGCATATTGTCCATTGATGAATAATGTGTGGGCTGCAAAGCAGATACACAGCTTTTAAAATAGCTCGTTTATCCTGCAAGCCTCACTTCCAGAGAGAGAGAGAGAGAGAGAGAGAGAGAGAGAGAGAGAGAGAGAGAGAGAGAGAGAGAGAGAGAGAGAGAGAGAGAGGCAAGCCCTTCAGAAGTGTTGTCCGGGAGCAGGGTTTTTTGCATGTTTTTCCCCAATTGCTGAGGTCATTGGTTTTGCCCTCTGGTTCATCATGTTTCCTTGACAGGCCCTAGGACTTGAAACAGACGGACACAGTCTCAGTTCATGGATAAGAGCTGCGATGGGCAGAGAATTTTTAAGTCACTGTTAAGGAAATAGGTGCCCCTTTGTCTCACTACTGAAAATTTCTGTTGTAAATGTGGGTTGAAACAATGGGAAATACCAGACATCATGTTTTTGTACCAAAGTTCTGTAGGCATGGTTTTCAGGGCAGTGGTCACTGCCAGTTTATCCTTGTTTATTTAAACCACCAACTAAGCCTTGTGCAGAGGCTCTGGGTTTGGAGGAGCAGATGGAATCCTCGGAGAGCGGAAAGTTCCACTGGAGGGAGTGCTCCCGGGAACATTCTCTGTCTCCAGGATGACAGGGTTACGGGCAGGGTGTGGCGTGAAGTGGGTCGGAGCCACCTCCCTAATGGAGTCCAGCCCTGCAATCTCTGTGATCTTTGCTCACAAAAACCTCACTGCAGATAACTTTTCCTTTTGAGCAGGTTTCTGATTTTGCCCAATATGTTGCAATCTTCACTTAGTGGCCAGGTGGCATCTGTTGGAATCCTGGTGTGTGCTGCCAAGCAAAACAGACACAGCAAGATTTGGCTGAAGTGGGGTGGGGAGAAGGGGAGGCAAGGGAGGGTGGGGAGTAGGAAGGTGGGCTGTGTTGGGGGATGAAACAGTAATTATCTATAGAACCGAGGTCTGCAGTTTAGTAAGTCACTGCTTTACAATTCTCAGAAATTCATCCCAGGTTCATGAAAGGGTTTCCAAGGCGATTGAATGCCTCTTTCATTTCGCACCCTCCATTCAGAATAGTGTTTAAATGGTACAGCAGAAAGAATTAACTAGTGTTAACCTTCTGCCCAGTGCAAGCCACTGGTCATCAGATTTGTAACTTTATTTTAATTTATTGCTATTAATAGGTTGACTTTTAATGGCCTAGAATCTGCCAAGGATAACTTAGGCTGGATAAAAGGGATTTCACTGATTCTTATTATCGAGCTCATTAAAGGAACCCACTGCCAGGAATGGATATATTGATGGGGGGAGGGGGAGAGAGGGGACATAGTACCCAGGTGGCACCCAAGGGATTCTGACCTGCAGTCAGGGTTGAAAACAAGTAGTTTAAGAAGTCAATATTAGTGACAACCTAAATCTTGATTTGGTTAATAACCTTTGATGTAAATACTGATTTAGTGCATTTATTCCCCCTGTTCTTCCTTCATTACCCCAAAATATACATTTTGTTTGTTTATGGGGTGGCTTGTGCTACAGGTGGGGGTGTCCTTTTGTGGCTCAGTGGTCCACACAATCAATTTCCGTGGAAATGAGTCTGTACAAGACCAATGCGTTAAGAGCAACAGAGTATTCCAGTTGACTGGTGTGTGGAAAAAAGTATATCTCCCAAAACAGCTTAGAAATGAAAGGAATCATTTTCTCCTCTGTTTTCAACTGCAAGTAGTAAGTGAAAGTGGAATTCCAAATCTTGACTGGCAAGACCAGTCTATCCTGTTATATCTTATGTGCAAATACCATTTTTCTCCAGGTAACTAAAGTATCTTCCTTCTGTAAATATTAGCCGAGTGCATTTTTGTGGCTTTTGAAAACTCCACTTCTTGAAAGTGTTGACCAGCTGTCCAATTTTCATGAATTTCAGAGATGTGGTAATAGGTGATTTCTTCCTTAGTGTATTTAAAGCAAACTATTAAAAAATGCAAAGGTCTGTAAAGGTTCGCCGGGCCACCATCTCATTTTTGGAAACAGGAAAGTGGGGTGCCTTGTCCAAGGGCACCCAGGAAGGTGGTAGCAGAGCTTGATGCCCTGACCAGTGTTCTCCCCGCTACACCCAGCACAGGGGAGCATTGAGCTACAGCATTCCTCCTTAAATGACAGGCACACCGCCCTTTATTGCACCTTGTGGATGTTGCATTTTTTAGGAATGGAAGGCAAGACCCTCCGCCAGCAAAAAGATTACATTTCCTTGTGTTATGGCCATCCAGAACCCCAATACCTCCAAGGCCTGCCTGTTATAGCTACATCTTGACCATCTGGAGCCTTTTGCAAATGAACTGCCCAAGGATAAGTCCACACTGTTCTGCTCTCTTTCTTGCCTTCTTAAGTAGAGCATTCTAAGCATATCACAACAGTTTTTATTAATTTTTTTTTTGACTCACTGTTCCCCTCATAGCCATGGATTATTCTCTAATCTAGTCATTCTTTATGTAAGTAAATATTTATGATGCCATCAGGGACTGATAAGGTATATAATTTACTTTCCTTCATCTTTCAAGTTCTCGGGACACCCGTGCTCTTGGAGCAGTTTGCCGCTTGTTGTGGATTTCTTGTTTCTCTTGCTACCTGATTGCCACTTCTTGTGGCTCTCGGTGTAGTGTAGCCCACCTCCCTCTTGTAAGTTGCTGCGTCTGATCTGCTGAAGACTTAGAAGCGTGTTAGGATGGTTTATAAAGTGAGAGTAAGGATCTGAGTCATTCTTTTTGAATAAAGTGCGCAGGATCTGTCTTTTGTCTTTCCTCTCCCATGTCCCTTTGCCTCTTAGACTTTTCTCTGTCCTCCTGATGCAGCTCTGGATTCAGATTATTGGAAGATTTAAGAATTCAGTGGGTTAAAATACACCAGCTGCTTCGCGTAGCTCCTGGCACGAATTAGTGCTTAATAATTGTTAGCTGTTTTTATTGTTCCCTCTGAAGGAGAAGATGTAAATTCTTCACAGATGTTTAGGAATTGGATACGCAGAAAAACCTGTCAGCTGAATATATATATGGGGAAACACATTTTTTAGTTCATCTTATTTTTTTGTGCTGTCTGGATTTCATCCTTTCCTTTTAGGGTTAATGAATTCTCTACTGTACTGCATGGAAGAACCATGGGGGCGGGAATCAATAAAAAGTATTCTTAAAAAAGATTCTATGATTCACTAGACTACCAGGTGTCAGCAGACTTTTATGTTTATGACTTTAAGTTAAAAGGACTTTATAGGCTTTGGTGGTTTATTCTCCTCTTTTCAAAAGGCCAAACCGGGATCACTTTTTGAATTATCTTTTCTTTCTTTTCCTGAATATATTTCTGAAAAAGTTTTGTTCTGATTTTCATTAAACCGAAACAGAGCTTCATAATTTAAAAGTTACCCTTTAGATCTCTATAAATTATGAAAACCAAATTATGAAAACCAAGCTATATGGCTGATTCTAGATCATTTTGTCAACAGTGATGTAATTGCACATACAAATCGTGTGTTGTGCTTACTAAGTAGGATGTAAAAATGTAGGAATTGAATGCGTAGTTCTCATTCATCATGTTTGTTTGATAATAATTATATGGAAATGAATATTTTTCCTTCTGTGTTCCCCACTTCGCCCTGAATATGCTTCTGTCTAATCTAATCTCTGAATTTCAGGAGTCTATTAATAAAGTATGTGTAAAGAATTAGTTGCTAATTTTGGATGTGCTTGAAATGAGATTGTCAGCAAATTGCAGCTTCTAACCTAGGACTGCAGTTTGTTGTGGATTAGCCATCATCCCTGGTACAGAAGATAAATTCCAAACTCATGAAAAATATGAAAACTTCATTTCTTATGATTTTCCCCCCATATATTAACCTTTCCTTATATACCTTTAGGGTCCTTAACATGTTATGTGAGCTCATGGATTGTTTTTCTTTTCCAGATTTATTTTACTTGCATTAAGATTTTGCAATATGAAATCTGTTGGCAATTAGAGACTAGAAAGCACATCTTTACTGATTAAATAATAAACATAGAGAAATACGTATTCCTAAACCCCATCAGTAGGTAATAGCTGTGAGATAAGCTTCAGTTCAATTGTAGAGGTGTCAGGTAATTAATATTATTTAATTCAGTGTCCCCTGAACTTCGTCAAACTTCATTAAACAAAAAATAAATAAGGTCCAGAAAGGTCATGTGAATTGCCTGCTGTTGCCACCTTTATAGGCTGAAGTCAGTAAGGAGAGGTGACCCTTCTGAATGCCTTTTACATTCCAGAGATGCAAGTACGAAGGAAGAGAAACATGATCACCACTCTTTGGACGCTTATTGCCCAGCTATTGTAGTTATGAATAGTAAAGAGTTACTAATAAATGAAATACTTACATATTTTCCTAAGTATGCCGAAGGAAGTAAACGGGAGGCTGACACAGAGAAAACACTAGGGAGGCCTGCTTGAAGAAGGGTGCCCAGGACGAGCCCCTCTCAAGAGCTGACTGCACATGGAGGCCTAATGTGTGAGGAGGAGAGCGTGAGCCGCGTGGGGGGAAGTGAAGCCCAGGAAGAGGGAACCGTGCCGGACATAGAGGTCCTGCAGTGGGACAAGAGTTGTGCCTGTTGGAGAAGCTGACGCTGTGTGGCTAGAGCATAGTCAGTGAAGGGGTGAGTGGTCCAAGGGGAGCTGGATTTGCGGGGGCCCCAAGATCATTCACAGCACAGAGTACGTGTGTCCACCTGTCTGATGGTGAGTAACATGGAGGTACCTTGGTAGATAAAAATAACTTGAATTAACTCAGCTTCTCTAGAGCCTGGGAAAGTAAAGGACCTATCTACAAAGGAATAAAGCACGCAAACTTCTAAGACCTTGGAGATTTAGAAAGGGTCCCTTCCTCTCAAAAATCACAGGAAGCCACTGTTTGTTTCCTTTTCACAATTCTGTGCCGTGTATTTTGCCTCGCTACCAGATGTCATAAAGATAAAGCAGACAAGAATGTGAGTGAGGGCATAAAGCTTTCGTGACCTGTCTTTAGATTCCATCTTCACTTTTGAACCGATTGGCAGACAAGTCGAAGTTTTTTTTCGGTTCATTTTTGGACATGAATACTTGTATCCAGTATGCACACCGTATGTAGTTGTTGACAACTGGGTGTTGTAGAAAGGTCTTGGTGACCATACAACAAGTTGGACACATGTACTTATCCATTCAGTGAGCTCTAACTTGCAAGGTGCTTCACTTAAGACCAAAATGGTAGCCTGTGTGGCCTACGGTGCAGATTTTCGGTCTGGCCCTAAGACTACAGTTAGAGTTTACGTCAGCATATCCTTTTTAGAGTCAATATGAGAAGACGTTGTGGCAGAGTAAAGATGGCTGCACATGTTTTTATCCCTTCCCCATCAAGAGGTAGAATGTATTGCCCCTCCCCTTGAAATCTGGGCTTGTCCTGTGAGGGCAGTTGCAGTGATGTGGGCTAGTTCTATATTTAGCCTTTAAAAGGATTGCAGCTTCCGCTTTCTGTCTTTTGGGAATGTGTGATTTTAGGATCCAGCAGGACACGATCTGCTTGACCATGTAAAGAAGCACAGGGTAGCCACATCTCTACGTTCCAGTTTCTAGCCATCCCCACCAAGTGCCAGACAGGTAAATGAAACCTTAGGTGTTTCAGCCCCAGTCACCATCTGACCACAGCAGGTCAGACCACAGGCTGCCCAGTCAGTCTATAGAATCCTGAGAGAGAATAAATGGCTGTTGTTGTTTTAAGCCCGTAAGTTATGGAGTGCTTAGGCAACAACAGATAACCCAAAGAGGCAGTATCTTTCATATTCAGTCCTGGGGGATTTGAACTTGGCTTGTTCAGTGGAGCCGCCTCCCGAAGGTAAGCTTGGTGGGGTGTGGGGTGGTGGAGTACTCAGACAGCTGTTTTCCTGGAAGCTGGAGGAGGGTAGCTGTACACAGGATGGGCAGACCGAATAACAGTTCAGGGAGACACTTGGCGTAGACAGCTGAGAAGCAACTGCAGTGGCCCAAATGAGCAGAAGGAGTGGGTGTTTTGGAATTATTCAACTTTAAAGGAAAAAGATAAACCATTTAAGGAAATTTATCATATTCATAGAAGCTGCAAGAAGCGCATTCTTAGCCTAGATCTACACCAAGATGCAGTTCTTTGTTAAAACCTGGTTTAGTAGCTGGGTAGTAAAGTACTTCTCTCAAATACTAAAGAATGCTTTAGTACAAGGTGACAGGCTTAGTTTCCTTCCTTCTCAAATGTTAGTGAATTTCAGTGCCCACTAAAATTTCATTGACTGTTTGCTGTAGGCCTTTGTAGCCATAGCAGGGGTAAAGTGTTTTTTTTACGTTGTAGGTACTCAATATGTGGGATCCATTTCGTTTTCCATAGTAATTTGGTTCATGTTACATACGATTTAACTAAGTTTGCTGTAAACCAAAAGTCACTGTGTTTGAAATCACCGCAGCACAAATCAGTCACATCATGCCTACATAATGGAGTTTTTCCATGTCATGTGATATCTCTCTCTCTCTCTCTCTCTCTCTCTCTCTCTCTCTCTCTCTCTCTCTCTCTCTGTCTGTCTCTCTCTCTCTCTCACACACACACACACACAGCTCAGACCAAAAAAACTTTTTTGGGGGGAGGGGGACAAGCAAAGAATTTCCTATGTCTTGAGTAATTTGAAAAGATACACAGCTCAGGTGACACCCTAAGCACAGATGTGTGTGAAGTCCTCAGCAGCTGGATGCTCTGTCCTGTCTTCATTTGGAAGGAATCACAGTCTGGTGGCTGTGTCAGTCCCTCCCTTTGCCGTGGCCTTAATCACCTACCTATATGTTGTGGGGGCTGCGGATGACACCCAGCCTTTCTGCAGCTGCAGCGTCAACAACCTCAGGGCCACAGCCTCACCTGTTAACCTGACCCAGACTTGGGGGTCAGAGGTATGTCGTTCGGAGAAGGATGGGATGGATGAGGGCAGGAAGTCTTTAAAAAGCCCTGGCTTGCTGCACGTTGGAATTAGAATCCCCTGTGGGCAGCAGATGTCAGCAGGGGCGTCTCAGCGTGTCTGTCATCTTTGGTGCCGTGTGGACTGTGCCAGCAGGAACAACTGGTTAAAGTCTTTGGCCTCTGTTGACACTTTTTAATACTAATGTTTTGTTAAAGATCCTTTTTCAAGTCAATAGCAAGAAAAACATTAACACTGGCTTTTTGTTTAGAGTCTGTTTACAGTCTTAAAAATAGCCTGCTGGGGTGTATTAAATAAATAAAACGCTGGATGTCAGGTCCTTTTTCTGCCACTGACAGGTCCTGTGACCCCTGGCCATTTAAGTTTTCTGAAACCACTTCCTTATTTGTAACATGATATTTGCATTAGTGTTTCTGTAAGGAATAAGTGCAATAACTTGGAGAGCTACGTGAATGCTAATGTAGTTTCACCAATGTGGTTGATTATATTGTTATTAGTGATAATACAATGCTTGCTAGAAAAGATACGTAGTTCTTTTTTTCTCCTAAGACGACTCAAGAAGGATTTTAGGCTTAAGCAATGAAGGAAGCCACATGACATAATGAACAAAATCTCCACTTTGAACTATGCTTATGGCCGGGCCCTGGGTAGATAATTGTTGGAATGTGTTAGGTGTCCATGGTTTTGAACTTGACTACAATGGTGCTAAGGCTTTTGGTTAAGCAGGCCATGCGCTGCTGCTGATCAAACATTTCTGTGTACACAGACTTTGTTTTTTCCCTGGAGAGTTTGTGTTTCTTAGTGCCAGGCTCCAGGCTGGCTGTGCTACCCTGGCTTGTCGCTTGTTAGACATGCAGCCAGGTCAAAAGAGGGATTTATGGCAGGTCTCTGTAAGAACGCTTGATGCAAAGGAAGGGGACTTGGCTCCTGAAGAGGAAGCATGTTAACTAACCTTGGCTTCTCTGGGTCCATGTTGCCCTGGGGACTTTGATCTGAACACTGTTATCTTGTGAGCCCCTCCAGAGAGGGGGCGGGGGAGGAAAAGCTTTAAGAACAGGAAAGAAAAACAAATGCTTTGGTGAAAATACAAGCAACAAATAAAATAGAGAACGGTAATTCTAGACTAATCCCTGACAGCAGAGAAAGGCAAGCTGTAGGGAGAATGTCAGGAGCTCAGTTCCTCTGGGTGGAAGCGGGAGGGTGTTGTGTGGGTGCCATGGTGTATTCCAGGATGTGTCAGGCTTGTCCAATTGGTTCTGGGGAGCCTGGTAGCAGTGAAAAGAAAGGTTGTTGTCCGGGCATCTTGTTAATGGGGTAAATCTTGACCTGTAATTGTGACAGCCCCCCTCCACCAGGTAGTTGACAGATATTAGTTGCTGGCTTGGTCACTGGTTGCACATGCATTTTTGACTTACTTCTCAGTGGGTATAAATGGAGTAATTAAAACCTGTGGTTTTCAAACTTTGCTCCCAAGGCTGCTTCTAGGGTTGTACAAACCTTCACCCGCTCCGAAGGTTTGGCCAAACCTCCAAAATTCACCTGAATTTTGTCTTTATTATTTTTAACCTTTAACCACCAGGAAGATAGGCATCGTAAATTTAAACATCAAATGTGTAAAATATCAGTGAACATGTTTTATATTTTGAGATTGTATGTATGCTATTTGACACCCATTGGCTAGTCTGTTAGCTTATTTTTAACTACTTCTAGATTATTGGAATATCTTAACTAGTTGGATTGGTGAGGTAGGTAGGTAATGGTCAAACCCTTCAGTGTTTATAAGCATCTGAGGTGATTCCAGTACCAGTTGTCTAGGGTCTATGTTGAGAAACCTTAGTCTAAGACACGTTGAACGATGCCTCATACAAACTGACAACCCTGGAAATATTTTCTCCCTAGTGTAGTTATTTTCAGCTAGTGTCATTGTTTGAGAAATATCAAAGATACCTTCTTTTTGAAGGACACACGTCAACATTTTTGTGTGTGTCCATTATCCCACCTACTTCTTTGGTAGCATTGAACCTCTGGTAGGCCTAAGAACCTCAGGCAGGCTGTCTCTCCATTGGACACCTGTATATTTAACAACTAACAGTGACTAAGGCAGTTCATTCCAGAGTTTGGAGTCTGACCTCTCACTATGGCCAAAGCCATTTGAAGATGAGAAACTCTGGAGTCACCGAATGCTCTTTTTCCACATCCAGCCAGTGGCCAGGCCGTGCCCATTCTGCCTCTTGCAGTGGCGCCTCCCCACTTGCCCCCCCACCGCTGCTGTGGCCAACTGCTTAGCCCCAGCAGGACTGTCCTGACTGGTTAGACTCCTAAGCACCTCCACACTGACTCCTTGCATCCATCTTCCACATTGTAGCCCCAAAGTGTGATCTTCTGAACTGCAAATCTTACCCACTCATGTTCTGCTCAAACCCCACCGCGGCTCTCTCTTACCGCTGCTCACATCTCTCGCTTTATGGGCCTCTTGGCTCCACCCCAGAAACATTCCCTGGTGCGGTACACTTCTCTGCACTCTTACTCCCCAGTGCCCCTCTGTCCAGGATGCCCGCCCAGCCCTTTCTGTCTGTGCCTTAGTCACAAGTCCTCATTGATCCCCTCTCCCATGTTCACCACTGTACCTGTGTATGTGCGCGTATCTGCCTTCTCTCAAACGACGTTGGAAATTTTTAAGTTTGAAGACAGAGCTTTTAGACTAAAAACAGCTGTTCACACACAGTGAGTATGTATTTGACGTCTTTTACTTTAAAAAGGTTTATTCATTAAGGTGAGGGAGTCCAAGGTGGCAGGGCCCCTGCCCTCCGAGAGCTCACAGTCTAGGGCCAGAAGCAGGTGCAGACACGATATGGGCTGGACAGTGTGTACTAATTACAGTGGGGAAAGTTCAAACCAAGGGGAAGGCAGAAGTGAATGAAAGCTATGGCTTTTTTCAATGAAGGAAGCCGAAAGGCCATAAAGGAAGGGGGTGTGAATGGGGTCTTGAATGGGAATTGGACATGCGGAGGGGGCATTTCTAGCAGTAAAATTTAGAGATGAGGAAATCTCAGGTGAATAGGCCTGTGATGGAAACAACTAAGTGCATGGTTGAGTAGAGAGGACGTGTGACCGGAGAAGGAGGTTGAGGCAGGTATGTAGATGGCTCTTCCTGAAGATGTGGGTAGGATTTTTGGTTGGTACAAGGGCTGGGAGGACATCTGTGCCCCTTGAGGGCTGAGCTTTTGCATTGTTGGCCGTGACCATGACCTGGTTGATGCTGCTTGATTGGACAAGAGTTTGTTTTATGCTCTAATTCAGGAGTCAGCAAACGTTTTCTGTGAAAAGCCAGCTAGTAAATATGTTAGGCCTCTATTTAGAGTCTGCTTAGAACAGACTGCATTGTACACTGTTAGTTGTGAAATACACAGATTGTGAGTGGAGGGAAGGCCTCTCTGAATTTCTCGGTCTCTGCTCTAAGCCAGGCTAAGTGTTCTTGGCAGGATTCCGCCCCCTCCGTCCCTGAGCAGGCTCTGCGAACAGGACTCCGTTCCAGTTTAGAATCTGCAATGTCCTAGGAGGGGCTGTGGGCGTCTTTTAAGGCAGTGTATCTCTCCGTTTATAATGTGATTGTCCGCCAGTTCTCATGTGTTGTGAAGAGAGTGCCGGTGGCGCAGGCCTGGCTGGGAAAGCTTTCTTGGCAGGGGCTGTGGGGAGAGGACCATGAAGAGAGCAGGAAGGACTCCAGGGTTAGCAGTTTGATTGAAATAAAGAGAGAAAAGCTGGTGGGCACTCCAGAGGCAGGATGGATGATGGGGACCCGATATGGCAAGGATTTGGGAGGCATGAATAAGCGTAGGTCTGTGGGGGTTGGAAAGTTCTAGAGACAGGCTGATTCATTGGAGCCTTTCCAGAAAGCAGCCAGTGTGTAACTAGGAAGCTACAGTGGCAGAAATGGAGGCAGGGGGAACAGAGAGAATTGGAAATGAGGGCTGAATCTGAGAAATAGTCCTTTTCAAGTGTTTTACGTATGTTTGGTTTTTTTCTGTGTCCAACCTGCAATTAATATACGTTCATTTTTAGAAAAGTTCAGAAGTAAGAAAACCAGAATAATGTCATCTTATCACCCAGAGATAATCACTGTTTCTTCTCTACTCCCCTGTTTGAGAGGCACTTAAAAGATGAACAGTGGAATTTGGTAAAAGAGTAAACAAAAAGTGACTTAATCTCATAATTAACTACTTTCCACTTAGGTGACAACTTCCCCAACTCTGCTATAATTTCAATTCTCTCTCTCGCTTTTTAATCTGGAAGGGATAGTCCAGTGGAAATGGTGAGACTTCCGACAGAATACGTTACCGTGTTTCCCCGAAAATAAGACCTAGCCGGACCATGAACTCTAATGTGTCTTTTGGAGCAAAAATTAATATAAAACCTAGTCTTATTTTACTATAATATAATACCGGGTCTTATATCAATTTTTGCTCCAAAGGGTGATTAGAGCTGATTGTCCGGCTAGGTCTTATTGTCGGGGAAACAGGGTAGTTAGTGTTAGAGTGTTTGCCTGACTGTGTGGTGCAGATGGTTAAAGCCTTTTGAAGAGGTTTTTGTTTCCTTTTCTGTGACTCTGCCCACTCGGTGGCTCGCTTTTTGTCATGTTGTCTTCTCACCTTCTACCTTGTGGTTTCCTTCTGTGTATTATAAAATCTCTTTTAATCATCAGGTAATTTTTCCTCCTCCTCGCTCTCCAGGCCTACAAACAATGTTAAAATAAGCAATGTTTCAAAAACAAGTCAATCAAAATTTCCCGTAACCTTTGGAAACTTGTTTTGGAGGGGGGGGGGGGGAAATGCCTTTTTTCCCCCCTAGTACACTACAACCTGTACTATCAGAGCAATTTTAAAATTAAGGAGTTTAGTAAATATAATTTTTAGTCAAAAGTAAGGTTGGTAGAAGTCTTTATTGTGTACTTCCAACAAAATATCCAAATGAGTCGTGCCTAGTTTTAAACTGCTTCCTTATTTTTCCATCTGCTCATGGCATTTCTGACAACAAGGAATGTTTTCTGATCTGGTTGAAATGCTGGCCCTTCGCTGGTGAATCCAGTTCTACCACCTCAGAGGAAGGGCAGGGGCTCTTTCTAAAACAGAGATTGAACTACTTCTCAGGATCTTATGCCTCCATTTTTTCATCTATCTGATTTTAAAATGCCACCGAAATTTGTACTCCAAGAAATTTAAACAAATGTAGTAATTGGGGAAAAAAAAAAAAAAAAAGATTTGCAAAATATTGTTTGCAGGGATTAAAATTAAAGGGATTAAATAAAAGGTAAATCAGTACATGTTGGATCAGTCCAGTTGATTTAAATGACAATTTTATATCCGCTGAATGGTTGAGTGAACAAATGAACTTTGCTTTGTGTGGCTCACCTCACTGAGCTTACCTGATTGAGGCTGGGTCTGTTTTACTCCCTTGCAGGCTTTGATGCCTCAGGTGAGTTTGAATGTGCTCAGTGGGTGGGGCAAAATGGCTGACTGGCATAACATGCTGCAGTTAGGCCTGTTACTTTACATGAGCTCATGAAATAGACTTCCTTTCCTGATTATGTACAAAAAAAGAGAACCCAAGGGAATAGAGAGAGAAACAATTCAAAGTAGAGGGCGGCCAGATGGCTCAGTTGGTTAGAGCGCGAGCTCTCAACAACAAGGTTGCGGGTTCAATTCCCGCATGGGATGGTGGCCTACGCCCCCTGCATCTAAGACTGAAAACAGCGACTGGACTTGGAGCTGAGCTGCGCCCTCCACAACTAGATTGAAGGACATCTGCCTGTACTCAGCTGCTAGATCCGAGTAGCACCGTGCATACTCACAGGTGAAGAGTTGTACTGCAGTAAGAATAGCCATATCTCCACCCACATTCTTATTTCACTAGATACCTGTTCAAAGAACTGTGTTCCTTCAGTTTTTCTTTCTGTATAAATCCTCCACTTTTATTTTGTTTAGAAATTCTCTAAATTAGAATGGATAGGAATATAATAAGAAAAGCAAAACATGAAACTTAAGCCATTGGAAAGACTGTTTTGCACACAGTTGATTCTGGCTTTGAGTGTCTCACTGCATTTTTCATACAAGAGGAGTCATTAGTGATTTTCTACTAGATTATAGTATTTCTAAACATCCTTCTGTGTGTCTGGCTCTGCTAATGGCTGTGATGGGGAATTGTGTGTGTGAAGTTGAGTAAATGGCCTCTGCGATCAAGAAATGCACATGCTGTTTGACAAGATAAGACTAGCATACCACACATTAGATAACATGGCTTCGTTTTTGGAATTGTATAAAAATTAAGGTTGTGTATGTGTATACCCCTGTGTTGAAAAACAGTATGTTAAGATACACCCTGTAAATGTTGTTCCTTAATGATGAGAGCAAATATTGCTCTTAAATCTAGTCTCAACCTTCTTGTTGACTGAAAGTAAATGAGGGGGAAAAAAGTCATAGTACAATAAATTACCAAAGTTTTATACAGTTATCCTGACAGCTATAAGTTTTCATTTTTTGAGTTTATACTGATTTATTGTTTTCCCTTTCCAGTAAGCCTGTGAATTTTTTATTTTATTTTTTTATTTTTTTTGCAGTCTGATTGTAACAGTTTCTCTCTAATTTTTGGTTATGTCCAGAAATATCTTCAGATACCTTCAGATATCCTTGTATAGTGGGCCAATTGATGTGTTCAATTCCCTATAGTTTTTTTTCTCATTAATTTTTGGTCTTATGAAAAAGTCATAAGAGGACAATTATTTGGGGCTCCTTGAATTAATTTCTAGTTAGCTGCAGTTTTCACAAACTTCAGTTCTTACTTTCTCACTGTCCTGGATAACTGAGCTTTTAGGTACATCATATTTCTTTAGATTTATCTTAATTTCATAATGCTTCTTAATAGTGCATTCTTAATACTTTTGTTCTTTTCTATCTAATTCTATGCCCCTTTAAATCTCCTTAATTCAGCTGTGATCACATTAATATTTTAAGATATGACAGAGTTATTTTGGTGAACTCTAGTTAACTTTTTTTGTTGGAAGCATAGACATCTTTCTGTTTTAGTTATTCTGCCTCACATCTTGAAAGAAGTAACTTTGTAAATGGAAAGAGTGTTTGTGAGGATGCCCAGTAACTTTCTGGGTTATATGTTGGTTCTTTCTTTGCCTCATTTTCACTCACTTGCTCAGAAATACGTCACTTGCCACCTAGTAATATGTATTGAAGGTGACAGACATAAGTTCTTGTTGACTGAATGCATGAGTTAAATATGCCTGAAGTACTTAGAAAAACCCAGCTCTTAGTATTGTCAGTTCCAGGAAAAATGGCCTTTTATATTATCAAGTTTTTCTGAGTGCCTAAAATTTGCCATGTTATAGGAGTTATAAGTTGTTACTATCATTTTGTTTTCAGGAAGGTCAGGAATTGGTGTATCTTCTTGGCTAGACATTGTTCACTATTCTAAATTGTTGGGATTGTTTGGACAATCTTAATTATTAAACAGAAATCCACTAGATAAATTTACATCTTTTGCCTTCTAGATTTTTCTAACATTGGATTACTTCCCACACTTTCAATCAATCAGGCCTTTTCCCGAGACCAGGCTCTGATACTGCTTAATTAAGCTAGAAATTGATAAAAGAGATTACCTATAAAACCTATGGAATGAATTGCTCGGAATCAGTCATACTGGATGTTTCTCACTCCTATTTAGGAGAAATTCTGGGTTAGTCCAGTTAGTAAAACTGACTTTCCTACTCCTAGAACACAGATATTAAAACCCAGCTTTCATTTTCAAATGATTTCTTTCCAAGAATCAAACACTTTTAATCAAGGTATTTTATGAAAGCAGAATGTGAGAAATAAATATTAGATGAATTGGTGTTTGTAAGGGGGCTGTTTCCTCACCTGTTCAATACTTCATAAGTCTTATTCAACTAACATGTTTAATAAGTTGTTATCTTGCTTACACAATAAATGGAACATTATTTATTAAGATGGAATCTCCTTACCTATGAAAAAATTTAACTTCTTTATAAGTATGCACGCAATCTCTATACCTTATGTTCTTAATTATATATGCACATTTCAGAAATATTGAAGCATTTTTGCATGTAACTACACATTCTTACCCATAAAATGTCAGTGTTTACAGACAGTCACTCACCACAATTATATTTAGGTCTACGGTAGTGAAAAATAAAAATTCAGTAAAACTTCTACATAGCCAATTCTGAGTTGTCTTGGCTAATTTAAGTATGCAAAATGAACTCCACGGACATTTACTGAATCTGTGCCTATGGAAATGCTATGTTCTTAAATGTAAGGCGATACCACGCAGGTCCTCAAAGTTTCACTGAAGTGGTCAGCGCTCCAGTAAAGGTGCCTGCCATATTTGAGACATTAATTTGACCTCTGCAAAAATGTGCTGTCCTTTCCTGAAAAATGAGTTTCACATAAAGTATTTTAAAATACTTTGTATAAAATACCACGTTCTTTTTTAATTTTGTAACTCGTTTGCATTTAATTTTATCAGAAACGTCTGTTAGCGAATGGTGTCTTAAAGGCACCCTGTGAAAATAAAAATGAATTCTTACGTCGCCCCTACTCTTCATCCTGTTGATACAGTGGTCCCTAGCAGAAAACACAGTTTCAACAAGTGTGAGAGCAAAGCCCGGGGACACTTCACGAAGTGAAGGACAATCCCCGCGGCTTGGAATGTTGAATCGATTGCTGACCCGTAGCACACAGTCAGGTTGGACAAGCAGTGAATATGGAACACAGTAAGCACTCTGCTGGATGTGGCAGCCGCAGTGAGGACGACACGAGCCCCTCCTCTGCATTACCTGCATTTGGAAATTGTTCATGGTTTGAGGGTCATGCACGGGGCCGACAGAGATTTTTTCCAGAAGGCCAAGCACCTGTGGGAATGTGTGATTGTTTTGTGACCATAATTGTGTCACCTTTTCATGGGCCCAGAAGGAGCAACTGCAGGCTAACTTTTATGCAAAAGGAATGTGGTGTGCTGGTGATACTTAATGGAAGAACTAGAAGAGCTATTTTAAAACACCTACCTTCTTTCACATTTTTACTGGACACTGAGAGTTTGACACTGCTCAAGTTGAACTCTGTTCTCACTCATTTCACTTTATCCTGCTCAAGGGCTGAGGAACTTAATACAGGTCTATATGATCAAAAAGGCAGCTCTCCACCCTGTGTGAAATGTATTTCTGTTTCTCATTTATTTCTGTTTGCCTACTGCCAAAGAATTCAGACAACTGCATGCTTGACTTACAAATAGAGGCCAAAGTTTTGGTCAGTAATTGTGTTTAACGTGTGGAGCTGAAATAAGTTTATGTGAAATGAGTCCAGAAGAAGAAAGTAAGCAGGATCTCTCTTCTAGCATGTGCTTCAGCCCATGGAGTCCACAGAGTGAAATTGTGGTAGGTCTTAGAGGAGACGGCAGCCTGCACGGTGACGTTTGCCCCCCGTGATCATGAGTTCACTTCTGTACAACAAGACGTTTCTGAACGTATTAAGTAGGTTCTGGCTTTATAGAGCAGAATCCAAATCCCTGTGCACAATGGTCTCTCGTGTGCTCAGGCTGTCCCTACATCTTTAATATTAAATATTCTTGCAAAATGAAGTCTAAAAGAGTTTTGTAGTGCTTATTTCCATTTGCTTCTTTATACATTATGTTTTGTCAAATACAAAAGCAATCTTGGTAGACAGCGGAGTCATAGTGTTGGGGGTTTGATTCTGGTGAGTTTCCTTCCATAAGTTGTGTGTGTGAACGCTCATGCCTGTGTTTTGCTGGGAAGAACAACGGGCAGGCTAAGGGCAGAGAGCTCATTTGTTCTTTCTACCACAGATGGCAGGGAGAATTCTCTTACAACCATTAAAAAAAACAAGAAAAAATCAAAAATGATAATCATGTGCCTAGCTCATATTCCAGATCCATTTACAGCTGAGCATGGTCTTGAATGTTACAAGGAAATAAGCTTTAAAATCAAATTACAGTAGAACTTTTTGTTAATCCATGCCTGACTAATTTGCCCACCCAGTAGTTCTTACTGAAATCTTGCTGTTCTTCTATTGACTTTGAGAAAAATTTAATAGTAGGCTGTGGAAAGGCTCATGTTACTCCTATTTCAAGGTTCATTGTGGAATATGGAGTGATAGGCCTTAGGGTATCATAAACAAATGAAAAAGAACACAAATCTATCTGCCAAGCCATCGAGAGAGAAAACATCTGTTAAAAGGATGGATTCTGTTTTCTTTCTTATTTTTAATTACAGGATGTTTTTATTTTCAAATGCATCAAATAGAGTAATTGTGAGTAGTCTCCTAGTTTCAGAAAACCTACCACAAAATGTCATGATGTACAATAAAATTTTAAAAGCACTAAACTGGAGATAAGCTTCAGACAGTTTATGTAAGACTGTGCAGTTGGCTTTAACACGATTTAGCAATAGTTTTATGACAGAATTTTGTTCTATAAGGAAGGAAAGAAACGTGAGTGATTTAACTGTACTATTTTACAGTTTAGTGTGTTGTATCCTAAGACCTTTGGTTTGCTATTTTAAAAAAAAGAGAAGTTTTGATTAAATACTGATTTTTATTTCCAAAACCTATGATAAATACCAAATACATACCAACAGTACTACTGAGGGTTTTTTAAATATATACAGTGGATGCCCAAAAAATGTATACACATTTTAAGAAAGAAAAAAACTATTAAAATTGTAATATTCAATATATACCCATAACAAAAGATGAATACAAGTCACGTTTGACTTCTGCAATTACAAGACGTGCTCAAAGTGGTTACCATCAGCGTCCAGACACTTCTGATTACAGCGAACTACTGCTTGAGCAACGTTGACCAAAGTGTCCACTTGTATACATTTTTTGGCAGCCCCGATACATACCAGCGCTGCCAAAAAAATGTATACACATGACTTGTATTCATCTGTTGTTATCAGTGTATATTGAGTATTATAATTTTAATAGTCTAGTTTTTTCCTTAAAATGTGTATACATTTTTTTGGCACTGTGTGTGTGTGTTTGTGTGTATCCTAGTGAAGATGTGTTTTAAGCTTTGAACACTATACATTATGTATGTATCTAGACTGCAGAGCACGGTACACGTCCTCTGCAGTCTAGATAAACATTACCAACTTGCTTCCAAAAAACTGAAAGTATCAGATAAACGAGGTGTTCCGCTTATACCCTGTACTCAGTATAGATTCAGCTTGATTACTTACACCACACATTCAGAGGTATGAATGTAAGTATGCAGGCGAAAGAAAAGCCCCATAACTAGGCACCATATTCTAGACTTCATTACACTTACAATGTTTACTATTTCATTCTGAGAATTTAAACATTTCCACTGTAGTGCCACTAAGTTAATCTGCATACTTATTTATCTCGATTAGTCAGAAAAATAAATGAGCAAATGACCTACATTGCTGCAGTGACAAGAGTGCTATATCAGTCATGAATGTTTTCCCAAGTAAATTAGGTAACACATTTCTAATGTTCACAAATGATTCCTTTGTGTATAAATGAGCTCAGATTCAAGCTTTTTGCTCTGAAAACTTCACTCTCAGTTGCGTCTTACTCTGCGCTGCTGAGTGAGAGCAGGAAGAATGAACAGCTTTCTGTCTCAGGGACTTGATGATAACCCTGGGTGCCCCTGAGTTGCATCTTTAGGGGTACATGGCCAATAAGAATGTCATGCCTGGGTAGGAAGAAAGGTTGAGATCCAGTGAGCCAAAGCATTCCAGTCATTGAATTCTTAATATTTTGATTAGTAGCATCTGCTTGTACGTTGCTTTTAAAATAACGTTATGAGCAGAAGTGTGTTTTGCACGTACCGTGCCAAGAGCATGCCTCTGGAGGAGTCAGCTGCACAAACTCGGAGGTCCATTCTTCCAGCTGCTGGTGCTGATGGCAACTAAAGCAAGAGACCCCTTTAGTAATGAGGGAAGGAAGCATCTACTTGACACCTCACACCAACAAGTATTTACTGAGTGTCTTTAGTGCCCAAGGCAGGAGAATGTCTTCTGTGTATTTTAGAGTTGACCCACATTTTAGGGTTGCCACAGTTAATAAAATCCCTTAAAATCTGTATGTACTAAGTGTGAATATCTACAAAGCTCTTGACAAGTGTTCAAATTCTACCTTAAATGAACTCAGTGGTGCTCATGAACCTGAGGTCTCATCCCAGGATTGTACACCATTGATAATCATTATTTCCGTAGTAAAATTAATTTGACTTTCAGGAACTTCATTCCTTTATCCATCAAATTCCCATTAACAATTAAAAGTTACATATTTTATATCCATCCTTTTGCACTATTAAACCAAAATCCCCATAACTGCCAACTATCCAGTGATCTGACAGCTATTTCAGTAAGTATTGTAAACCCACAGATTGGCATTAGACTCTGGGTGCTTTGAGCCTATCACATGCTTGGCGCAAAGCAGGCACTAAATAAATATTTGTCGAATGAATGAAGAAACACAGAAATGACTAATGGACCAACCATGTATTGTACAGTTTAGTAGTCAGAGAGTTCAACAGGGCAGTGCAGTGACGAGATTTCTTTTGCTAATCTTATTAGCACAAAGTATTTGTTGTAAAAATAGGTACACATCCATTGTTTCACGGGGCAGTCTAAAATAGATCCGAACCCATTGCTTGTGGACTTCATCATAAATGCAGGATAAAACCCATATACTTCCTGTCATCTGCATGATGCATTGCTGTTGCTGAAATCTCACTCTTGGCAAACGTGAAACAATAACCAGCGTGAAAGCTTGGCGGTTACTCCAACTTTATATAAACAGCACTGGCCAGGCTCAGAGCTGGTAGAGCATCTAAAAATAGGCAGGTAATCCCTTATCTTGTTGCATATGAAAATAGTGTTTGTATGAAGCAACATTATTAGAAATGATGTGTGAGAAAAGAATCTCTGCCATGCCTTTTACAATTTAGAGTGAGAAAATATGTGAATGTGACTTTGAAGTACCGGATTAGTGCTGCTGGAATGTGAACGAAAATGGTAGCCAGTTTCTCGCTACGGAAAAGGAACTGGTTATTTATGCAGACATACAACATTCTGTCCCGTAGAGACTGGTCCTCTGCTCGCAAAATAGCAGCACCCTTTTTTTCCACTGGCTGTCCATTGAGAAACCCACTAGGGATGGCCATTGAAAAAGAGAGTTATATTAGGGTACCCCCCAAACCGTAGTGGCTTAACCCATCAAAAGTTTATTTCTCACTCATGGTACATGCCAACACAGGTTGGCAGGCATTCTGATCCCCATGGTCACACAGAGACCAGACCGACAGAAGGTTGTACAGGAGCTTTTCACAGCCTCAACTCGGAGGTGACGTTATTGTCACCTCTTGTCACCTCTTCTCAGAGTGCATTGGCCGAAACTAGTAATATGGCCCAGTCTGACTGCCAGAGGGCTGGAAAGTGTAGTCTTCTCTGTGTCTGGGAAGGAGAGTGAACTGGAAAGTAGTAAGCAATTTTTGCAACTGGTGAGTAATATTTTTATATTAAAATCAATGAAAGTATGGTATAATACATCTAGCACCACGGGTTCAGTTTTAAATGGACTAATTTAATTTGTCTAATTCCATGTCAACTGGCTATTTTCTGAGCCCTGTGAATAACTGAGTCTGGTTACTTTTCCCACGGTACCAACTTCCTGGCACATAATGAATGGATTTTTGCCTGTGGTACAATCTTTGCCTAAGAAAGCATTAATTTTTGTTTGATCTTTTCCTATAAGCTAATCTGATATATCAGTTTTTAAAACTGAAGCATAGTTGGGTGAAACGAAGTCAGGACTAAAAATTTGCTAATAGTTGTTGATAGTGAAACAAGAATTTTCAGGGATTTTTTCCCCCCATGGATAGAGTGAACACTTGCCCGCGGCTGAGAGTGGCCAAGAGAAAATGTATTTAATTTCCCCCTTCCCTCCTGTCTTTCAAACCACAACATCCACATATCCCTGCTTATTTAGAAAGAAGCAACCCAAGTTATCTTCTCTCTCCTGGGATTTAAGCGATTCAGGTAGCTAGATCGAATAAGCTGTCTGGCCATTTGTTACCTATAACCGTCAAGTGTAAAAAGTAACATTGAAAAACATAGATCTGGGGGTTCCCAAGAGGCGCTCAGTTCACATCTCTAAAGGAGAGCGAGAACTTGAACGCATAGTTGTCAGGTGCCTCCCAATGCTTTCAGGAGGGACCAGTGGGTACCAGTGGACTTACTGCAAAAGCAACAGAAAATTAAGCATATTCCCCCTCAGTTCCAAGTGGTTCCCAGGACTTAGATGAGTTGACCTGGAGTGATTTTTCTGAACCTCAGCCTCCATTCTGGCTGCTACCTCTGTTGACCTCTCATTTCCCACCAAAAGGAGTCCATATGCCTGCAGACGCTCTGGGCCCTCTTTGGTCAAGTTACCTAGGTTCTCCTGGGTTGTTGCCAGAATTCTCCTCTGGCCCCGCCTGGGACTGGGGGCCTCCCTTCTGCTGTTGTCTCTCCCCACCTCCCTGTCCCTCAGGGCTGGGGTCCTCTGCCCAGATCCTCTTCCCATTCCAGGGGTTCCCTCAGCCCCCGTATGACCATCCCTTCCCAAGTCACACTGTCTGTCCTCTATTCTCCCATGGTACTTTAGTTTTGCCTTGCCTGTGCTTGTATTACACTCTATCTTGTACTCGGAGGTATTTCTATATAGGTCTCCTTTTATTTACAGCCTTTTCTCTAAGCTCCTATGAGATCAAGGATTGTTTGCTGCATTTTCTCGTACCCTTATTGTCTAGTATAATGACTCATATGTGATTAAGTGCTCATCAAATATTGAGTGAATGAGTTTATTATACTCATTGTCCTCTTCTGTACAAATAAGTGTATGGAATGTCGGCTCCCCAATATTAATATTCTTTGGATGCTTACATGCAATGTGTTTAGTAAATAAATGTCTGTAAAATAGAATTTAATCTGGGCAGTGAAATCTTTTGATCCATATTTATCTTAAAAATAATGAATTGACAACCATGTAATTTTTTACTCTCTTTTATAAATTTTGCTTATTGGGACCACAGAATATTCTAATCTGTGGGGTAGGATGTACCTAAAGTAATAGCTTTCTCTTGAATCATTTTGCTCTGTTTTATCAGCTCTAACTGGGTGATGCCCAGGAATTTGAGGCTAGTAGTTCAGAGAAACGTGTCAAACAAGACGAGAAGAATTGAACTCGACCAGAGAAACACTGGTTGATCATTATCTGGTACATGCTGTGCATAGGTTTGTTTTTCCGTTCGGGAATAATTGCATCTTTGAATTCTTCATTTACTGTTGGATCATGGTTCTTAATAAAGTTATTTTATGAAGCTAAGATGAGAAATGGCTTGTTCTCTTCTTGGCAAAATCAGTGCCAGTGTCATTAATGCACCAGCCCAGCTGGGTTTTAATTTAAAGAACACATTGTCTTTTAAAATTGTAATAAATTCCCCTTGGGAATAGCAAGACGATGTGAACTGTTGCGTTGGGGGTAAATATCAGGTGCTTCAATGTTGTTAAAAAGCACAGCAGTTTTAACCCCAGTTTTGTACAGTACAACCCTGGCTTCTTACAAATACATCAGCCATGTGCTATGAGCATGTAATACTAAATTACTTTGTATTTATGCTATTATTTATTTCAAGTTTTAATTAACATAACCTAGTCTTTGCAAAACATCTTATTGCCTTTGACTCCTATGTTCTCTGATGTGTAGTAAGGGGTTCTCATGATTTGTTTATTTTATAAAAACTGTAGGTAAAAGCAGTTGAATGAGTTCGGATTGTGTGTTTGTCCTCTGTTTTTAACTAATGGTTACCATTATTAAATAGTGGTAAAACAACAAGAAGAAGACAGCAGCCACAACAAAACCTTTCAGTATTTGGATGGCCAATGGGGCTTTATTTTAAAAGACACTGTAGTTCAAATAACACTTAAATACTTCAGTATTTTAAATATCTCAGTGAATTGTGTGGACGCATAGACCACAATTTGATGAGCTCAGACTCAGGATGGATATCGAAGCATTTTGCTTCATGGTTATGTATAATATTATCAAGAAACAATTGTAATGATTGTAATAGACTTCTGTGAAAATAGGTATACAGTTAGCTGAAGCTCTACCTGGACTCTCAGGGCAGGCAGATAAAACATTGAGAGAGGAAATTACTAGAAGATAGTACAAATTCTTTTCAGGATCCTTTAGTTTTTATGGGGTGGGGGGATAGTTGTTTTAAACAGGTTTTTGAAGGGGTTTGGAATGAAAAGGTATTTCGTTTTTGCTTATGTGGTCTTTGTGTTTCCAGGAAGAAAGCGTCTCCTGGGACATGTGCACACACCAAAAGCATTGGCAGAATAGGGAAAATTTGTTGTGTTTGCATCTCAACCCAAGTCCGTTGTGAAATAATGTTGGGGGCAGACCTCAGTCAGCCTCCTGATTTCCCTTGCGGAGTTTGAGTTTGGCCTATGAATGGCATTTTTATTTTTGGTGGTGCCCAGGGTAAGGGTTTACATGGAACCTCACAACACTCTGGGTGAGAACAGGATTCATGGTAAGAACATCCTGGTCGATCCGAGGGTGAGGCACCTCCCAGACCTCCAGCTCTCTTCTTTTCCTCCTAAAACAGTTTTTGGATTGGCCTTTGCCCACGTATGAGTTGCCTGTAGCTGCCGTAACAAATTACTACAAACTTGGCTTAAAAACACAGAAATGTATTCTCTCACAATTCTGGAGGCCAGAAGTTCAAAGTCCAGTTATTACTGGCCTGAAATCAGGATGTCGGCAGGACTGCACTCCCTCCGGACGCTCTAGGAGAGAATCTGTCCCTGGCCTCTTCCAGCTTCTTGCGGCTGCCAGCATTCCTTAACTTGTGGCTGCATAACTCCGGTCTCTGTCTCCATGGCTGCATTGCCTCCTCCTCTTCGGTCTGTGTCAAATCTCCCCCTGCATTTCTCCTGTAAGGACACTTGTGATTTTATTTAGGGCCTACTTGGGTAATCTAGGATAATCTCCCTATCTCGTGAGCCTTCATTAAGCCACATCTGCAAAGGCTATTTTTCCCCGTGTAAGGTGACATTTACAGCTTCCAGGAATTAGGACTTGATATTTTTGTGGGCCGTGATTCCACCGGCTATACCCCATTTTCCACAACTGGGACCGCTTACGGAGAGAGGCAGAAGTTCAGATTCTGTCCTGCATGGGGTCATTTGACTCCAGTTAAACCGAGCGATTATCGAGAACATACTGTGTGTTGGTACTGTTGCTAAGCACTGGGGGAGATACAGAAACCTGTGCCTGCCCTGAGGTCGCTTGTGATTTTGCTGGAAGAGAAGACATGTACATGTAAAATGAGTCACAAGAAAAAGGCCATGGTGGATGCCGAGAGCCAAAGTGGTACCCACGGTGATTGTCCCAGCCCCTGAGCCTGGGCACTTGGCATGTGTGGCTCTGTGTGCTGGAACATCGGACCCAGAAGAGATTTAGGAGAATGACCACGGCCAACCCACAGCTCGACTATTTCCTAAGCTATTGTTTTTTACTGTGTCTTGGTCTTTTCCCAAGAGCTGCCTCCTGTGAGTGCACCTTCCTGTGTGTATTATTCTTTCCTCTTCATGCTTTGATGGTTTCATTGTCTATTTGTCGGTGTCTCCTCCCGCAAAATAGCGGTTCAGATCCTTGAAGAGAAACAATTCAGAGATAATGCTGCTGTGCTAACAAGTATGAATAAAATCGCTTCTGTAAATCAGTGATACAGAATAAGGAATACAATCAGGGAAACTTAAATTTGCCGTAGAATCTATCTGCCTGTTACAATATTCTGTGATATCATTTTGGGTACTTAGTGAAAACTATGGAAATACCCCTTTGAAAAGAAAAATATTTTTTTCCGGGTATATTTTGAGGGCATCTGAATTTCTCTTGAGTTACTTACATGCGACTGGTAAGAGTGCAGGACTCTTGATCATTTTAGCTCTGGGACCCGTGTTATCTTAACTAAATCTGCAGTGACAGCGTAAGAAGGCGAGACAAGCCTGAGTTTGAACCCTGGGTCTCTCACTACCTGGAACCTGACCCTGCTTACTGGATAACGTGAGCAGGTTACTTATCTTTCCTAAACCACCCTTTTTTCATCTTCAAAGTGGGGCAAATAATAATAGTGTCTACATCAGGGCTACTGGGGTGATTAAGTGAGGTAATGCATGTCACGTGTTCTGAACATTGCCTTAAAGTTTGTCTTTTCCTTCTCTCTCCTCTTTTTCTTTCTTTAAGAAAATGTCTATGGCTGGGCAAGTTTATTGGCTCTGTTCAGCGTCTTGCCCTAAGTAATTAAACACTGTCCTGTCTGGTCCCCTTCGACAAGCACACGATGACAAATTCAACATTTCTTGGGATACCATTTCACCTTGGATACAAACCAAGCTTCTAAATTACATTTTATATGACAGTGTGACCCCATATTTTTGTCCCCGGGACTTCTTGCATTGCAGCATAGCATGTTTCTTCCAGCAAAACTCAAAATGAAATAAATAAATGGTTAAGTTGCGGACTGTAGCTAATAATGATTTATGACGGAGGATTACGTGGCCATTACATTTAGCAGAATGACAGTTGGCTTCTAAATATTACCTTTAACCATATCACGCGAATATTTGCATATCCTTTTGCTTCTCAACTACACTGTGTGTGCATGGGCATGTACGTACCCATCTGTGTGTGATACGGTTGAAGAAAGCTCGTGGTTGAATACAGTTCGGGCTGCTTTGCATAACTCTTCCGGAGCTTACGATTCTATTTTGTTAAAATTCTTATTTGAGTCTCAAGAGTAAAAAGAAGATCCCTCCCGCACAGAGCTGCTAATTGTCCACATAGCGTGTGCATCCTGCATGATAAGTGATTGGGGAAAGCTGTCACATTCGTGCCTTTGTCCAAGTGTCATCTTTTGTCTTCAGTCTTCTTTGCAGGGAGAGTGTCATGGATTGAGCTTGACGGAAACGAATACTCGTAATGGCTTTCTTGGCTGCTAGCCACCTAGATATTATTTTTTTTGACAGATTGATGCCTAGAAAGAAACATGCAGTATGTGCTAATGAATCAAAACCATTTTGTAATACCTGTGTATACATTGAGCGAGTTTTGGGTTTTCTGAAACTAATGCTGAAGCGAGTATCCATCGCTGTGGCTTTTGAAATACCCTGAATTATTTGCTATGAATGGGTAGACTCCATTTGAGCACACGTTGACAGCTTTTACAGCTATAATTAGGTTATTTATTTTATAAATAAATAGGTAAGCAACTCCTCACCTATAATGACCCCCCTCTTGAGAGTTAAAAGATTTGAAGGGTCTCATAGTTAATTCTTCTCAGTGCTTCTCGAGGTGGCATCCAAAGCAAAGCTCAAATTTGTAACTTGCTCTCAAACTGTAATTCAGTGGTCCATTTATGATCTGCCACATGCCCCACAGACTACTTCCTGAAGGAAGGGGCAAGGATGGTGCTAGTGTCTGGGGAAGATTTTTATCCAGCAAAAATGAAAAGACCTGAGAATTGGGGTTTCACTTTGAGCAGGGGTTAGCCAAGCCTACGTGACTATTCAAAGACTGTACATGTTGGGTAAGAGTTCAGATCTTGGCTGTGCTCCGTACCAACTCTGACCTTGGACAAGTTACTTAGCCTGTCTGTGCTTTGGTCTGCTTGTCTGTATCATGGTTGTTAAGAGGATTAAGGGAGATGAGTTATGGGAAGTGCTGAGAATGTGCTGGGCACAGAGTGAATGTCCCATATGTACCGATTGTTGCTGTTGCGGATTTCTAGCTTACAATGAATTGTGTCGTGCAAACATTTAGGACGGTTACTACCCCCCAGCTTAACAGGAAGTTTTTACTGCACTTTGTACCCTTGAGAAATGTATTCAGGTGTAATTGTACCTCCCACCTGATGATCCAAGGGCTTCTCTCCCAGGTTCTTTCCATACAAAAGTTAATGCTCACCCTCACTGCCAGCTCTCAGTGTGGTTATTATGCCCACTTTACAGGTGAGGAAACTGAGGCTCGGAGGGATTGCATCAAGTCACCATCGAATAAGGTACAGGGCTGGGAGTAGAACTAAAGTCAGCAGACAGAACCACCCTCGCTCAGTGCTGCCTTTCACAGGTCCTCAAAGTCGTCCAGGAATGAGAAGAAAGGAATTCTGTCTGCACAAGTTATGCTCGTAGTTTTTTTTCGGACGTGGTCGTCAAAACAGTCCCCGCTCCATTCAGTGTCATATATATGACTGAATTCCCACACATGCCGGGCTCTGCTAGATGTGAGGGGCTCCACATAATAAAGTGTGTAGTCCAGAGGGCAAGCTTTTCAGCTCTGTCTACTTTGCCAGCTTTTCCTTTCCGTCTCTAAATCAAAAGTAGGTGCATATTGCTTAATTTACACATTATTATAGAAAAGTTTCAGTTACTGTTTTGTCCAAAATTGATGTTAAGGGCAAGAGAGACTGATATTAAAGGAAAATTTAATTCGTAAGTTTCTGGGAATTGTACACATATAAAGAACCTTAGAATTACTGAATCTTCACTCCCCATATTTTATAATGGAGACAATAAGGCACAGAAAGTTTAAGTGATTCGCTTTGGCTTCCACAGTGAGTTAGGGCCCCAGTTAAGAGTATGGATGGACTCTTTCCTCTGAACTAGGGGGAAAAAGCTCACATGAGAAAACAGATAAAAGAATAACAGTTTACAGCTCATGTAAGTGTTTAACTGTATGTGTTTAACTGAGAGTGTTTGAGCTCCTGAGCCATTGCTGTAGGCTGACATCCATCCCTCACCTACCCTCATGGTCCAGTAATTAATATTTAGCTCATGAATGTGGTCATTAGAAGTGTAATTTTAATGAAATCAGATGCTTTGATCAATGAGAAGGTCAGGAATTGCGTGGCAATTCCTACATAATTCCTTGTATCTTCGTGTGCCCTTGTTGTATAGACCTCTCTACAATTTACGGCCGTGAGCACATGGACCAGTTCACAAGCACAGTCTCTAATGTGTGACTCTTCCTGGTTTTCTTCCTGTGGAAATACACTGTAGGGTGACAATAATTTCATTTACTTCTCTGTCATCTCCTTTATTCAATGTCATGTGCTAGTTTTGTACATACTGTTTCACGATTCCAATAATAATGCATTGCATTATATACAGTTACCCCCCTTGGAGACGCTCAGAGAGGGTGGGGAGCTTGCTCCAGGTCAGAGACAGCATGCCACTGCCGTGGTTGGGGCAGCCTGTGCTTTCCAAGCTGCCATCTGTAAATAACAAGATAACAACATGACGGGTATTCCTGAAACCCGAGGTTCACTTACAGATTTTTGTGGGGAAATCGTAATTCTTTAGTCAGCCATGGCAATCTCATGGAGTCATCAAATGCAGAATTCTCATGAACCTTTACGATGACCAAGAACTTTGCCCTGGCCCCAAACCCAGTTCCAGAGGTGACTCGTCTCTGCGATCAGAGCCATTGTCCCCATGCCCTCCCGTTCCCTACAGAGGTGCCCACTGGTGTGCAGTTGGCGGGGTGACAGTGTGATGCTCTTGGCTGGTGGGAACTCATCCTGTCCTTTTGTTGCCCCAGCTAGTGTGGGGGGGAGGGGATTAGCTGAGAAGCTGCGTGTGGTGGTGGAGTGTAATGGAGCCCTGGGTTAGTGTAGCTTCACGGCCCAGTCACTTCATCGATTTCACTGGCTTTGTAGTCTAGTCTAGGGATTGTTACTATTTATGACACAATTGTCTTCAGGGTTATTGGTTTGATGTTTCAAACAACCACCATATTCATCAACTGACTCTTACGTGTAAGTTCTCTTATACATAGTCTCATAATCGATCGTCTTAAAACACACACACACACACACACACACACACACGGAAGAAAAAAGGCCATTTCTAAGCTTAAACCAAGATTTTTAGTTGTATTGAGTCTTCCGTCTTCGTCCTTAACATTACGTTTTATTTTCGTGAACATATTTTTAAGGCACAATTAACTTTATAGAATGCTATTTTAAAGTTGTTTCTTTATGTGTGTTGGCCTCACATGATAGAACAGGGTTTCTCAAACTACGTGCTGAACTCTTTGCAACACAAGAAAAGTTTTTTGATTGGAGACCAGAGTGATTGAACCACTGACTTCTGTGAAAATAACTGCTTTCCAGTTGGTATTGGCAGGGTCCCCACCAATCCTCCCATTTCTCAACTCTGAATTTAAAACGTCCACTAATAATAGTGGCTTAGGAACATTCAGCGGTAACTTGCACAAGCCTTCCCTCCACATACACTGACTTTTGAGGAGTGTAACAGTTCACGAACTAGGAAATACAGGTGGTCATAGTCCCATCTGGGAAAGATGAAGCACTGGGTCCAGGGACGGCTTAGTGTCCAAGGTCATTCAGCTGGTCAGCTCCTGAACCAGGACTCGCATCCCAGGTCTGTCCCCCAGACGTGAGGCTTCTTTTCCGGGCGCACTTCCGATCCACACCTGTAATTGAGAACTTCTCAAAGACAGTACTGCCCCCTTGGTGCAGGGCGTAGATGGGGCAAGAGAGGTATCTAGGGCTCGGATTTAAGTAAGACTTACTGTCAGCCTTGCAGCCCTGCTCTGGGGCCTTGCTAGCCTCGTTGTCATTCCAGCGCTGGTGGGTTTTAAGATGGCGTGGATATGCGTCTACGTCTTGCACAGCCTATGTGCTCTTCTTGAATGGTAGTCCCCAGCAATGAGAAAAGTCACAGCCGTCTTCTCCCAGGTTTACCTTATGGTTTGAGCCATCAGTAAAGAGTTACAGTTTGGTGACTTTGTGCTAGTTCTGTCTTTGGTGCTTTGATTGTTCAAGGCTTTTGATGTGACATTGAAGGGAGTATTCGGGACATCTTCCTCCTCTGTGATTTTTACCTAAAATAAGCTCGCATTCTCGCTCCCATGCTCCTGGTCCTCCCTGGCTTTGCTGCCAGCCCCAGGTGTGCTCCCAGTGATAGCCCTGTCTCTACGACATGGCTCCGTGTTCTGGACACGTGTTTGGCCCAGGGCCTCAGTTCCTTCCTGATAACTTGGTAGCTTTTGCTGTGGAGTTTGGACACAACTCGGTCAGTTCAGGAGCTCAGCCTTCAGTCTCCGCATCTCAGCCTTTTCCTGGCAGCCACATAGTGAATGTGTCACACTCTCTGTTTTACCCATTAATTAGGAAATAGTTGGGTGCTTGTCGCTGTACTTGCAGACCTCTTGTTTTTGTTTTTAGATACTCGGGGGGTAGGAAGGGAAAGCAGCTGGAGGATAAGGACACGGTAGCTTTCATCAGATAAGTGATTACGCGTCCCATTCCCACGTTATGTAGAGAATAACACGGTGTAGGAACAGATGTAAGTGTTGGAGTCACATCCCAGCTTTGCCACTTCCTCGTTATAAAAACCAAGTTACTCTGGCTTCTTCCCTGGTGCTTCGGGGGTGTGAGAGATAAAGAAAAGTGAACTCTAGGTCACCAGAGCATTCTTACAGAATTGTTCCTAGATGCTATGAACACCTTCCAGAGTGTAGGGGAGGGAAGTGGAATTGGACAGTGGTTCTCACCTGGGGGCAATTTTTTTTGCCCTCCCCAAGATATTCGGTAATTTTTGGAAACATTTTTGGTTGTCATAGTGGGGGTACAGGAGGTGCTGCTGCATGCCGTGAGTAAAAGCAAGAGGTGCTTCTAAACACCCTACAAAGTAGAGACTAGACAGCCCCCTGCAGCAAAAAATTATCTGACCTAAAATGCCTGTGGTGCTGAGGCTGAGAAAGCCTGGGTTAGGAATCACATTTATTGAATCTAATTTGTCTCATTTAATATCTGATGACTATGCAAGATAAAAATTGTATCTGCATTTTACAGATGAGAAGATTGACGTTTGATGGTGATTAAGAAACTTACCTTTGGTTATTCAGCTACTTCTAGATAGACGTGGGATTTCAAACACGGAATATATGCATCTAAAACCTGTTCCATTTCTACTGACCCAGTAGGTAGTGAGATCCCCTTCACTGATTCATAATCGGGCAGGGTGAGCAAGCCCTTGAGAGGGATGGTTGGAGATACAAGTCTCCGATGTTTGTTGCACCAAATGACTTTTGAGGTTCTCTCCTAAGGATCACATTCTCTGATTCTATTTTGAAATGGGATTTGTCTTTTGAGCTGCAGTATTAGAGTGGCAGGCGGAGAGCCCTTGGACATGACCAGTGAAATCCCTGTGCTTTGTGTGTGCACCTGTGACCCTCATTCCTATTTATATCCCAGCCCTATCAGGCCAGAGGACTAGGGTTCCCAACAGGGGCAGCCAAACATGCACCCCTTCCCCCGTCTCATCCACATTCCGGGCCCAGGCAGTTATTTTTACCAACATGTATAAATGGGTCCAGCTAGCTCTCATGTGGGAGGACAGTAGAGGCACAGATGGGGGGAGCAGAGAACATGCTACTTAATTGTCTCAGGTGAGTCCTGGGTACCAGTGCTTTTAGAACTTCCCATGCGATTCTCACATCCAGCCAGGCCTGAGAGCCCCTTCTAACTCCACACTGAGTTCTGCTGTTTCTGCTCAGGAAGACTTTACTCAGGAACTTGTTGATGTGATTCTGTCACAGAGAGACTAGAAGGTAGAGGATTGGGCCTTATTTCCCAGAACGTCCTCCATAGATTGTCGAGAATGGAAGACGGCCCACACTCTGGTCTGAAATATGCACCTGCTGGAATCCTAAATTAGCATGAAGTTTCTCCTCCTCCTTCAAATTCCTTATTTTAAATGGTTTGATCTCAAGATACACTTAATCATTTGCTTAATTTTTCAGAAAGCTTTGAAGTTTTCCTCTCCAGGTTATTTTTCTCACGAACATCATACATAGAAAGGAGTTTTTCATTGCTGCCATCTAAGAATCCTATCTACCCTGAAGGAGGAAGCTTTAAATACTCAATGAGTTTTGAGGGAAACTTTTTAATAACAACCCAGTTAATGGCCTGACTTTCTGATATTCTCTAAATGTTTTTGCTTAGTGCACCTTGTAAAGAATTTTGAATAACTCTTCCTCACACATTTCTGAAGTTGACATCTGTAATTTGTCAGTAATTCCAATATGTTATTAGTCCAGTCGCTGCAAAAGATGTAGTTTCTAGTGTCTTGAGTATTATGCGTGCTTTAAATATACTTCATCTTATGATTGCAGATATGGCTCATTTATTGGAAAATATCAGCCATAAAATTAAATTAACAAAACCAGCCCTTATTGTTAAAGACAACCAGCCATGTCAGGCTTATTTCCTGTCACCAAAAATTCCGACTTAAATTTTTAAATCAAATAAACATGAAAATTAGTTGGATGAGTGATAAATATGCAAGACATTGCCGTTCCATGGGCCCACCGCCTAGGTGAAGTAAGAGAGTCTTTTTTATGTTCTCTCACCTCTCTCTGCTTCCTAAGGAGCGATGCATTTGCAACCTGTCCCTTTGTTTTGTGCTTCGGAGGTTTTCATACCTGGAAAACTGCACCATGTTAAGATTCCGGAAGGGCGAGAATTACACTTCTCTTTTTTTTTTTTTTTTTTGGAAAGCAGGAAAAGAGAGTTGTGATTTAGGAAAGGAGAGGAAGCAGAAGACAGACACGATTCTCAGGCAGATTAGATTTAGGGAAGAAGACACGTGGAAGGATCTAGAAAATGATTTCTTTAAAACTGCCCAAGGCCCCAGGAAAGGCTATGTATGTCCCCAGGGGTGTGCATCCTCCACTTTGAAGAGCTCTGCTTTAAAACATAATTGGGGTTCAGCGAATTAATAAAAGAATAAAAATTATTCAAGTCCATTTTGTTTCTCTTTCAAAGTTAGCTCATTTCTTTTTTCTTTTTTTTGTATTAAAATATAGATAAGGAAAGAAGGGCACGTAAGAATATGCACATGACATATAATGCCAAGATTATGTTCCTTAGGAATTTACAAATTGTGAGAACTGTATCTGGCAAGCGTAAACCCTGCAGCATAACAAACTCTGGTTTTTGGCTGGGAGGGGGAAAGGGGGCCTTGAGGGGGTGGCTGTTAATGTTTTCCTTAAGTCCCAGTATATGAAGTTACAGGCTCTGTCTTGGTGGCAAGAGTATGGACTCTGGAGCCAGACTGCCTAGGTTCACATTCTGGCTCCTACTTACTAGCTCAGTGACCTTGGGCAAGATTCTTAACCTGCTAAGAACAGCTTCTGACACATGATAGATAAGCTACATGTCAGCTTATTATTCTTTGCAGTCTTGAATCTCACCAAAGTACGGCTGGAGCTTTCCCGCAGCAGACTGATTTCAGCCAAAGTATGGCCAATGCAGCAAAGAGAGTAATTAGGATCTACCCAGGATGCTGAAGCTCATATCAAGGCTCTTGTAATGGAATCTTTATGAAAAGTCGGTCAGTGACCTTCTGTAAACCTATATAACTCTAGTTCAGAGTCGCATGACAATTACAAGAGTCATACCACACTGCATTTCTGTTACATGTAATCGGTTGTCGCTTGCTTTAGTACGAAATTCCAAACTATTGGCCAGCCAGAAAGTGGACTGCTAGTTTCAAAGACTCTGAGATGTATGAGGAAGAACTTTTAGCAGTAAGCATATTGATGAAATCAAACTGTCACATTGACATCGAACCCATGGTGTACTTAGGTTCACCTCTCCCCATTATCCAAATCATAACCTTGACATTGCACTGGTGACCAAAGGTGTCTGTCGTGAATTATTTCAGGTCTATGGTAGCTAAATTCAGAGAGAAAGGACAGAATCTAGAAGTGTCTTTGCTCTCTTTTTTCACTTACACATTTAATTTGTTATTTTCAAATTGCTTGCAGAAAATTTGATTTTAAAACTCCAGAGAAGAAATGAGACACTTATCCTGCGACAATTGTCCTGAAATCTTGAGGAATTAAAACGGTTGCACCATAAAATCAGCAGCACGGAATTAAACAATATTGTGTCATTAAATGAACCCAGTGACACATTTTCCTTTCCAATTAACTTCGAGGTTCAATCCCAGGTCAGTTTGCTTTGTAGCAAGTAGACTGTATGTGAACGTCTACCTTATTTTTGGCAGTTTATATTCATTAAAAGGTTTTCATTCAATAAATAAAGATAGCATTCCGTTCACAAGGAATGATAGTAATACCCACGGTTTATCTACATTTGCATTTTTTTAACCAAGATAAATTGGCCTTATAAGGATGTCCGTGCCATTTGTGTGGGAGGTTTTGTGCAGCTGGACAGCTTTGAAGCAGGTGTGAGAGGTAACTGATGCCAGACCGTGCCCCAGATCCTGGAGAGGTGACAGTCTCTTAACTCGGAAAAATACACAATTGTAGATTCTAATCAGTTCTAGGTCTGTGTCAATGAGCATGTCTGGGCTGAAGGGGAAGATGTCTCTTTACAGACAGGAAAATAAAGGAAGTGAACATCACGGTGACACACAGTGGGGCTAAAGATACTCTGTGCCCCACAGGCAAGCCCACTGGCCTGAATGGGACAGCAGTGTCCTCACCACTCCTTTCCCTTCCCGTGGCCTTTTCCTCTGCCATCTTCTGAGTTTGCTTTAGGTCACTCCCACGTCCTCGTCGCTGCCTTATGAACAGTCATACCGGCTCCTGAGTATTCCTGGTGGGTTCTGTGCTAAGGACTTCATGTACGGAATCAAATTCCCTCAGCACACAGTGAACAAACTCCCTGCTGAGAGGGAGTCCAGGAGCCGGATGGGCCCGAACGGGCAATGCACCTTCCGGTTTCCTGCGTGGTCCAGACCCTCACGTAGCCTCATCTGAACAACTTCACACTCTCCTGACCACTCGTTCTCCTCCTGAGTCTTCTCTCCAATACGTTCCCCCTCCAGCTGTCAGCCCTTGCCAGTCATTTCCTCCTGAATGTCCACAGATCTTCTTTTCCCCTAGGATGCCGTAGTCTCTCCTAAGCAAGCCACAAGGACCCTTCCTACCCGACGTCATCTTCTTTTCCCGCTGTCCTTCCATCCCCGCCGTGGCCCTCAGTGGCACAGACGTCCCACCCAGTCCTCACCAGGCCTTCTCTTCAGGACCCGTAGCTTGAGTGTAATCTGCCTGCTGGATACCAGTCCCTTTCCACCCCCATGCATCCTCCTGGCAAACTCCTCCTATGTGACCCTGCTTGAAGATTATGTCCTTCATAAAGTTAACCCTGCCCTTGACACTTGGTAGAACGAGTTACCTCGTTTGTGGTCTTCCTGCAGCATTCCGTGGGTGCCTCTGCTACGTGGCAGCCACCGTGTGGTCCGGTGACTGTCTATGGAGAGCTGCAGGTATGACCCACCTGTGGCTCCTGAGCACTTGAAATGCGGGTGGTCCAAATTGAGGTGTGATACGACCAAGAAATGCACATCGGATTTCAAAGACTCAGTGTGAAAAGAAGAATGTAAAATATTTAGTAATAATTGTATTGATGGAATGTTGAAATGATAATAGTATATATTGGGTTAAGTAAAATATATTGTTAGAATTAGCGTCACCTGTTTAGTTGTCCTTTTTAAACGTGACTCAGACATTGTCAAGTTCTATACGTGGCTTCCGTTCTATTTCTGTTGCACAGGGCTGGTTAGCTTCTCTCCCCAGGAGATAAGAGCACCTGGCCCTGCACCTTTAGGGCCTGGCACAAGAAAACACAGTTTCTCCATGGGCAACTCCCTACCTGCAGGAGCCAGTTCAACAGTGCTGCTCACTGTTTGTGTGTCTGGTTCCCGAAGTTCTTTCCCAGTGATTGCACCCTGGAGTGTATTGGATCTTAGGTTCAGATTATGAAGTGTTCCTATTGCAGAAAGCTCCCATTCCTGTGCCCGGCATTTGACCCCTGGCCTGGAATATGTGTCTATTTGGAGCAGGGAGAGGACTGGATGTTCTTGAATCCCCTCCACCCACCGGCAGGAGGAGGGAACGTCGAGCCCATCTCATCTCCTGATGTGCTCGCTGGGTACCTGGAGCAACTGGGACGCCCTTTGAGCCCACGATGCCCTGGCTTCTCGCAGCCCCGTCTGCCTGGGCTGGTCTAGTTATGCTCCTGGATGAAAGCCAGATGGCTGTCACAGGGCTGCTTTAGTCTTTGCCAGCACGAGAAAGGTGCTTTGCTCTGTCTACCCCTTCTGTTTTGTCTTCTGAGTTTCAAGCAAAGTGTCCCTTAAAATAGATGGGCTTCACGATCGCACATCGAGCCAGCATAGTTTAGTTCTGCCTGCCTTCCCAGTGTGATTTTACAGGAGTCTAAGAGTCCTGTGAGGTTGCTCTGACATCTGGTTGACATGAGGTCTTGTTTGTTGTTATAAATAAGAGCCACTGTCTCCAGGACACATCATATTGGGTGGTAGTAAATGGGAGGTTGTGTCCCTAACCTCAAAACCCTAAATGGCAGAGGGGCTGGCGGAGAGAATGCTGTTAAGTGTTTGGATGAAAAAGTCTCTGAGTTTTGTTTGATTTTTGTGTTCTGGTGCACATCAAATGAATTTGGGTAAGGACACATGCATTCAGAGGATTTCATCATATGCACCTTTGTCTTTACTTTTGGTAGAATGCCACGTGACTATTTGAGTTCTGATAACGTTGACAACATATTTTGAAACGATTCACCTTGAAAGCTAAAGGCACCAGGTGCTGACACGTTGGATTATGCCACACTCACTCTGCCTTCATGAGCCTCAGCATTCTGCTGTCCGTGCGACAGACGCTGGTGTGCATAAGGGGAGGAGAAAACTTTTGGTGTGTGACAACAAAGCCGACTTCATGCTTTAGTGAAGAATGAGACGGCGCCTCCACCTGAATGCACCTTGGCAGTCAGGGGACTCTCCTGATAATAAGCTGTTGAAGAGTCAATGTATTTGGAACAGTTTGTCCGAAAGCTTCTGTAAAAGATTCTCCAGCCATTCATGTTTAGAGAATTCTGAGTGCATGCTTCGATCACTCTGAAATGGAACCCTGGTCAGTCCTGGGTTCCGTCTGGTCAGTCCTGGTGCCCAAGTGTGGGGCCACATGCTCCGGAAGGAAACAGTACATGTGGAAGTTGCATTTCATGGTTTAGTGGGACAGCAAAGGTTATTTGTCTGGCTTAGAGTTAGAGGTTGTGATGTTTACCTTGATTTGTAAGCTGTAAAGATCAAATCATACTCTGCAGCTTTACTCCTAAATTCTTGTTTTGTAGCTTGTGTTCTAATTCCTTTGCACCTCTCTTCCATGTGTCCTGAGAAATCCTAAATATAATTTCCTTGGAAGTCACCACTTAATGTATTTCTAGGATAAAACCCCAGGCAATTGGTAGTACCAGGTGGCTTTCGTTTGCTGTAGTCGAGTGGCTTTTAAACTTTTGAGGTTGACACATAGAAAGAAATTCACTTTAGATCACAGCGTAGTGCACACATTCATATATGTAGGTAATTGAAATGTTTCTTGAAACAGTACTTGCTGAATATTTCATGTGAGGCACTACTATTTTCTATTCCATTATATTTTATTTTAAACCATGCTTCTTGTGAGCTACTAGTGAGGTTGCATCTCCGTGTAAAAATGGTTGCAATCATATACAGCTCGAGTATTAAGTGTGGATTTACCTCGCAAGAATCGCCACTCCCTTTGATGGACTCGTATCTCTCCCAGTGAGCCTTTATGGCCCCCGCTTTCCCTGCGAGCACCCCTACTTGCTGCCCGTGCTTTTCTCCCCACATGGTCCCTCCGCTCTCCTTTCAGCTTCGATGTGAGAGGCACAGTCCTAGCCTCACTCTCGCCAGGGCCTCTGTGGTCATCCATGTGTGGTTGGACTCAGGTCACATCCTTGGAGTGCAGTTCTGACCTAGAGATCAGAAGTCGTCTGTGTTATTTTTCGCATGGGTGTGTTCTTTGAGAAATTCAGTCTTCTTTATTTTGTGAGGACAACAGAGCCTGGTGTCCACTTCAGCGTTGGCAGGTCTGGCCCAGCGTGCACTCAGGAAGCCTTGGGAAATGCCCCAGGGCCTAATAGGGTTTCACTGGCGCGGTTGCAATAGTCTGCAGGCATTGGGTTCCGGTGGCATTCACACATGATGCCACATACCTCCATGACCATGGGCCACACTTGTCCCCTTCCTTCTTCTTCAAAAGGGAATAGTTATTTTTAAAGTGGGATGAGCATTCCTGGATGTAGTTAATCAACATTTAGAGAGTAAGCTCTAAGAGAGGCAGTGTTTGGTATATGCATTTCACTTTTCCTGTCGTGGAATATAATTTTATTTTTAATTTTTATTTTTTTACCTTATATGACACATTTCAGGGGCTCTGTTTTGCATTGTCGTGACATTGGAAAAATAGATGATGGCCTGTCAGAAGGGCACATTTGTAATTGGTACTAACCTGTACATTTTCAGCCTCTAAAATAATGCGACAGATAATGGAGGTTGAACTTGACAGCGTTTTTCACATAAAAATAAGCACAAGAAATGCCAGAAGTCATTGTATGTGTTGAAACTAATTTGGTTTGTGAAGTCTCATAGGTAACGTGATGCTTGATGGAAATAATTTCGTAATGGAAATTATTAAACATTGATTTGACTAATGTATATTTAGAACATTGGCATAAGAGGTCATCCTGTGGCCGTGATGACCTAGGGTATTGTGATGGCCTGAAGCCTTGTCTCTCCGGGGCCCACAGGTGGGGATCCTACCTTAGATTATCCCTAAGATTTGTTACTGTCACACCCAGGTGTCTGAGACACTCCTGCTTCTCTTCTGGACATAAAGTCATTAGTAGTAGACTCCTGTGGTATTGAAGACATGTCTTAAAATTAGTATAGTGTCATTAATCTAAATATTTTATGTTGCTGGAAATTTCTATAGTTTTGGCAACAGCGGGTTGTTTTGAAACCTAGATCTCACCGACACATTTCAATGACTGATGGAACACTTGTTTTAAGTGTTCCGTCAGTCATTGAAATTCCTTTGCCCATGTGCTGTTCTATGCTTGATCCCTATTTTATTTAGAAAATCATTTTATTTCAGTCATCCCTGATGTAAACCAGAAATAAGAGCCTTGTGTTTATTTTAATGGTGAACTTGCTCCATCTTTGGCTGTTTTTTTAGAAATTGTTTTTTAAATGTACTGAGAAGACTTGTTCAGGTACAAGTGAAGTCCCCTAGCTTTCCAGCCAGTGCCTCGGGGATCCAGTAAACCGTTTCATTTGAGGAAAGGAACAGAGTCGGAACAGGAGATAGTGTAGTGTTAAAATAACATAGCAAATGGGCATTTTAACAGAACTTCCCCAAACCCCCGCCCTCCCCTGTGTCATAAAACTGTGCTCTCATCAGAGTCCCTTGTCAGCCACACCACTCAGAGCCCGCATGCCAGTGAGAAGCCCAAAGCTGGTGCACGGCCGGGGTTCCCTGCTGGCTACTGAGATACAGGACAGAGGATTGCTTAGTAAAGAGCCCAGACTCTGGCACCAGCGTGCCCAGATAGGAACCTAGAACAGGTCACACACTTCCCTGGTCCCTAGGTTCCCACCTGTATAACGGGCCCCGTAAATGTGCCAACCTCCTAGAGTTGTTGTGAGGGTTAGGCGTGGCCTTGGCACACTCCCTGCTTCGCTGCTGTAGCCCTTAGTGGCTGTGCCTGTCTTTTGGTGTCTGGGCAAAACTGAACTTGTTTGTTCAGTTTAGAACTCTGATATCCCCCAGCAAAACAACATGGGTGTGTAGGTGTTACGTGAATTTTTATTACAGTGCACTGAGGTTAGTGATGGATGAGTAGCCTTTCAGAGGTATCAGGTTATAAAGAGCTTCCAGTAAGATGGGCTTCTCCTTCTGATGGTTGTATCCCGTGTCCTTTCTGTCACAGCATCAGCACCCGTAGCAGGAAGGGAGAGGGGACAAGTGACAGTAGGTAGATACACAATTTATGGTCAGGAATCAACACACTTCTGTTTTGTTATTCTTATATTTTTTTATTGTGAAGTTCACTGATTTTTCACGAAATCGGCTCGATTGTGGCGTGGAAATGCTCCCTGCCTGACTCCTGGACAGCAAAGGTGTCTCCCTTTTCTGGGCCTTCTGCTGCCTGCTTCTCTTGTTATGAAGTGCAGCATTTATTGGCACCTCATAGCCTTGTGCTCGATGAGGTATCTCCATGGTGGGTGGTAGCAGATATCGCTGAGAAAACAGGAGACATGAGGATCTCTTCACAGGGATTGGGGCCCATCTCATGCTTCTTGCACACCCGACTAGTACTCAGTCGGATTTTTCATTATCTTTCATGCCTCGTTTAGAGGAGACAGATAGCTTTCTAGTTAATTACATTTTTTAAATTACCTAAAAGGAAATCCTAAGCCCGGAGCAAATCATTTCACCAAATCTCATTTATATTTACCTGCTGCCTCTGCTGCTGCTGTTTAAATACAGGAAGAGAAGTTTTTCAAGTACATTTAAAAAGCAGTGTCTGTAAAGAGGAAAATTTCACGGTAAACCAGTCAAGAATGAAAATAAGAGCCCAGGATTTGGAGTTACGAGGCCTGGATTCTCTTTTGGGCTTTTCCCTCAAGCTAGCTGTGGCACAGGTCTGATTACTTCTAAAGAACGTTCCAGCTTTTAAGGAGTTTTGAATATGGCAGACACCGCTGCGTGTGTTTTTTTTATGAGGGTAACAAGTCATCATGTTCCAATTTGAAGCTCAGGTCATATAAATGTCAGGGGCTCTGGCACAGGCCCTCTAACAGCAGGATATAGTGTAAACATGACCTACCAGATACCCTGGGGTCCACGCCAGTGACCCCTGAATCTGAGTTATGACTTCCCAGGTGTCTACCAGAGTCTGAAAGGGGACTGACTTGTAAGCGTCTCCAAATGGATTTCATCTAGGTCTCTTTTAAGTCAGAAAGATGCATGCTATGTTGTAGATGGAGGGAGGAAGAAGCATGGGGTCCAAAAATTAACCAGTAACTAATCCGTGAACTTGGATTCTGAAACAGTGTACTTACTAGATTGAAAGTTTGAGGCCATTTTTTAAATGATAAGTAATTTATAAGATTTATTAATCATTAGACCCTATACTCTTTCCCCAAACTCTCAGCTCTCGTGCAGCGCTTTAATTTATAGCATGTGATCAATAAATATCATTCAAAATGTTCCCAACCTGTCGTTACCATCTTCTCTTTAGATTGGGCCAGTTGTGCCCCCAAATCCTCTGTGGTCCCAAATGTCCCTTCCCTGACCAATCATACGTTCCCAGGTCCAAGAGATATCCTGTTACCAGTCTGTTTGGTAGTGGATGCTTAACAGAGTCTCGGGCAGCTAAAGGTCAGGTATGTGAGGCCTTGGGCTCACCGGTCTCCGAGGAAACAGCTGTCTGTGCCTCATCTGGGCCGTGTGCCTTGGCACTCCCCACTGCACTCCAGTGTCAGGCCCTGGACCTTTGTCTGTATTTGTACAGAAACATTTTTAAGAATGCTGATGCTCAGTGAAATAGATGGACACATTAACTCTTCTCTCTCTTCCCAACAGACACGAGACGACTTCCTGGGACAGGTCGACGTGCCCCTTAATCATCTCCCGGTAAGGACGGTTACTTGCGTTCTACACTGTGAGCGGCGGTTTCTGATTGTTTGCAGCTAGATGTGTTTCCAGAATAATATATCATCAACACAGTGAGGAAGGCTGGAATAAAGAGCATGTTCTCTGGCCCTAGTTCTTTTCTAGAAAGTGGTCCTTTCCAGGGGATAGGCGATAACTTAATTGTCAAAAGCAAGTGTATCTGGATCACCCAAGTATGTTGTCGACATCATCAGCATCCTTCTCTTCTGCTCTTTAGTAAGTCTTGCTTTGTCACATTATGCAAAACAGCTACCTCGTTCTATCAAAACCCTCCCTTGTCACTGGTGTGTTTTTGCTTTTAAATTCATCCCTTGGGTCTAATCAAACGTTTGTTCCCTTTGTATAGAATTGCGGACGCTGTTTCTTCTGGGCTCCATCTTTACAAGCTAGTGTTTCCCAGATTGTGCTGTATGGCTTTCTCAGTCAGCATCCATGAAAGAAAAGATGCTGTTGGTTCTGAGTGAACTTGTCACCTGGAAACACCCACCCTAGCTTCAGGGATTATACTGAGTTAGCATGTGTGGTGTTGCTACCATTTCTCTCTGCTCAAATGAGTAGTAAAACATTTTGAGCTTTTGAATAGTAACTGAGGTTAGAGGTGTCACCTACGTGCCCCAGAGGCAATATAGATAGAATGTTGGGACAAGATAGATAGAACGCCTGGTGCAGAGGCTTTGGTGAAAGGTAGACGACCTTGTATTCCAGCTTCGGTTTTCCAAATTGCTCCACCCCTCTCCTCTGGCCTTTGTCCTCTGGGCAACACAAAGTGACATAAGTAGCAGCTATGAGAGGGTAAGTCCAATGTTTCTGCCTTCCAAGAGCATTTTGTTGTTGTTGTTGTTGTTGTTTTATTAATGCTTTGTGTGAGTAAATACCTTAAATAGTCTATAAAGTAAAAATGGCTTGAACCAGCTCGTGTAAGCCTACCACTACGTTAAAATGGTGCCTAGTACCATACGTTAAATACCAAGAAAGACTGTATCTGAACCAGGAAGCTTTGAAGATGTGTTGTGAACGAATGTGATAGCAGGCCATTTATTCTTATTTACTCAGGAGAGCTGTTAAGGAAAAAAAGTTCCAAGTGCATTCCCTTCCAAAAGATTAGAAGCAACAGTGTTATCGTTAAAATATTCTGTTTCTATATAAAAAATCCTGAAGCTCCCAGGTGCGTGCAAAGGGTGCATGTGTGAGCATGAGACCGGTTCCATAAGCCATCAGAAACCTGATTATTCTTTTAAAGTCACACTGAGAGGATATGGAGATATCAACATTTGTGAGGAAAAGTGCTTCCCGTATTTCTACGTCAGTAGGTCTTCTGTTATGCTCTTCAGGTTGAAGCTGTAATGTCCTCACATTTTTAGACAGTATTGGTTGGTTGGCCACTTCTTTATCATAGGGATCCTGACACCTTTGTCCCTCACATAAAAACCATATCTCTAGTCAAAGCGAATTATGTTCTAATATTCTCTAAGGGGTGGAAGTGAAATTTCTAACCAACTTGCTCCAACAATCCCTTGTTTGCGTGATTGAGTGCAGATTGGTTTTGAAAGGTTGGGTGGGATTCTGAGAGAGTAGAAGAATGTTCCTCTTCAGAGACCAACTCAGCAGAAGGAATGGTTCAGCTTTGAGTTTGGATGGAGGCAAGAGCGAGCTTTCAAAGAAGAATGTGGTACGAAGGCTCAGGGCTAGAACAGAAACCAGCCAATGAAAGAGAATGGAACAGCGAATGCCTAGAGACGACTGAGTTCTGCTACACAAGCTGAGCCAGCTGAGTCATGGCGCCTCCTCCCAATTTTGCATCTGCCAAAAGATTAGTTTATGTTGGAGGGCCATGATCTCCACACTTAAAATGGACTGGCTTTGTGGAGCCAACTACCGTCTGGGAGATGGACCACAAAGGAAGCAAAAAGAGAAGGGTGAAGGTACATTCTTTATCCTGGAAGCGATGATACAACACACCTAGCATATTCTGAATGGACATAGCCTTTGGGCCCCGGGATTTGAGGTGCTCCCGTGTATGTGTTTGACCATATCTGTAGGATTCTCATGGGGAAAATGGCAGTGTCACTGTGATCATTTTGTGTGATCACCTAAGCATGAGTGTGTAAAATGGACGTTAGCATGTGACTATGTTGTGTGGAGTAGGTGATGGATGCTCTTTTCCTGATAGCTACATGGCCATTGTTAAGGCAGATTCTGTACGGCCCATGGACTCAATATTGGTCAAAACCATCAAATTTTAGATAGAAGAAATTAGGAAAGTTGTCTCATTAGTAATGAGAGAAGGTAATGGAGAACAGTAATATGGTGGTAAAGTTACCATTGCCAACCCACCCAGGCCTTCTCGAGGCTGAAGAAATCTGACTGGGTGTTTGATCGTGAATCAACCTTACACAGTCTCATTGGCTAACAGAGAATTTATTCCTTCAGCAGATATTTGCTGACAGACATGAATCTGATCTGTGAAGCAAGTTCCTCCCTCAGGCAACTTAGCAGCACCACCCAGTGTGGTAGCCGACCATGTGAAATGTGGCTGATGTAACTGAGGAACTGAATTTATAATTTTATTTCATTTTCATTCATTTAAATGTAAAAAGCCACATATGGCAAATGGGTACCATACGGCATGGCGCATGTAAGGATCAGAGTTCCCTGGCATGGGTCAAAAATGTATGGTTCTGGTTTCCCTTTTCCTCAAATAATTTTGGTTGTGGGAGGGGACTAGGGGAGGAGAGATTCCCAAACCTGCCAGTTTTACTTGGTGATTTTTCATTCAGCTTTTTGCCCCCTACATGAAGCTGTTTCTCTCTGTTTCTACGTATCTAATATACCAAGAATATTGAATTTAGTTAATATGGCCCTGACACTTGGAATCATAGAAATTAAGATAATGAATAGTTAATTTTTTATTATTTTTAAAAAACTGTGTTTTCAATTTTTAAAATCTGTATTAGCATAATACTTTAATCACCAATGCCACCATGTTGACATAGATAGATAGATAGATAGATAGATAGATAGATAGATAGATAGATAGATAGATAGATAGATATGCGTTTACTTATTTTAAGGCATTTTAGCCCGGAATGAGGCTTTCTCTTGTTGCCCCAAGATACCACGAACCTGTCGTTGTTCTTCTTAAAAAATAAGTATCAGTATCTCTGCCTATATTTGGTCTAAGAAGTTGCCAGCATTTGAAGGAAGCTCTTTTCTGCTTGATGGAGAAGATTTAAGACAGCAGAACTAAACTTGGTATAACATAATCTCTTGCGATTGCTGGAAAATTATTGTCAATAATTTACATGTCCCATTTTGTGTTTTTTTGAGTGTACGTTTTTGCAAAAGGAATCTTTGAAACCTAGCAATGATTGATGCAGAATCTTCTTGACCCTTGCTGAAATCCTAAAGGCGTATTGGTGCAGTTGCCAGTGTTTGCCATGTAAAACCTTGCTTTTGAATTCTTAGGAGTGGTTCTCCTAAGCTGTTCCTTATTTGCAGCCATAAATTCCCTGACCCCAAGAAGCCTACTAGGGAGGCGAGAGGGTCCCAGTGACCTAACCTCTCAGGGGCTGATTTAGGAGAGCTGACGCTTCTGAGGACACATACTCAAAGTTACAAGCACTTTGGCATCTCGAACCTGGCACACACAGGTCCCAATGCCTGGCCCACTGCCCAATATTGGGTCCCTGGATTAATTACGTGCCCTGCTGGGCCTTGTGGGCCATTGTGAAAGTCCAAGTTGGAGCTCTGCCAGGGAGACAAGCGAAGGAAGCTGCCTGCGATGAGGCGGGCAGGGAGGACGGTGTGAGGCCGGGGTGCACTGAGCATGCGGCTCTACCTACCTCAGTTTTTGACCCCAGTGGCCAGCGGAGGCCAGTGTCAGCCCTGTCATTGTCCCCTAAACAGGACAGAGTAAGAGTGATAATGAGAAAAAAAGGAAATTTCTTTTTCCTGCTTTCATCATGGACGGATTCCTTAGTACTTCATACTTATCACATGTTTCCAGATGAAAGAAAATAATTTAAAATTGTGATTCACTTTCATTTGTGGCCCGCAGGCTCAATTCTCCCAGGTTTTTTTTTTTTCTTCCTTTTTCTGGAGGGACAAGAAATGAAAAGGAAATGGGATCCAAGAAGTCTAGAAGGGTAGAGACCTCTGTTTCCTTTGCTTCTATTCCACGTTTGCCACTCAGCTTTAGTATTTCTTTTCCATTTTATTGATTTTTCAATGAGTGAAGAAGAAGGGGCAATGGGGAGAGTAAGTAAGGTTACTAATCTGACCTTTTATGCAGATCCAAGAATGCAACATTAGTTCATATTCATGGAAGTCTCCACAGGTCAAGCTTTACAAAATCTCTTGGGAATTGTTGACTCCGATCTGGGAGATGGGCAAGTTGCCTTGCTAATTTAATAAGTTAGTATTGAGCTCTAGGCCTCAGTTTTCTGACCTGTGAAATGGGGGCATTCACATAGATGCCACCAACTTTCTGTCCAGCTGTGTGATACAGCATCTTAGCTCCTCCATGGCGTTCACTAAGCAGAGGCATCAACGACCGTGATTCCATTCGTGTTACCTGGGAGACTCGGGCAGCGTGATGCACTGACAGCATGCGGAGGAGCGGAGACTGTCATTTGGGAAGTTACTACCCAACCAGCCTGACATCTGCCCTGCAGCTGAAACACAGCTCTCTTTTTATTTTCTTGTACAGTGGGGCACCAAGAGTAAACTGAGCTATGAGATTTCAGTTTTCCTAGGGGGAGGCCTTTTCAGGGTGGTGGTATGGTTGGCCATCTTAACTGTCTTTGAAGGTGACTCAGACGATGGTCCACGGCTGGTAGCAGGCTAGGGCTCCCTCTCACGTGTACAGGATTCAGCATCATAGCAGTTAGAGGGACTTTAGAGACCATTTATCCACACTTATATTTTACAGGTGAGGACACCTGGGCCCAGAGAGGGAGGAGACTTGCCCAATGGCCAGCAGGTCCATGCAATGCTGGACCAGACCCTGGGTCTCCAGCTTCAGTGTGTGATGTAGCCAAGGGCCAGGGACGAGGGCATGCTTAGCGTAGGCCCTTGGGTGCTTTGGGGCGTTGCATCCAGGTTCTGAGTCTAGGGTCCTGGGAAGGCCATTTCCTTCCATTTGTTCACAAAGCTATTTATCTCACGGTATGTTGTAGTGACTGGAGTTATGCTGAACGCATCTAATCTTTTAAAGATGAAAGTGCTGTGTATCCAGATTTTCTTTGAGTACTCCTGTCCTGGGACAGAAGGGAGCAGCATCCATTCTGGCCAATAGTGTACTCTTAGCATCATTCTGTTTGAGATGGCTTTCTACCAGGAGCGCTCTCAGCGCTGGGAGTCTCCACTGGGCTCTTCTCCAGGGAATATGATCATGTAGGAACCGGGGTCAGGTCAAGAAGGAGCCTATAGTTACCCACAAGATCACTAGAGAATTTCTGTGGAGGTGAATTTTTTTTTTATTTTAATGCCCTGCCTTATATTGCAGAGCACCGAAGTTAGCAGTAGTCACAAGTGACATGAAAACGTAGAACTGGCCGATGATAATCGCCAATGTTCGTTAAATGTGCCAGGAACCCTTGTGAGGACGTTGTATATACCAACTCGATTGATTGATTTAATCTTCACACCTCCTCTGGGAGTCGGATCCTGTTACTGCCCCACTTTATAGTGAGGACAGAGAGGCTAGGAACTTGGCCTTGCCCACGTGGCTCTGTAAAGAACGAAGCCAGGACACAGGCCTAGGAGGGCTGCCTCTTGGTATGTGTGGTGTTTGTCCTTTCAGCTATGCAGGGTATGGACAGTTTCATTTTCAGGGTCCCTCTGAGCAGTATGGGTTTCTCTGTTCCCTTCTCTCCCACGCAGAGACGCTCTCTGCGGCTCCTTGCTTCCTCACACCTGCTGATGACCGCAGACACAGCTTTGCTCACCCTGCTGATTTTCTCAGCTTGACCTACCCTTCCTCCCAGTTCTCCACCTATCAAAACTTCCCTACGCATCACGGATTATACCACACATCCGAAAACCATTTTGATCGCCAGGTCAGAATCAATCCCTTCCCTCCACCCCAAGTCTCACAGAAGGTGGCCTGCACGTGTCAGTGAATTTGCTCGGTCTTAGAGTCAAGCTATTTGTTGATGTGATGGCCCCGCCTCCATATCTGTAACCTTAAGGGAAGGTGCAGGCATAGCTTGGAGATACTGAGTGTTCAGTTCCACTGCAATAAAGCAAGTATCACAATAAAGTGCGTCGTAGTCGTTTTGCTGGGGGAAGGTCTTGCCTTCAGTTTGTAAAAAAAACAAAACAAAAAGAAAAAGAAAACATCTATGAAGCACAATAAAGCAAAGTGTGATAAAACGAAGTGTGCCTATACCATGTTGTAGCCACGTGTCTTTCACCTGGGTATTCTCTAAAATTAGTTTGCTGGTTGACTAAATGAGAAACGGAAGAAGTACCAGCAGTAGTATTCTGGATTAATAAATTTTCCGTCATAAGCGATGACTGTTTGAAAACATTTTTTAAAGAAATGTTTGAAGAAAATATTTCCAAAATGTCTAACCTTACTGCCCTCATGAGAACAGTCTAGAGAAGAATAGACTTGACTTTCTTCAGTGATGGTGACTTTTCAGGTAGTTTACTGTAGATCGGATGAATTAATCAGCAACTGTACAAGTGCCGACTTTGTTCCAAGCAGTGTTCTTTGCACCAAGGTTACAGAGGTGAACAGACCCAAGTCTCTGATCCCATGAGCTTACATTCGAGAAGTGACGGGTGATAAACTAGTAAATGAATCAATGAACAGGATAATTTCAGATAGTGAAAAGGGGGAAGATAAATTACGCTGCTCAGCCAGAGGGTGAGAAGGGGAGGCTAATGGCAAGTTATGATCCGATGTCTTAGGATGTGACCTGGGTCCTCAGACCTGGGTGGCAAAATGGAAGCAGCCGTGGCCTCTGGAGCCAGAACTGTCCGACAGAAGGACCTGCTAGAGCAGGATTAGATGTGATGTGTGCATCAGACAGAGGAAGCCAGGCCCAATGGAATGAGGTGTGGGTGGAGATACTAGTTCCCAGTGAGGTTACAGGTAATTAACAGCCAGATCCTGTTTGACCTTACAAGCCATAGGAAAGAATTTTCAGTTTATCCTAAGCAAAGTAGGAAGCCACCGGGAGTTTAAAGCAGAGAATGACATAAACGGATAACATTTCAAATATAAATGGATACACACACCCTTCTGACATAAGAATTGTTATAGTGTGGTTTGTCTCTCTTGTTACAAAAGTCAATATTTTACATTGTGTTTCATTAAAGAGTGTACGTATTGGAGGTTTTACTACGTATAGTGTTTTAAAATTAATGAAATAGGAACAATTATTTTTCTAATTTCCTGCCTGCTTTGACCAACTGATTTTGCACCATCTTTTGATTTCTTTTAAAACTGTGACAGTTGCATTCATAGCTTCATGAAAGAAACACCAGCCAAAGGCTGACTGATGGTGCCAACTCGGACGATCTCTGTGGAGGAGATACGTACTCTTCCAAGTATCTTAGGCTGATGACATGATACGTGAATGTGAGCAAACAAAGTAAAATTGCCTTCACAGATTGGACCTTGCGTATTTTCCCGTGGACTCCCTTTTTCGGTGTCTTGAATCAAAGGGACAAGAAGGCACCAGTGACCACTGGTTCTCTGACATTAATCTGTGTGTGGGATTGAGGCCTCCACCCTGCAGTTAGAAATTACACTTGGCAGTGACGACTATAATTTTGTCATTTGTCTAAGCCTGGGGTTGGCTCCTAAAATCTGATGTTGATAGTGACATCTAGTGGATCTTAGTAGATGAAGTTCTGTGACCTATAAAACATTTAATTGCCGAGTACTGGGTGAGGAGCCAACTCCGTCTTCACCATTCCCACATTCTAAAGTACAAACGTGGACTCTCTGTAATCCAGGTTGGTGTAGCTCAGGTACAAACTGTCAGGAGTGTTAAAACCTCCTTTTTCTTCCTCTAGACAGAAGACCCAACCATGGAACGACCCTACACATTTAAGGATTTTCTCCTCAGACCAAGAAGGTGAGGCCTTGGGAGCAGACGTCCCTTTTATGCCTTGGTTATTGGTTTTCTCTGAGGAAGATTCCATTTGTTTTCCCGTTTCATCGTTTTCAAAAGTCATCATAAATATGAAAGGTGTAACCAAGTCATATCCTTTATAACCAATTTTCTTCCGTCACGCAGTCATAAATCTCGAGTTAAGGGATTTTTGCGATTGAAAATGGCCTATATGCCGAAAAACGGCGGTCAAGACGAAGAAAACAGTGACCAGAGGGATGATATGGAGGTAAGCTTCAGAGCTTCAGGCCTTCGTCTCTCTTCCTTGCCTAAGATCATATTACTGTTTTACTGTAACACTTTAGAATTTAAGGAAATAAAAGTTTCTAAAGCTTAAATGTGAAAAAACTTAAAACTGCACATGAATCTGTCTTTGATAATCCACTGATGTGTTTGTTTTTCATAAAAAAGATAGATTTTTCATTTTATGTTACAACACTAATAATCGAAGGGGGTTCTTCCCTTTATAAAATGCTAAACCCCTATTTTATTAATAGCCCCACCCCTATGTGAAATTCTCACATGTTTAATTGTCTTATTGCTTTGGACTCTCAGCTCTTTGTAAATTCCTTTTAGCACTTGGAACTGCTTCAAAGTGGATAAAATGATTTAGAAAATCTTTTCCAGGTTTCTTACTTATTTGGCCCACAGGTGATAGCATGCATCAGGAAAGCTTTCCTCTAGAAATGCCATTTTGGAATTAGCTGTCCAAAGGAACTTTCTTTTCCCTCCTGGCATAGCTGCCATTTAACTTTCTAATCATACACCTATACCGTGGGTCCCATTGTACCTTCTCAGCACACCTTTCAGACAGTGCTCTTTTGTGAGAGAGAGTCTCATCTTGTTCTGAAAATATCCATTAAACAAGGCCTCTCTATGGCTTATTTGCACATCTGTTTGCAGCTGTTGCATCTACGTGATATGTGAATAATGCGTTATGGGCAAGTGAACCAAACCTCCCTCAGACCGACAGGTCATATTTCCAGGCGGTATTTCATCTGTGAGCTTTTAGCTCTCTCTGTGAGGAGGAGTGAAGTGGGTGGTAGACTGTCATGAATGTTAAGATTTCATAAGCACATCAACAGATTTTTATCTCCAATCCAAGGAATTTTTTACACGCTTCTAGCCTTCCAACTGCAGTAACCAGTGAATTACTTAATTTTCCAGTGACTTTACTAGGGGATGTTAGGAAGGAATACTTAATGCCTAAAATATGTGTTGCAAAATGTAGCTCGAACTCTGGTACCTTGAAGCCTGTTTATGTGGTGGTGAGGAGCAAGTGGGGAGTTTCTAAGTAGAAAGCTGCAGGTTTCCTCTGGCTCCCGTGCTGGTAGTAGACCCAGAGCGGGAACTTCACCTCTAAAGGCAGCCTCAGTGCCACCCTCCCTGGGGAGCGACAGGGCCCTGGGCCTCCTGGTCTCTCATGCTGTGAATTCTGGTAGAACACACGTGCAGTACAGCTTCTCTTCCCAGCTCCCTTACACCTTAGGGAGGTGTTGAAAAGACAACGGCAATACCATGACCCATGTCATTGCCATGGTTTTGTACAGCCCTGGAGGCCCTCGGGTCAAAATAACGAGCATGAATGATGAAAAGAGTTCGACTGTGACTGAAGTCACATAACAGACCGTACATATCCAACCCTGTTGCTCCCAATAATAAAGTCATCTTAGAAAGCAGCACGGTTAATTGGCCATTGCTCAACATATTGTTAAGACTCTTCTAGAACTGATTTCTTTGCCCTCATTGGGAATTTCTCCAAATGTGGCACCTGAAATTGCGACAGGAGCCCACGTGCAACAGAGTGAGGAAGAAGACGCAGCATTGTGATTGTCTCTGCCCCCCATCTGAAGAACCACCCTCCTGATCTTCCGTTTGGTTTTATTCCACAGCACGGGTGGGAAGTTGTTGACTCAAATGACTCATCTTCTCAGCGCCAGGAGGAGCTCCCTCCTCCACCTCTGCCCCCTGGCTGGGAAGAAAAGGTGGACAACTTAGGTCGGACTTACTATGTCAACCACAACAACCGGACCACTCAGTGGCACCGACCGAGCTTAATGTGAGTATATACGGTGACTACCCTCTGCAGTTAGGTACCACCATGCCGCTCTGGAACAAGGTGGGGGGAAATAAATCTCATGTCCATAAAAGCACATGGTTCTGCAGCACCACGGGATTCCCCCTCATTTAGTGAAAGAACGTGGGAGCCCGTCAGGATTTGTATGTTATAAAGAAGCTCTCGCCTTTGTGTCACGTTCTGCTATTTGAAACACGAACAAATTTATTTTGTGTGTCTGCTTTAGACAGATGTCATGAAATGCAAAACAGACGTTATGTTTCCTAGATTTATCTTACGTGTGGTGATTATATCACTTCCCTCTTCTTCGTCTTTCACCTCTCACGAACCCAGGATGGAAAACAAGCAAGCAAATTGTCTTTGCAAGTCTCTCTTTTCCTTAAGATTTTGGGTTTTTATTCCCTTCAATTATTTGATTTGGCAACCCTCTCAAAAACTTTTGTTTTTCCTTCTTGGGAAATTTATCTATCACCCCCTTGATATAATTAGGAAGACCTGGAAGGGTGGCAAACTCAGAATTAGTAATTACTATTTATTGTAATCCCTCCCCAGCCTCAGGGATGCAGTCAACTGATTATCATTTTGTTTACTTGGCCGTTTTTGGTTTGATGGTCGCAAATAAGCACTAGTTAAACCTCAGCTACTATAAAAAAAGATCTGAAGTTGTTTATTTTTAAATTATATAGCAAGACCTAAAACTATTATTATGCAATAAAAGGCAAAAACAAAGTATTCAAAGGAAAGGAAAATTATCCTAGACATCATGAGCTCCCTAGCAGCCAAGATAAGAGGTAATTATTATATCAGTGAATTATATAATTTTTCAATATGTAATAAAAACCAAGTATATTAGGTGAGATAATTTTCTCCTTAAGCCAGACTCTGAAGGAAATTTGCTAATGTTTTTGAAACAAGTGGTATTAGTGCTGTGATGATGGGTGATCATGTTGATAACCCTTGGATCTTTAGAAATTGCAAAGATATTCAGCATGTGACTCTGGGTGGGGAAGGTGGCCAAGAAGTTTGGTCTCGGTTTTGTTTGATTTAGAGATAAAGCTTGCAGAATCTGCAACACCAGATAGCCAATCCTTCCTAAGCCCCCAAATGGGTTCTCGTGAATATCAGCTGCCCTTGGTCAGCTGTGGACCGCCCAGCATTAGACATCAGCTCCTTGTTCCCAGGACACCGTAAATGTCCAAACATCGGGGTAATGTTCAACTCTTCTTTGTTGTAATATTTTTTTCCCATGGAAATGTTTTAGTTGATTCTTTCCATTTTTATTTATTTTTTTTTTACTATTTCTCTTTGATTAATGACCATACCTATTAAAACTGCTGTAAGCCATTTGACTATCTTTGTAGTAATAAAAAAATAAATAAAAAATTGGGCTCGTCTTGGGCTTGGTTACAGGTAGTGATCAGAAGCATCTTGGTAGCAGTACCCTAAGCAAAACACCATTATCTACCTTCGCTAAACATCATAAGAAAGGAGCACCTGAAAACATAGCACTCTGTGGGGACCATGGGCACATGGCTTAGTGAAATGTGTAGGGCAGGTGTAGGCCTGGACGTAGTACTTCCAAACAGAAGGTGACCATAGAGGAAACCCTAACCCTCTCTAGTCTTGTGGTAGCTTTTTAAAAGAGTGTCATGTGACCTCTGTAGAATAGTGACCGCTAGCAAATCACAAAAGAAGAACTAATACATATATGTGAAGAACTACTAATACATACATGTGAAATCAATACATATATGGGAAAATGTTCACCTCCATTAATAATGGTCATGCAGACTGAAAGTGTGTATTTGGGGGACAAATTGAGTTAATTGCTATTTCTGTACCTCCCAGAGTTGTGAAACTAATGAGAGAATTCTTGAGAAAAGACTTCATATGTTTTTTTAAACATACCATCTTTGGTGACAGTGTCCCAAGGAACTAAACCAAAACAAAAGATGTAACTTGTGACGTGCTAGCTCATCAGTAGTCCAGGAGCAACATTGGAAAAATGCAGTTCTTCTCCATCCAAGTTCAGGTTCACATGTAGCTTAGGGAGAAGTCAGTGACATGACTGTCCCAACAGTGGGCCAAAAGGCACTAAGCCAGGGAGGACACCAGTGGAACTCAAGGAGTGCCTCTTGTCCAACAGACATGACTTCTAGAAAGCAAGAGGAAAAGTTGGATGAGGAGAGAGTCGGTTTCCACGATGAACTCTTCATCCCATCTGAACTATTTGAGAATTTGGGGTTCTTTCTTCTTGGCTTTATTTGGCTTGGCCAGAAGCCCTCAAGCCTTCCAATTGTTTTCATAATTCGGTTTTCACAGAATACTACAGTTCTCTTTGGCGGAAAATTGATATGAAGAAGTGTCTTTATTAAAAGGCTCTATCTGGGGAAATCAGATCGTGATTGCCAAGTACTAAGCAAAGAATCAAGACTCTCCTAGTGACTCATTTCTTACCCCATTTACGACAGACGTGTGCCTCAAACTTCAACCCCCCTGAGAAAGTTTCACCCTGAAAACTCCTTGTGCCCTTGGGCAGTTCTTACAAACCCCTACCCCACACGTCTCTCACAGACTCGCCACCCATGATCATAAACGAGCACTGAAGTGGCCTGACTACGCCCAGCTGCCTTCTGTTTGCTCTTCTCCCTTGGCCCCAAGGTTGTACGAGTGCCCTCTTCCCCCAAAAGAGCAAAACAAAACTCGAACCCTCCCCCCAGCTGCTTTCACACGTCAGCCTAATACACCTTCCACTGGAGAACCATCCAGCTGCTGACAGGTCTCTCTGATTGCCTTCTGCTTTCTCTATCACGGCACAGAGCACATAATATTCCAACTCCCTGTGTGAGCAGGACTGTGCTTTCTTATTCACAGATCCACCCTTGCCTCTGGCACAGAGTAGGAGCTCCGCAAATACCTTTTAACTGAACGAGTGACCACAGATGAATCCCTTCTGCACGTGATGGTTGAGTGAAATGTCTAGGGCAGGTGTAGGCCTGGACGTAGTCCTTACGGAAAGTGACCTTAGAAGGTACCCAGACCCTCTCAAGTCTGATGGTGGCTTTTAAAAACTCCTAATAGTAGATTTGTCCTTTTCCTATTTAAATATAAACTGTAAACGTCTCACAATAAAAACTAATTTTTTTTTAAATAGGGAGGGATTATATTAAGACTGTAAATGAAGATGAACTTGTTAAACTCAAACATTTATTTTAACTCCTTTCATCAGCTCCTTTCTAAAACACTTTGTACATGTTCTGTCTTTTGTCCATGTTCTCCTGTCTTAGCAGTAATTTAGTCATACCTGGGCAACTCTGGTCCTAATTAGAGTCACTAATGTACATGAACGTAAATGTTCTGGCACACTGATCTTAATTGGCACTGAACTTGATACATTTGTGTGTTTTTTCTTGCCTTTATTAATTTGTATAGTTCCCATGAAAGTCAAATGAAGAATACGTGTGTGAAATGAATGACTGAAGAAAATTGAAATAGCCATTTCTTATATTTTTTCTTGCCGCAATAAAATAATTTTTCTGTGTTAATTTGTCAGATAAGAAATATTTTCACATGTTCATTTTCCCACCAATGACCATTTATGCTTAGTCAGTTTCAGTAACTTCTAGTCCAAATCCTTTCGTTCAATTGCGATGGCCTCCATCGTGTGAATATTTTCATTTTATCACTAAAAACCATAAAAGCTCGTGGTTGGAATTTTAAAATCAGAGGTATCTTGCTTTTTTATGCTATTTAGTTGTTTCTGGTTCACACTGATTACTAATTATTTGAGCATGTTGAGTAAGGAAGATAGGCATAATTGATTTTAAATGCCTTCTTTTAAAAAAAATACATGTAAATATATATATATACACACACACACACACACACACATATATATATATATATATATATATATATATATATATATATATATATTTACAAGAAGCGGAGTACAGCATTAGGAATAGAGCCAGTGGAAATATAAAGGCTGTGTGCAATGTCAGAAGGATAGTGGATGGGTGGAGGGGGGTTGACACAGTGTGAGAGATATAAATGATAAACGTCTAAGTATTACTTTGTTTTGTGCACCTGAAACTAATAAAAAAGAAAAAATAATAATAATAAAATAAAAAAAGCAGTCCTTCCAAAATAATGGAATTTTGTGTATTCTGAGAGGTACAAATTGCAGACATAGTAATATGAAAACTGTATTCTTTTTAACCTCTCAAAAGTTCCTGTAACAATTCAAGTATGTGTGAGGACCTGGCATATAGTGTGCGCGCAGACATTAGTCAGTGTTGACTGTATAAATGATGACTGGTATTTCAAGGGATGATTTAATGTTTTGATGAAGCTCTTTATATAAAATATTTTTAAAGCTAGTCATCATTACGTGAAATTGCTTTTATCCTCAAAAAATAAAAGAAGATAATGTGAAGTTCCGTTTGCCTTCTTAGACACTGCTGAAATATTTTACATGTTTCATAAATGTATTCTGGTATTCTCATTTTCTGTGTGTTCTGTAATACCTTATATAATAATTACTTTTTGTTATAATCGTTGTGTGCTTAAGAAATGAAAGTCATATAAAAATGACTGCGGCAACATAAAATCACAAGCAACAGTATTGCCTTTGCTAACATATCCAATAGTGTCATTTTTTTATCATTCTGTTTTGGTGGTTTCAGAAATTTTATTAGTACACTTGTGTGTGTCCCTTGATTTTAATTATTTTCTATATAGCCATAATTATGTCATTTTTGCTGAAGGTATCTATTTAATATACTATTTTTAGTCTAGATATACTTCAATATAACTATAAAATGTGCAGGATATATATTTCTGTTAGAATTCAAAAGTTTATGTATTGGGTGTACAGACACAGTAAGACTTTGTTAATTCAGAGTTCCATAATAAGGAGTTATCATTTTAATATGGGGTTGAATGGAAGCTAACCTTCAGATGACCCCCCCTTACCAATAAAGATAATAGTGTAAACATGTTTGTGGAAGTACTTAAACTAGCTCAGAAACTAGCATTAAAGAGTCACCTATTTATTTGTATACAGTAATTGCAAACTGGTCACTGTTCAGGGGCCCAACAGGCTCTTTATTGTGATGTAGTATCAGTTTGAGACTGTATTTAAATGTTTTAAAACCTATGTTTTAAGAAGAATCTGTAACAAGGGCCCTTAATACTATATTTCAATTAGTCTGAAATAATGTTTTTAACTGTTTTGAGATGCTAATTTGAGACATCATTTTTGTTAATAGGATGTCTTATCAAAAAAGTCTAGGAGTTTTCTCTGAAAAACATTTTGACATTTAAACTTCTGCTCTGAAAGCCTCCGAGTAGTATTTCTCCCAAAGGATGACTGTCTAACTTACCACAAAATGTTTCAAGATTGCATCGATGCTGTCACATCCGGAATTAAGAGAGTTATATGACAAAAAAATAAAGAGTATGAAGTTGCAGTATTCTTCAAATCCCAGTTGATTTGGGAGGTTATCACCTGATGTTTGAATGTTTAAAACTAGTTTAACAGGGAGAAATGCAGGGTCATGATTCTGAGATTCTGTCAAAATGAGATCCACCGCAGCCAAAAAATTCATGTTGGGTCAGGAGCATTTCCCTCCAGACCACAGCCTTGCTTTGTACTGTGTACACGCTTTGGTCAGTTGTGAATGCCCAAAAGTTGCCATCTTGTCATTGCTAGGCTCCCAGAAGGGTCACCACTGACTCGCCATGTGTGTCAGCTTCCCTGTCCCCTCTCCTTAGAAAGGCCTGACATCACTGGGGCGAATGGGTGGAGCCCTTAGATTTCTCTTCTTTTTAAATACGACAGCACATGTTGAAATATATACTTGAAAGACGCCCACAGTATTGGGATTGATGGCATGTAAAAGCTGTATTTATTTGATTGAAACAAACGCACCAAGAACTCTACTTGAGCCAAAATATGGCGGAAGAATTGTCATAGGTCGAGGCCCCCTACTTGTCAGAGTTCGCTAAGAGCACTGGCATTTTAGTAGATGTGAGGCCCGCAGTGGGCGTTGGACTCTCGTGGTCGGGCCACTTACTGATGTCGGTTCTCCTGTCTCACCCCCCCTCGCCCTTCTCCCGCAGGGATGTGTCCTCCGAGTCAGACAGCAACATCCGACAGATCAACCAGGAGGCAGCGCACCGCCGGTTCCGCTCCCGCAGACACATCAGTGAGGACCTGGAGCCTGAGCCCACCGAGGGCGGCGAGGGCCCTGAGGTACCCCGTCCCCCGCCACCTCCAAACTCTCAGCAGCTCCTGCTCTCTGTGCCCTCCAGCTTCATTCTATGTCATAACCTCTTTTCTCGGTAAAAGCCATCTAAAAAAAAAAAAGCCCGTCGCGATATTAATTTAGAAAGTGCTTATGAAAGCCTTGTTGGGTGAATCCATGTTAGCTGTAGCATTACAAAAGGGAACGACATCGTATTTAGTATGGAAATCTTCAGATCTTTTCACCCATTGATTTTTCCCACATCGTAGTAAATGGCAACGTGGTTATCATATTTGAGCAATTGAAAGAGCCCTATAACTTGTTTGGGTACCAAAAACAAGTTTTTTACTGAATAGTTTTGACATCACAAAAGAGATTTATCACCAAGAAAATACAAATTTGGGTGATTCAAATATTTTATAATTTCCCCCTTAAATGGTTATGGAAAATTACTGAGGGGAAAAGTTATGAATTAAAGAACAAATTAGCAATTACCATAACTTCCATGTGGCCTTAACAACTCTGTTTACTTACTAGAAATACATTAAAGACATTGTGTTAGGAAGATGGTTCACAAAATGTTCCAGTGATCAAGACGGGAAAAACAAATTAATGATTCCGTAATAAATTCACTGAATGGTACTTTATACCAGTGTTTAACTACAGCTTATACTATCTCTGCTTTCTTCATTGTGAATCCTCAGCAGTTAGAGTAAAAGAAAATCCATGAAAATCATAAATGAATTTCCGAGAATATTTTTTAACCCACGTATGTAGTAACAAGTGCTAAGTCATGGCTCAGAGGTGGCATCATTTACATGGGTTAAGAGCACAGCCTCTGGAACCAGGCTTCCTCAGTCCAAGTCCTGGCCCTGCCCCTTCCTAGCTCTGTTGCCTGGGGCAAGTCACCCCCCCCACCCCAGTTTCCTCATCTGGTAATTAGGACAGTAGTCGTATCTTCCTTATGGTTGTTGAGAAGCTTAAGTGCCTCCTTCATGTTCAGTACATGTTAATTATAGTTGTCATAATGGTTATTGTTGGGGAGGGGATGAGAGGATCCCTCGTTCCTAGCATTTACCTCGGTGTCTCATTCCTTGATAGCCTTGGGACACCATTTCAGAAGAAGTGAGTGTTACTGGAGACTCCCTCAGTCTGGGGCTGCCCCCACCGCCATCCTCCCCAGTGTCCCGGACCAGCCCTCAGGAGCTGTCTGAGGAACTGAGCAGAAGGCTTCAGATCACCCCAGACTCCAATGGGGAGCAGTTTGGTTCCTTGATTGTAAGTAATAGTCCCGTTCGAAGGAAAAGTTGAGCAAATATTTTATCACTTCTTGTTGCTTTAAGAGAATGTTGTATGCAAACAATGACCAAGGGTCTTCCAGCTCCCAGGTAACTGACATTTTCCCAAGTTCCTCCTAACTTAGGAGAAGCAGGACTATACAAAAATTAGCCCAAGCAGATGAGAATCTTTCGTTGTCTGTAGAGAACTCGGAGACTAAGAGTCCATCACTTTTATAATTATCAGCTTTAACTTTGTAGAATTTCTTTTCCCAGCCAAAGGCTCATAAAAAGGCGCTTTCATCACATAGGTGATGTTTTGCACTGGGACGTAGGAGACTTTGGGCCTCTTAAATCGTCCTCTGCATTCTTTATCATTCTCATTTCACAGATGAAGGCATTATCTTTAAGAGACCCATCCAAGACAAGGTTAGAATGGGAGATAGAAGATACCTCCAAAGTCCCAGAGGATGAATCCTAAAGAAAGATGGTAGAATTGGGACACTGACATCAGGGTAGCGTTTGACCTTGGGTTATCAGCCATCGAGGACAGACTTTCTATAAGCTTCAGATGGGGCTAAGCCCCAATGAGAAGCAGCAGAATCAACCAAGACCTGTGCTTGATAACACAAAACTGCAGAAAAAACCCATAGAAAATTTCTGTTTGTGCATAAAATGGAGAACCAGTGCAGTCTCAGTGTTTCTTGAGAAACTGAACTTAAAGATTTAGTGTTATAAAGATGGTAGTGACCCCACTGAAAATGGCATCCTAGAAATATAGTCATTATTACAACCAGATCAAATGTAAATGGATAGGAGAACTGCATGAAATGTAAATGCTCACAAAATTGTTACTCCTCTACTTATGCTGTTTTTGTTTAAAAAGACCCCATGGCCCATGTTGGCGTGAGTTGCAGTGATTACTCATTTAATGTGGTTTTATATTAAAATTCTATGAATTTTTTCAGAAAGAGAAATGTCACTGAGATGAAAAATTAGTACTAAAGGGGCAGGAAAAAAAAGAGTTTGCATATATGGGATATTTGAATTGGTAAAACCGTTGCTATGGAAACAACATGAGCAATGAAGCCATGTATTTAAAACCTATGAAGGGAAGTAAGTACTGCAAGAATTATAGCAATTGTATACCTTTGATCAACCAAGTGAAAAATCGTAACATTCTTCAGCATTAGTATTACGTTAGCATCTCTAATTATTTGTGTAGGGAGCTCCTGCATTTAATTATGAAAGCTATATCAAATATTTTTAAGATCCAGGTGCAAGTGTCAGTATTATTTTAAGATTGTGTTGAATCTGGTTCAGCTATTAAATCAGAGTGCCTACGAAAGAGAAGAACATGGGACTCTTCTCCAGTTTTGCTCGGGGTCACTCTTCCAGGACAATAGCAATAGCTTGAACTGTTACTAAAGAATGAATCCTTCATGGCAACTATTGTGGAAACACATGAATAGCCCCCCCACTTCCGGTACTGCCACAGTCTTTCTTTGACCTTATCCCATTTTACTTATCATTGCAAAATATCAAAAATGAGTAAATGCTACAAACTTGTCCCATGGATGGACCTATTGCTGATTACACCCTGGGCTTTTGTGTCTGTGACCTGCTGCCGTTCTCTGCTTGGATCTGTTAGGCTTTTTTTTCTTTTCTTTTTTTCTTTTTTAAGTCATATAGGTGAAGATAAACAAGTGAGAGGAGCATTATACGTCACACATTAGATTTATTAGGTTAACCTCACTCTTTTCTCTCATTCCTCATCTGTACACCTTCAACTCTGTTGAGAAGCTAAGATGATAAATACTCTACCTTTTATTATAGAAGTAACACAAAATTATATTGGAGTTCTTCTGACAGAGAATCCAGCTGGTTCTTTGTCAATGATAATAATAGTCAGTAAATGTTTAATAACTATGTATCAGTATTTCTTCCTGTATCCATATCACACGAGAATTTACCTAGAGGTTGCATCCCAAACCAGAATATAAGACTTCCAGTTTCTTTCTTTTTTTTTTTTTTTTTAAGATTTTCTTTCTTTTTATTTTTTTCCTTCTTCCACCTCGTCTCCCATCCCCCCGTCTCCGGTTCAAGCCGTTGTTTCTCAGTCTAGTTGTGTAGGACACAGCTCCCTGGCCCATGCTGGTATTATGAGCCTTGTGCTTCCCCCTGCTGAGGCAATCGGTTGCCGGTCATCGGTCGGCAGCTCACGGCAGCTCTCGCCAGCTGCCGGCCGCTCACGCTGGCTGCCAGCCACTCATGCTGGCCACCGGCCACTCCTGGCAACACACAGTAGCCCACAGCAACACACACCCATCTCCGACTGCTCAGCTCCAGGGACAGCTGTTGTTCACACTCTTTGCTGTAGAGGGAGCAGCTCACTGGCCCATGTGGGAATCAACTGGAGATCGGCGTTAGGAGCACGGCGCTCCAACCACCTGAGCCACCGGGCTGGCCCCAAGACTTCCAGTTTCTTATTTCCATTTTTAAAACAATCCTCAAATGTTATGGTGGCCTGTTGAGTCCCCTTTCGTGCTGTGACCTCGTGCTCTTATGTTTTGGTGTTATTTCTAACTAGGAACCAATCAAAACCCCAGTCTGCTTAAAACACTGAGAAAGAAAGTGGGAGATAGCTTCACTCCTTAAAGGATTACTCTCATTACTCTGAAAAGATGACGTTTCATTTAATTACTTTCTGTTGTCATAGAGCAGTGAATAAGGTTGAGTGGTATATTTTTTTAAAGCAATGAGAAAGTTGTTTCTAAGAATGTGTTTTCTTGATGCTTCATGTCCTTTCCTCCCCTGCAGCAAAGAGAGCCCTCCTCGAGGCTGAGGTCCTGCAGTGTCACCGACGCGGTCGCAGAGCAGGCTCACCTACCACCGGTAACCCACGCTCATTTCCCGTCCTCACCGGGCTCTTTTGGCTTTTATTTAAAATCATCGGGGCTACTGGAGAAGAGTTTTTCCTGTGCAGATCCATTTACCATGTAAACGAGACATTAAAATTTCCTAGCAAATTGCCCAAGGACAGTGGATTTCCAATACGAAGAATTATTATTGCCACCAAAGTCTCTGAAATGGTGAAAACTTCGTTTTTCGCCCAAATTAAAACCAATTCTGATGCCCTCACTTGCCTTAACTACTTAACTAAAAGCATCCATTTATAATTCCTTTTCTTAAAAAAAACCACAAATTTTATTTAATCACTAAAGCTGTGCACCCACAGTGACCTGTATTTTAAGGGCTTACTGAATCCCTTAAACCAGGAAGAACTCTTCTGGGTTGGCAGCAAGTGTTCCTTTCCACGACTAATGGCCTAAACGCTTAACCCCACAAAGCCTCTGTACCTTCTCTTTAAAGGCAGCTCTACTGACTAAAGAATTAGCTATAATTTGTTCCCACACTCCCACAATTTTTACAACTAGCAGCAAATATGTGTGAGGGTTGTTTAAGAATATGTATAGAACATACATAAAAAGGAATCTTCAAATTGGAAGACAGACCAGAACTGCCTTGGGAGATATTTGGTGTACACATTAAAAATAAGAAACTTGATGTAAATTTGTTTCTTCCTTTGGAGGAGAGAAATATATGGTGTTAGCATGTTCAGTTTATTAGGTGGGTGCAAAAGTAGTTGCGGTTTTGGCAATTATTTTTAACCTTTTAAACCACAATTACTTTTGCACCAACATAATAATATTTGCCCATAACCAATTTTTTTATGACTACAAATCCTCAATCACTTTTTAGCACTAATACTTTAGGATGTGTGAAATGGAAGAGGGAAAATGTGTACGTACAGTTTTTGAAATTACAGTGTCTTCCCTATTGTGTACATTTTTGCACAAGTCAAAAGGATATTTTTGCCTAGGTTTTCGTCTTTTATGTTTACAAAATGAATTAACGAGGACACTAATCAACTGAGTAATTAAAATAATAGATGCATTGGGGGCTTTTATCAATTGCGCAGGTTGATAAGAAGCTTGACAAGAGCGTCCTTTCTGGGATGGTTTCAGTAGAGGCCTCCCCACAAACAGAGCAATCAGCTGTGATGGACTAGTGGGATTCTCCTCATTCTGTGATTTTCCTTGATGAATTAATGGCACTTTCTCTCCTTTTCAAAATCAATGTCAATTTTAGTTGCCAAAGAGATCCTTTTCCTGAAAACAGATGATTCCTCCCTCTTTCCTTGGATTCTCTGAAGCTGTAAACTCACTGATCACCAGTGGCTGCTTATTTGAATGTTGAGTTTGGCAGATTTAAGAATCTGCTAATTACTTAACAGCAGGGCGAAACAACAGTGGTTTTTGATTGTTTTTGAATAAGACGTCTCGTGTGATTATTATTGAGGCTGTCATCTCCTTGTTCACGCCGGTCAAGGCTGCAGCCTGAGCCTTCTCTGGGTGAGAGGGTGACGCTGTCCCTTTTTTCCTTCTGGTCATCAGTGATTGCTCAGCTTTACCTGGACAGGGTGGACTCGCAAGGATTCTGATTGCCTTACTGGCTGCGACAGCAGTGATTTCTGATTCAGTCAACAACGGGTGGTCTGCCTAAGTGCATTTCACTGATGTAAATTATCATTTAACAGCCCAGTGCCCCAACTAGGAGAGCGCGTTCATCAACTGTCACAGGTGCTGAGGAGCCAACGGTAATGATACCCTTGATCAGACTTGAATGGCAAAACTGTCGGTTGGTTTTAATACTTTGTATAGTATTTTCTTTTTCTTTTTTTTCTTTTTTAGTAAGATCAAAAAGCTTTTTTTGTGCTACAGAGATGCACATGGTTCTTAGTTGAAACCTGTCGCTTTCTCATTGTTCAAAAGTACTGGGTGAAACTGAACCGTTTTTAATCTCACAGAGTTTTATTAGGAATACTGTCAAGCTTCAGTTAAGTGTGTTTAATTTGACCGTTTAGAATATATTTTTGCCTTTTAGTGTTTGTACTGATAAGCTTTCGCTGTTCATTAGAATGCTTGGGTGAATGAATTTGGTTGAAAGAGAATTAGGGAAGCCAAAGGAAATGAATGTGAGTATTATACACATGGGTCTTGCCCAGGCTGTCTCTCTTGTACGTTCCCTGTACCATATTTTAAACGCTGGGTTAGAGTTTCAGTATCATGAGCATGAACCAGTGACCTTCTTCTGCCACCAGGGGCTCCTTACAGGAAGGAAGAAGTATTTTTATGCTTCTGGTGGGAGGGGGAAGGAGGGAGCATATTTAAGAAGTTTGAAAGGTCTAGAAAAAATGGTGTTTCTCTAAGCCAAGTATCTGTTGTTCTTATTATTCATTATTTTAAATAACTTCTAGTGTTCATGTTTGTGAGTCCCTTGGATTTGACTCTATCTTAATTGACTCTTTTCTCCTTGGTTCCTTAAAGACAGGCTAGCTTACAGTTTATGCTTTGAGCTACTGTAGCTCTTTGAAGAATTTTCGTCATTTTTTTTCACCTTTGTTGTGTTTGTTATAACTGCTTATTACTTGAGAATTCCTGTAAGTACATATATAATTTCTGATTCTCGGCAGGATGTTGATGATTTAAAGGAACAGTGTAGTTATACTGTTAGAATTTAATGCTCAGCATTGTACACAGGAAAATCAATTGCCTATCAGCAAGAATCAGCCTAGCGTAAGGTACTACATGCAGTGAATTTATGTGAAAGTCATGTGTTGGGTGGGCCAGGCTCACCCTCCAGCAGAATTCAGGAAACGCCAAAGGAACCAGCATATTTTCTACTGTACAGCAGAAATTTCTGTGAGAGTAGAGCTACAAGGTAGATGAGATCATGTCATGAAACAATTTTAATAGAATTCAGTGCTAATGAGCCTCCTCTAGCATCCATTTTTGTATTTTATTGGCCTTGGAACCTGCTGTTAGTATTGGAGTGTTGTGATAGGTGTGCTATTAAATGACGGGACAGACTGAATTGTGAACGTACTGGGCTCCATGGTAAGAGCTACCTGGCAGGACAGGTAGTGGTCATGTCAGTGAGATCCCGTGGCATCTGCCATGGTCGTTTTTTCTTGCCTGTGCTCTCCCCTCCCCCACTAACGAATCAAAAGTAAGAGTTTAGTTTTGTTTTTTTCTTTTTTAAGCACTGGGCAAGAGTAGTAGTTCCTAAATGTTTTACCTCCTTTCTTGCTGTCCGTCTACCTGGTAATCTTTTGGCTGCAATAAGCCAACTTATTTTATGGCTACACTAGAAATTTAGGTAGGTTTCAAAGTATCACATCTGTTTCGCTTCCACCCTCCCCATCCCTTGTTTCCAATGCCCTTCACTTACTCTTTTCCAATTCCACCTCCTACCGTGTATTTTCCCTGTTAGGCCATCGGCCATCCCTTCACATCGCACCACACTGAAGTGTACAATCTCACACTGGAGCTGTGCTGTCACAGATGTGTGTGTGTACACGCGTGCACACACACGGAGAACAGGGGGCTCTCATGTACATATTCCTTAGCAACTTGGTGTTTTTCACTTACGCCCATTTCTCTGGGATGTGTTAATAATTGCATAACATTCCGTGATGTGAATGCACCACAGTTTACATAATTTTTCCACATTAATGAATGTTCAGCCCCCCCAGCCCTACCCCTTTGGCACTACACACCACGTCGCATTAACCATCCTGGTACATCGATCTTTTCATGGTAGTGCTTTTATTTCTATCATGTAATTCACAAGCCCTGATTCCCACCTGCACAACCACAGCCCTTTCATTTACGACAAATAAGTACACACTGGTGTCCCTTTCCAGCTAGCTAAGGACGAGCCCACTCTATGAGATAACCAGGGAGGGACAGCCTCGTCCTTTTGGTTTTTGCCAGCTATGCCCTGAAATAAACAGAGGTCACAGGTATGGTAGGGTTGGAGTGACCCTTGGAGAGCCTGTGAGAGTGCCAAACCCTTACCTGTAAAAGCATGTTGACACTTTTACAGTGTAATCATAATTGAGTTCTTCATTTCAGTGAAATAAATGGAACCCCTATGAAGCGATGGCAAATGGCTGTCTGGCATTGTGAAACACAATAGCATATTCAAATGAAAAGCTGTGAGATATGAAATGAAACTGACTTGCAGCTTTTAACTTGTCTCTAGCCAGAGTTTTTCTTAAAGAAGAATGGAATGCACATAGGTGCTCATGTACACGCGTGCACACACACAGCAGTAGAAGTCTGATTTTGGCTCTGTCGAAGCTGTCCCCCCCGCCCCCCAGCTGTGTGTGACTGGAGGCAGTGTTTTGAGTCACAAATGAAATCAACAGCACAGGTTTTCCATGGTTATTTGGAAGAAAACCTATAAAGAAACATTTTAATAATACCATCTCACATAAATGGAACTAGATTATAGGTTGCCAGTTCAGTTCTCAATACAAGGTAGAAGGAACATTTTAGTCACATTCAGTTTCTCTGCTACGCTCCTAATTGTCCATAAACTGATTTGTCCTGTTAACTGGGGATCTGCGAAAGGAACCGGTTGCTGGAATACTGCTTAAGAAGTCCTACAGCGTTAGAACTCGATTCTGAGATGAGCCACGACACATCCAAGTTATTTTAGTTTATCGGTCTCCTCATAAATATCTTCTCCAGAGATGCTGTAACTGTAAAACTGTCCTTAAGGTTTCCAGAATGGAGTTTTGTGAGGGCATATCTCGTTGCCTCTCCCAAAAAAATAACAGGGAGGAGGAAAAGAGGCCAATCTCATGTAATACTCCATTTAGCCAAAGCGTTTTTGGTCATCATATAAGCAATAGTAGGTCAAAGCTTGATAGCACGTAGTTTGCCAAAAAGACAAATTGACCACTAATTTAGGTTACACCTTGGGTTCTGACTTGGCTCACCAGAGTCAATTCTTGTAGTGCCCAGATAAAAAAAAGCCTGGCAGTCGCTCTGTTGTATTGGTGCCATAGCTAGAGGGTGAGGGAGGAAAGAGGTTCAGGCTGTAGATGAATTCATCTGTCTTAAGTATTCGTGGAAGGATGCAGCCTGCACGTTGGTGTTTCTTCTGCTCTTATTGAATCCACACACCTAGATCCAGGACACCATGTGGTCAGAGTCTTGGAATTACCATTATGGGGCCTTCAGATTTAGAAAAATGTCAAGGAAATAGGTGCTGCCGTTCTAGCAGACAGTTTTCTTACAAGTAATCTTGCCTTGCCCCATAAACATTTTAGAAATACCCATTGAGGCAGCTGCCTCATGGCCTCAGTTTTTTTCTGGAATGTGCTGTTGAGCTCATGAAGTAGAATATTTAGCCTTGTTAACTGAAGTCCCCAAAGGACGTGGCAGCCTCCTCAATTGTGCTTTCTAATTCAGGGTCTTGCAGCGGACTGGGGACCCTCTGATGTGACCGTCTCTGCCACAGCACGTTGTTGATAGTGAACCCAAAAGATGGGATGAGCACAGGGAGTAACGGGGCTGCGAGATGTACACCCTCGGCCTAATCCCAGGGACATTACAGCTGGTGAAACATCTGGAGGGTCAGCAGATCCTCGTTAGGGAAGATGATACCCAGACACAAGTGCTTCCCTTCTAATCTCATAGAGGAGATGATTCCTAATGTTTGGCCTCTTCTTATACTTTCTTCTGGGGGCCTGGGGAGTCATGGTTGGCTTCTTGTTTCTAAGATCCCACCCTTCGAGTAGCACCCCTTTCCCAGTTACACCTCTCTTATCGGCAGCATCCGCATCCAGGAATTCCTCCTGGGACAGCACTGACCTCAGATGTCCACCTCATTGCCTCCATGAGTCACTGAAACATCCTTGCTACTCCAGCATTTGTCCGCCCCAGCCACGTTTCTCAGACGGCTTCTCACAGGTCCAAGTGTCTCAGGAATCCTTTTTCGATTTAATTTAGACTATCCAGATATAGTCACACGATGCTGGACATGTCTCTAGACCTGGAAGCTGCCTGTGCCTCCTTCACCCTTTAAAGAGACAGCCGTCTCGTGGGCAGACAGGGTAAATAAGCCTCAGTTGTCAGGCTCCCTGGGAATCCTCCCCTCAGATTGCCAGGTGGCTTCCGGAGCTGGGGCTGTGAGGTGTGTTGGTTGGTCCTCTTGATTATATGCCACCGGCGTGAATGCCGGCTTCCTAGAGAAAAGACTCTTTTGTCCCATGAAAGAGAAAATGTAAGGGCCCTAAGCAGATGAAGAATTTAGGAATAAGAGGAGAGGATCCCTGTGGCAGCTATACCGAGGCAAAAATATTCAGAGCGTTCCTCTCACAGACAGTGACACCTGACAATCTGAAATACCTTTAAGCTCTACGTGGTTTGACGGTAAAATTTAGGAACGAAAACATTCTTGTAATTTGCTCTTTCCTGATGATCGCGTTAGCAACGACCGTTTTTATCGAAGCCTTCAGGGCCTTAGAACTGAGTTCTGTAAGATTTTGGACTCCCCAGCTGTACGGGGTTCATTTCACAGTAGACGTGAAGCTACTGGAAATCTATTAGCTGTTTTCCAGACGCTAATGTTTTCTGTACAAATAGAATTAACTTAACTTTGTCTAGGAAAAAAAAGAAAGAAATTCTCTGGATGTACATTGCTGTATGAAACTGATCAGAAAACAAATGCAAGATATTAAATAATAATGATTTCTTACACAAACAGCCATCAGTGGCCTATGTACATACCACGCCGGGCCTCCCTTCAGGCTGGGAAGAAAGAAAAGATGCTAAGGGACGCACATACTATGTCAATCATAACAATCGAACCACCACTTGGACTCGGCCTATCGTGCAGGTACGCAGATCGCCACGCCACTTGAAATTGCGGCAGCAGAAATGAAGCTGAAATGTACATGAGCTCCATAGTCCTGATGTGTATGTGTTGTGCTAGAGAACCCATGTTTCAGAAATCGTTTTTCACCAGGAAAATGCAGTATTTGAAGCATAATACTTGCCTAAAGAAGCATTTGGTCCCCAACTTGGTCTATCCTTAGATACAGTTTTAAAATATCCCGGGAAAGATACTTTCCAAGTAAGAGCCTATTACAATGCATAGCTTCTCTCCCACTCCCTCCCCGCCCCCAGATGAGTGTCTATGCTGGGGCTAGTGATTCATTTTTATTTCCCATGAATGTGTTTCCCATCCTTTTCCCCTTTATTATGTTCAATCATTTCCTCCATGCTTTCAGTAGGCCAGAGCTCTTGTCATGGCTGGCTGTGTGGTTGTTTGGGTCCACACTCCTAGTCACACACGGGGAGGTCCTCATGTGAAGCTAACTTGTTTTTGCCTCCAACGCAGCTGGCAGAAGACGCTGCTCGTGGACCCGCCACAAACAGTAACAACCACCTAACTGAGCCTCAGATCCGCCGGCCTCGTAGCCTCAGTTCGCCAACAGTAACTTTATCTGCCCCACTGGAGGTGAGAAGGCTACTCCTCTAACTGGGGTCACATCTGTCCTGGGACTGTTCATTCTCTCTTCTCTCTTAACTTGGACTTTGTTTCACAGCCCCTTTCCTGTCTCTGCTCAGTCGTTGTGTTCGTGGTGGAGGGTTTTCTTGTGCAGCCTTCCTCCGTGCTTCTCTGTGCCACCCAGCTCACACCCCCGGACTCTCACCTGATTCTCATTCTCATTTGCCTGAGTCCCTGGTGACTTGTGCTGGACGTGTGGGCCCCTCTTTTCAGAACTTTCTCCATTCTTGTTGTGTTTCGCTCCTTATGGCCTGTTACCTCATGAGACTTGCAAAGTAACTCTTTCAAATCCCAACGCTTCTATTGAGTTTTAAAACACAGCTGTGGCTTTGGTCATTTTTTTTTTCCTTTTGACTTGAGGGTCTGTCATTGTGTGGGCCTACGTGCTTCTGATGCATAGTTGCATCTCTGAGTCATTGCTGGGCATCTGCTTCTGCTGTCCTGTTTGTGTGGTTTCAGTGCCATCCGTCAACGTCACAAGTGCCAGAGAGTTAGAGAAGCCAGAGAGTAGACATTCTCTACCACGTGAATGTGTCTTAGAGAGAGCTGTAGGTTTCTCTGTGCCCTGGGCTTAAGATGCTGATAAATGGGAATGGATGATAGCTCTTCCAAACTGTGATAAAAATGTCATGGGGAACGATGCAATTCCAGGTGGTTGCGTGCAACGATACAGGTTTTCCTTGTAGTGCTCTGCAAATTGCCAATGCATTCTTTCTTAGACTGTGAGCTCAGTAAGAGCAGGAGCACATTTTTCTCCACCCTCTGTAAAATCTCCATTCATAATGCTCAATAAAGAACAGTATTTTGGTATATATACCCAGTAGCGATCAAAGGATGGTGGTTATAAGTAATTAATATGGTTGTGTGTTTAACCAACAGAAAACTGTTCAAGTTAGATTGATTCAAAAGTACAAGAATGACAGACACAGGTTTTTTAGGAGCTTCCCCCATCCCTCTCCAAAGAGGACCATTCCGTGATACCCAGGTACATTTTGACCCATCTGGAACAGCACCTGACAAGAGTTCTAATGCTCATTGTTATTTCTTAGGGTGCCAAGGATTCACCCATACGCCGGGCTGTGAAAGATACCCTTTCCAATCCACAGTCCCCACAGCCATCACCTTACAACTCCCCCAAACCACAACACAAAGGCACACAGAGCTTCCTGCCACCCGGCTGGGAGATGAGGATAGCGCCAAACGGCCGGCCCTTCTTCATTGACCATAACTCAAAGACTACAACGTGGGTAAGGCTGCTGCTTTTATTTGGCTCCATTTTCATCGTGAGGTCTGGCATTAATTCCTTCATTTCCTCACTCCCTATTCATGGTTCTTGTAGAAGACTTTCACTGACACTGAAGCTTACCTCCAAAGGGTCTTCTCAGCTTGCTTCCAGACGCTGCGCGTGTGGGCTGCTCGGAGCGGGTGATGGTGGGTCCAGGTGAAAGGCCAACTTTGGTGGTGGGGCCAGGTTGGATGCCTTTTCTTCATAGCACTCCTGGAAGCTCTAGTTTTGACAATTTATCATATTTGGGGCGGGGGTTGGGAGGGGAAGCAGTGCTCCATATTGCTAGGATTTTGATGTCACTGCTTTACATCTCATGATGTGAATTCTAATAGAAATTCTAATCCTTTGAAAAAGAATTTTTATCAATGTCTTTTTGCCTTTTGATTGACATTATCCATCTTTATTTGATTTGTCCTTTTGATTTTTACTGTTCACCTCAGATGAGTATTTTACACATCTGTGCCACATTTCATATCTTTAATGGTGAGTTAGGAGACGAACTGGAGGACTTTGGTTGTAAATTTGTGAACATTTTGTCAAAATTCGTTTTTCTTATGCTGCTCTTCCGTGAGTCCCTGAGTCACACATGAGAAAGAACCTGTGTGTCGTATTCACTTGGGCAAGATGAGCTTAATTAAAAGTGAATGTGCATATCTGTATATTCCGCCTCAATTTATTCTTTTTAGCTGAATCAGTAGTGCTATGTAATGTATCTTATAATTCTTTGAAAACTCAGTGGTATTTTTGTCCTGTGTGACCTCTAGACCTGTGATTAAACTGAAGTTGGTTTTCTTGTTTTCTGGCTATTTCCGATGCTGCAGGTTTGTTTTTCTTCCTCTCCCTCAGTTCCCCATCCAAGGGTCGGGGTACACAGTGTAGCTCAGTCCTTTTAGCACCTGTGCTACTTGCTTGGAGCTGATGTTATGTGAAAGCTGGGTGCATTCTGGTGGCTGTCATTGACCCTAGTCTTTGGTTTTGGATTGACGGTGAACACATGCTTTAAATTCCCATTTCTAGTGAAGACAATGAGTGTGTCCACTTGATAGAACAGCGGTATTGTGTTAACGACGAGGCTTGGGCCAAAATGACCTGGACTGTCATTTCTACTTTGCCCAGGTTGTGATGTTAATTCAGTCCCTTGAGAATTTGGACGTGATGGCCTAGACGGCTCTCTCTCTGTCCAATCCTATGGATCATGGTACAGCACGTCTCCATGAGGACATTGTCGGCATTTGGGCCAGGACTGTGACTGTGCCTTTTTCTTGCAGGACACTTAACATCTTGGTTCCTTCCCGGGAATGCTAATCTTTGGTTCCTCCTCCCCCTACTCCACCATAGTGGTGACCAAAAATAACCCCACATATTTCCAAACACCCCTTAGTGAGAAGCACTCAAAAAGTTCTTCCTATTTTGAAGTAAAGGAATGCCAAGAGAACTTACCATTTCGATCCTGGTGACATTCATTTAAACTCATCACTACCTCTAAGGCATATAATAACATGTAGCTAGCTTTGTCTGACTCACCTTTGAGTCTGAAGATGGTATTATAGGGTTGTGGGCAGGATGAGAGTAAGCGATAGGCAGCTTTGGGGAAAATATACTAATGGAGTTTGGTGTTTAAGTCTTTCTTTCTCACTGACATGTAATCTGTGGTTGTCCAGCTAGTATACCCATTTCTATAAAGCCTCTGCCAGAAATGAGAGCTCCAGAAATAGGGGATATAAATATTGTAAAAGTAGATGGATTAGTGTACGGAGCCACTGTGGCTTGCCAACATAAGCTATGATTTTAGTAATTTGAACTAGCTTAGTAATCAAATCCCCTAACCTTTTCACAGCCTTTCACGCCACAACTGCAGTGTAATTGCAGCTGGGCGGATTTTATTTTAAATAGCACTAGCTTTGTTTATTGCCTGCTTCGTTGCTGAATGAAACCCAGTTTGAATTTCCAGTTGTCCCTTTTTTACCCAGATACTTGTTATTGGCTAATTTACTGATTTAAATTTTTAATTTGTGAGAGCAGCATTTTGGTGCTGCTGCCATTGTTGAAAATCCTTAAGCTAACAACTGGAAATTCCACAAGTTACTATTCTTCTTCACTAAGCTCCGAGGTGCTACATAGCACAGCTGTGCTGTCTCTTCTAAACGAAGGCCTGTACAAAATGCTCACTGTCGAAGGCCTAGTCTGCAGTTCATGTTCATTTTGACAAACGATGGAGGGGTAGAGGGAACTGGAAAGATAATTTTCAGCTTAAAATCTGTTTTGAGTCAGTTTGGGATTTGCTTCTGTTTTAAAAGAGAGAGCGGGCAGCATAGCTCTTCTTAGATTTGAGAGTTACAATAGAAAAAGGAAGACAAACTGGTAGGACAGGTTGAGAATAATGAAAATAGCACCCCTTCCCCCTTAACCTCCGCGCTCTTGGTTCCTACAGTCACCAGAAGCGGGGAGATGCAAGCCAACATTCCCTTCCATACGTTGACAGAGGCAAGTTCCCTCTGAAAGTCTATTTATAAAGCATGGCCGTCTATGAAAGCAGTGTGCCAGCAATCCGTCTGGATGAGCGTCTGAGCCCCCGACCCTGAAAGCGAATCCTGTCGGCAGTGTGCCCAGTCCCTTAGTAACACCTGGAAGGAGGCAGTAAGCCTATGAGATAGTGACAAGCCCTGTCCATCTGAGGAGTCCTTGTAGCCAGACTTCCCAGCAAGTGGCTCACTTGTCCCCACCCTGGTCAGGCCACCAGGTGACTGAGGAGAGATTCCAGGAGGCCTTCAATTTGCCCATTCTTTCTGCTAAAGAAGCAACTCGATGCATGTATGTGAGAGTATATTTATGTCTTTTACAAGACAAAGCATCAGCTTATTTTTGTAGCAAGAAAGATTATACCTTAATTAAGTTTCAGGTTTCTTTTTCTACCTGGGTCCAAACTAATAAAACTCACTGTAGCCTCGGCAGGGTTGTTGATCTCTTCCAGCACGGAAAACCACAGTTGTTGTTTGAACCAGCGAGCATTCTCATATATATATATATATATATATATATATATATATTTTTTTTTTTTTTTTTTTTTTTTTTTTTTAATGATTCTGCTGGAAACCTTTTTTGTTTTTTAAAAAGGTTGGTCTTTGCATGCTGTTTAAAACCGCTTTCAACTGAATTGAGGGAAGCAATTGTGAAATGTTGAAATAATTGTGAAATAGTAAGAGCACCCTTACAATGCTGAGGAAAGGGAGAAACAACCAAATGTGCTTTTCATATTTTATTCATTTGTGTTCCTATCATTGGAGACCTCATTACTGGTCCAACTTATTGTGATCCCTAAAGTTGCCATAACTCACATGGCGCCTTGGCTGCCCCCCACTTGTGCCATCAGCTTGGGGGTGTCTGCCTCCTTGGTTGTTCCAGGAATTCAGTGGTCGAGGGTTCAGTGTACCCACTAGACTTAGCCTGCAGAGCTTGAGGGGTGGCAGCTACTGCCATTATTTTTATTTTTGTTGGTATAGTAAAATAATATGACCCCTAAGAGCCTCTAAGCCCTCATAGTCTATGAATTCTGGGTTTCCATGCAAAGCCATTATAGCAGACCTATGCAACTGAGTTATTTTAATACGTCATGCCCCCCTCCCCCAGCTCCCACCCCCGGCACTTTAATTTCAGCTTCTTTTTTTTGTTTGCTTTTTTATTTCCTTTAAATCACCAGCTTTTTACCAAAAGGGCTGATTATCTTTCACAGTAGTCTGTGTGTGTGATTCCAAGGTAAGACTGGCCTTGCATGTAGCATTCAGAAGCCCTTCTCTTCATTCATGTATTTAATAGCAGTCTCAGGCTTTCTCTAAACCTAGCAAGGTCGGGGCTCTGTGGGTCCCCAAGGGTCCCCTGGGGTTGTGGCATTAGCTGACCCAGCTCACAGTTAGCATCGAGTGGGTAGCTTTTGTGCAGTTCAGTGCTCTGAGTTTTTCCTCTGTCATGAATAACCTATCACAAATGTTCTCCAGATTATCAGCTGCTTGGACTTTCTGAATCCTAAACCTACTCAGAATATCTGTTTACACTGTACGTGTTCCACAGAATAACAGACCTATTTTATGCCTCTATTGTCCTTTAAAAATACTTATTAGTGAGGTTCAGGGTCAATATCCATCATAAACTACTATCATGGTTTATTTCTTAATTAAAAGTTTGCTATAGCTAACAGAAAGCAAAGGTTAATTTTATTTTTTGTGGTTTTTATTTTATTCTTGCCAATTCTAAAAGTCTGTTACTTTGTTACATGTAATCCAGTGATATTAATGGTTAAACTGTTGATTAGGGGTGGAAAAATTTTTAACAACATTATCAAGATATAATTCACATACCTACAATTCACCCATTTAAAATATACACTTGAATGTTTTCATCATCCACAAAGGAAACCCCATACCATTAACAGTCACAAAGTGAGTTTTATTTTTTTCCAAGGTTTATACCAATTATTTCATTTTCTTATTGACGCGGGAAAATACTGAGGCATAAAACCTTTTAATAATTTGATAGTAATAAAAGCTTTAATATAATTGAAGTAAAGGGTTATTTTTAAAGGATTTTTTTTCATCTCAGCATATTTGATTGACAATTTATTATTCTGAGTTTTATCATTTGTTTTCTAGTCTTTTGAGTTTAAAATGTGAATTCCCTCAGTTGCCTTGCATTTTCATTGGGTCTATACAAGTGAGAGGCAGCTCCCAGACTCTGGGTCAGAACCTCTGGGCATGTTCTCCTTCTCCGTGAAACTCAGTTCCCTCTTCTAAAGAAGCAGAGACCAGGCCTAACCCTAACCCTAACCCCAACCTCCAAACAGGGTGGTTGTAATATCACATCATATGTCTCACTGTTCTTTGTCAATTATGAAGCATGACAGAAAATGTGAGAATACATATGTCTCTTGTTGGTTCTCTGTGGTATCTTTTGAAGCATACCCCTTAAGGAAAATCTTTTGCAAACTTTTAGTTTTTGGATATAAATGAGAATCTAATCTGTAAAACTCGAGGATCTCAGGAAAGTTGTGTACAGGCCTATGACTTGCTGTTGTGAGGCCGACTACGTCCAGGATAGCACAGGACTTGGCCGCCAGACCACAGTCAGGTTCTCAGCTTTCGTTCAGGAAAGAGCAGACGGGAGATGCAGGAAGCGCAAGTGCTAACTGTTCCTGACGTGTGAGGCCAGCGGGGAGCTCCGGGGCTCCGGATCCATAGGGAGACTTACAAACCACTGTCCCCACTCCCTCTCTGTGGAAGCCAGCCTGCTCTTTGCTGTCACTCTTCATTCTGGTTTCCATAGTAACATCACTGCTGGGACCCTCTTTCTCTTCACCTGCTTAAAGTCTTCCGGAAATGGTTAACCTTTTATCTAAATATTCGTTCTTCCTTCTTTCACCAAGGTTGGGGGAAGGGTGGCGGGAGGGGGTGGCGTCTTTTTTCTGAGCGATGGTCAGCCAGGCTCCCCCATTCAAAGATGGGATCTCCATGTCTCCGTGCAGGCGGGAGTGCAGCTCCATGCACAGGCAACCTGGTTGGTTGCCTTGGAACACACAGCTCCGGAAGGGGAGGAGCCAGAACTGCACAGTCACTCTTACCACCTTCTGCCTTCTACATTTTTCTTACAGGAAGATCCACGCCTGAAATTTCCAGTACATATGCGGTCAAAAGCACCTTTAAATCCCAATGACCTTGGCCCTCTTCCTGTGAGTACACTGGAAACACGTGGACACATCTGAAAACGGTTATTGATTCATCTGCCTATTGTTGATGGAGGGTCCCTGTGACCTTTTTCTCCAGGCTCCAAGTCCCATTGGTCTCATTTCTTAATAGAATTGGATATATGGCTGAATTCTAGTAGTACATGCATTTCATACATATGAAAGAGGTTTCTGAATTGCTAGCTGCTGGTAGAAGGTAGACCTTGTAACTAGGATGTAAGAGGCATGCTTTACAGGTGACAATTTAAGCAGCACACATTTATTTTGTAGCTTAGCAACCACTAAGTTCCACCCATAATGCTTATTTAGTCATAGGGACGAAAACATTAAAAACAGTGGAAGAAAAAGGCATAGGTAATCACAGGAGGTTTTTACAAGTCACTTAGCCTGTAGATGTTTTAAGTTTTTCTTCCTCGTTGACGACTGTTTATAAATCTAATGTTTTTATCCTTTTGTTCTCTTTGGGGGCCTGAGTGGGATTGAGCTATTTACTCCAAATTGGATTTTGAATGACATTTTCCACACATTCTCCTCAACCCACCCCCAATAAAAAATCCTTACAGTGGCACGAAGAAGGGGAGACTCAGCCTTCTTTTGTTGCCTGGTGTGTAGTATATTATGGCAAAATTTTGAAGCTAGGAAGGTTAGGGCTCAATCTTTATTCATCAGGTTATACAAATATCCCTCGCTCTCCACATCTGCTTGGTTCCTGGGTTTTGATGCCCAGACAATGTCTGGAGAGTGAATTTAGAAAAGTGAAGATTGCGTGTGGTCTGGACCTGTTGGGTTCCTGAGTTTCAGGTAACAAGTAGGCACAGTTCAGGTAATGAGAGCGCACCAGCCCTCTCTTGAAAAAATTATTCAAGTCTGTTTGGTTCTCGAGTTTGAACAGAGAGAGTTCACAACAGAGAATTACAGATACTAGATTTTTCAACTACCTGATGACATGAGTAAAGCATCTGTCTAACATTTTCATATTAACCATCCTCCTCCCTCTAGTAGTAAATATTTAGTGTATTAGATGAGCTCTTGAACCCCAAACTCAACTGTTTTAATGGATGCTGAAATTTTTCTCTGAAACTTTTGAAATAGCAACCCCTGTTTCCTGTTCTTCATACGGTGAATGCATGTATCTGAGACTGAGGGACCTGTGATAAATTGTGTTGCTAGATGCTATCAGGGGTTAATTTGAAATGTTTGCAGTTTATTCTTAAAGTTAAAAATGTACCCTAGAAGAGACGAGTAAGAACGTACCCTACAGTTTCTTCATTTTGCCTTTGATTTCGTAATGGCTAGCTAATGTCTTCTCTTTCTCTCTTTCCCCTGATAACTAGCCTGGCTGGGAAGAAAGAATTCACTTGGATGGCCGAACATTTTATATCGATCATAGTAAGTAGACGCTGTTATGGACACACAGGGATCGCAGGTAAAGGGAGGGGGGAGGGTAATTCAACTATTAGAGTGAAAGCTTTTTTTACTCTTTGTCTAGGCAGCCAGGTGTTATGTGGAGAAAATGATACCAGAGAATCAGTGCCCTCATACGGTACTGTGCATTCATCCCAAGTTTGCTTTACAGTCGCCCGTCAAGCTTTCACCCAAATTGATCTTGTGACCTATTAACTTTATTTAATTAAAAAAAGTACTTTTTTTGGTTTATGACCCCTCTTGCGCTTTTTTTAATAAATACACTCTGGTAATAGAAAATAAGATTAGAAGTGATGATTGAATCAAAAATCTATGTGTGCGCAATGCTTAAAGCAGCATATGAGTTTTTTAAAACACTGCCTTCACAGGTCTTCTGGCAAGAGGCCCATTCTGACTTATTTTCTATTCATAGCATGTTTCCTTGTACCCCACACACTAATACATATGCAGTTCTTTTCTTGACATTATAGCATATTTGCTGTAGACCTTTGCTCTCCAGCACCTATGAATAAATGCGTGGTTTCTCATTTCAACTAAAAGTTAAACTAATAAAGGTTTGCTTTTAGCCCGTGTTTTGTTTTGTTTTTTTTTCTTTTTTGAATTGACATGTTCTCCATATTTGTATATCCCTTAAAATTTCTGAAAATGTATATTAAAAAGAAATCTTTAGGTCGGTTTCAAGTTCAAGACAGGCGTGCAAGTCCGTAATGTTTTGATCGTTGTTGTTTGGTTCATAAACAGTAAGTCTGCATCAGGTTCCCAGCCTCACATTTTCTCAGCTCATCACACTGATCAGTTAAGCACATCGATGAGCCAGTTGCTGGGATGTCTGCCCATGAGCAATCCTCATGTGAATAGGGCTTAGCACTATCTCTTAGGTTTGTGCCTCTTCCACGTGTTACTAAGCTATCGAGTACATCGTAGACAGACCTTCGCTTTCAGGCGCAGAGGATTGAGGGGTTATTATAAATACATTGGATTAAGGAAGAACCCCAACAATTCCGAGGTAAACCCAAAGTAGTAGTCCTAAATATCCTGAGGGGGATGGGCTACCCTTGGGTATGATAAGTCAAGGTCCATAGGCCTAGATTTTGTCTTTCACCAGTAAAAATACTGATTTGCCTACTTCCCAAAATTTTACAGTGAGCATAAAATTGCTGCTATAAATGCTTCAAAATACGTGTTTTCCTTAGTACACTATTTATTTATAATTTTCTTAGCACAAATTGCTGAAACAGGAGAAGGGGGTCATACCCCTTTTTCCGATTAAAAACAAAAAAGTTTCTATTTCAGTTTTTTATGCATTCCAATTTCAGTTTTCAAAGCGAGGGACAAATCATAGCAATCATTTTATTAAAACAAGGTCTTAACCCATAATGCAACCTTGGTCTGCTGCACACAGACACTGTCACACAACATTGTAGCCGTGTTCTGGCTGGTGAGCTGATCTTTGGGTCAACCTGAAAAGAACTTCGTGAATGTTCCTAATGTACTGCCAGGACCCAAAAACAAGAGAAACGCTCTGGAAAAGGGCCATCCTGTTGTACATTAGAAATAATGAAAGGGGTGGACTAGTTTTCTGATGGCGTGCCTCGTATAACACGTAGTAGGTGCTTTGGTAGGCGGTGACTCGAAGTCAGTTGATGGACGGTCAGTGGTGAAGGTCTTAGGAAGTTAATGTTTTGGGTCGGAAAGAATTTGCCCTGAGAAACAGCGGCACTGTCCAACCTCAGGCCTGCCCAGTGCCCATGTGCTGGGAGGCAGGAGACGGATGGTCGGTAGTTGCCTGGTCAGTAGGCAGTTCCTTTATTGCTAATCAGTCCAGCAGAGTCCCTCCAAGTTCTCCTCTCACATACTCCTTCCTCTTGACAGATCAAAGAGCTCATGGGAGGCTCCTCTTTGCAGAGACTGAAATTTGCCTTAACCACACTGAAAGGTTGTCTTAACCAGACATAGTGTACATTAGACCCAAAACTATCTCAGGAAAAGATCTGTTTATGAGAATCCCATTAGCTGTTAATATAGCATTTCTCCCTAACTTGTTAAGGTTTACTCAGTGGAAAGCCATAAAAAGGTACATATCAATGAAACAGAGTTCAATTCATATGCTTTTCCCCCAAAATCCAGTCTCTGAAAAGTGCAGAGCACCTCTCTTTTTAAGAGGTTTTTTATCAGGCTGATAGGTATACTCCAAAATGAGTTTAATTACCTGGTCTGGTAGGTGACAGGAATTTGTTTGCCTTGCAAGTGAACCTCTTTTGAAGATTTCTGATTTCTAGCAAAATTCAGCATCTCATTTTGTTGTCCTGCTGCCTATAGGACAAAAACAAGATCATTTATTATGCCATTTTACTGTGAAAGCAGTCAGCTTGTAAGTTATTCAGTGCCGTCCTGTCTTCCAACATTGATGGGACAGGTGACCGTGCACTGAGTGACAAAGACAGCAATGCACTTGTCTTTTAAATGATTGTTATTTATTTTCTGCTTCATAAATTCTTAAGAATTAGACATTTTCAAGATTAATAATATTCAGCCATCTTAAAGATTTAATTTCAGAAGAGATGAATGCTCAATGCTAATCTCCTATTTAGATGCCTTGATTCATTTGGTTGACATTTATTGAACAGCTCCTATGTCTCAAGCCTGGTGTAAAAGGCTAAGGGAATACCTTCAGCTGAATCTCTACCTCTCTTAGGAATTGTGTGATTCTTCTTAAAGACCAGATATGCCCAGCAGCTGAGTACTTGGCCACAGGTATATAGATACAAAGCTAGAAAAAACAAAAGAAAATTCCAGTGATGCTATGAAATCCTACCTTAAATGTCTTTTCTGCCAACAGTCTTACCAAATCCGTTAATAATAGCTAAAATGACTGAGTTTCTCATTCTTCTACTTCGTTCTTGTCCCTCTATTTGAAATATAACATCTCAAAGATGAACAGCAAGTTAAGATTCAAAAGTTATAGGAAAAAAGTAGATAAACTAGCCACCATACAGTCATATATTGACAATGCTTAGCTGTAAAATTGATCTTTGTTGTAACCACACAGAAACTTGCATAGTTCTGAAAGCTTAGACGATTTTAAAGGAACTTGGAGTTCACCATCAGCTTCCTTCGGTCATTAAAAAAATAACATATTCGGCTCCTGTTGCCTGCTGGGAAATGGTGGAGAGGGGGCTGCAGGGAGGAATTACACACAGTCCCTGTCCCTGAGGGACTTACGTGCTAGTAGGGAGTACCAGAAAGTATTTTAAGTGTTGTGTTAAAGGAATGAACCACTCTTCATGTGGAAGCAGAAGAGGCAAAGACTGCACCTGCTTGCTAAGTGGCTGGGCCCTTACGGAATGGATTACTTTTCAGATGGATCCCAAATGATAAGTAAGATTAGCCAGGCATGCCCAGTGAAGAACGATTCCAGGAGGGAGAAGACATGTCTGGGGGTATGAAGTTGTGCAGTTGGTGCCGTGTTCAGAGAAATGTGACAAGGTTGCAAAGGGCCCGGTGTGCAGAGGAGGCAGGCAGGGCACATAGCTCCAGTGAGAGGGGTCTCCCAGGTGTCGAAACGCGAGTCCCTTCTGCAGGCAGGAGAGACCTCCTGAGGGATTTTCCAGAGGGAAGTGAAAGTGGTCAAATTTTTCTTTAGAAAGATCCTTTTGGCAGAGCCATAAAGGGAGTTTTGAACAGAGACTAGACTGAGGCCAGGGAAAGCTAGAGAATAGTCCCGGGAAAAGACGAGTGCTCCAGAAAGAAGCCTTTTATCAGAGAGAGGCAGGGACAGTTGGGTGACCACTGGAGGTGAATGGTGAAAGAGCATAAAGGATGTGTCCGGGTTCCAAATTTGGGCAGTGAGTGGATTATAGTACTGTTGACCAGGAATACAGGATTGCATGGACTATTTTGGTGTCAGAAGGTTATGGATCCAATTTTGATAGAGTTGGGCTTGAGGTAGAAATCCAGGTGCAGATGTCAAGGATGGAGCTTGAAGTTCATGTCTGGACTAAAGATTTGGGAGTTGTCAATTTATTACATTTGCAGCTTGGAGGACAATACCCAGTCCTTACAGTCCAAGGCAGTTATTACTCAGCTTTGTTCTGTTTCCATGATTTGGTTTTCTTTTCTATTGTTCTCCATCACAATAGCAACTTTTATTTTCCAAAGTCTTGTTTTCAAGGTAAGGGACCCACAAATGTCCCTTGCTTTCATCAGGGTTCTCTAGAATGGTTGAAACAGTCCATGTAAATTTTCCACCAGCATGAATCTAGAATCATGTGCTTTGGTAGCTTTATTTTAAAACATTGCCTCTGCTTTCATTAAAAGAAGTATAATACCAGACTTTGAAAGATTCCTGTTATGGTCATTAAAACCAAATATATTTGTTATTTTTATCAGTCCACTTACAAAGTATACAGGAAATAATTAGAATCAATGCTTTCCTCAAACAAATAATTCCTGTGTTTTTTTTTACCTTAGATTTTGTAAAACTCCATCAAGAACCCATTTTCCCACAGTCTACCCACCCTTCTCATACTTTCACACAAGTCCATTCCTGTCCCCACCACACACACACACACACACACACACACACACACACACACACAGTAATCCGTAACGTCTTTTTAATTATACAAGGTCATAAATCCCAAGTGATCCAGCGTGGCTGTTGTGTGTTAACCACCTATACCATTGAAGTAATGGTGTAGGTGGCATTGAACAGTCTTGTTAACACTGACTTATTTAGAAGAAAGAAAACCACTTCTTGCCAACTTGGCTAAAGGGAAACCTTTCTCTGGAATCTTCCTCTGCTATATCTAATTCTCATTTTTTGGACTGCCTTAGCTGCTTTGATTGTTGTGTGCCTATGAGTGACACATGTAATGGATTACTCATTTGTTCAATGTAGGATTGTTAATTGAAAGCAGGTTTTCAATACCATAAGCAAAAAAAAAAAAGTATTTGAAATGAGAAAAGAAATCCTGTGTGTTTGTTAACTTTGGGGGGACTAAAACTTTTTGTGCCTTTTTTCAATTAAATGAAAATCAAGATCAAGTTATAAATCCTTGAAAGAACAGGGGTTTATAATTGAAATTTCAGCAGATTGCTTGCCAAAAACAGTGTAAGTAGATGGTTTTACTTTAGTCGTGCATTTTTGATTGAGTGTTTTTAACTAAACAGTATGTAGGAGGTTTGCCATATAAAGTATCGTTCTCTTCTAACCCTGAAATACTAAGTTACTATCTTTGGGGCCCAAGGTGGGAGACTGGACAGCTTTTGAAAAAACCAGAAATAATTATTTCTAAAATTTTTTTGATATGCAATAGATTTGAACTAATATTTTGATTTTTTTTTTTTTTTTAACTGTTAATTTTCAGATAGCAAAATTACTCAGTGGGAAGACCCAAGATTGCAGAACCCAGCTATTACTGGTCCGGTCAGTATTCTCAAGTTCTGAATCATCAGTATAATATTTTGGTTGCATCTAAACACACATTTCTTGTATATCACTGCTTACCTTGGTGCCAAGGGCCTGGTGTCATTGAATAGTTTCCCATCATTCCCATCTCCTCCTTCCTGGAATTTCCAGGTGAGGTACAGCTGCATTTGCCTTTTCATGGGGCTTTCATCATAAAGGGAAAGAAAATGATTTGTTAATGGTAGCAAAACTAAACATTTCCTTTTCTCCTTTATAAAAGGGTGGATTATGAGAATAACAGTCAAAAATGTCCTCCCTTCCTTTTTATGTGAGGCAAAGCCAGCCTTACATTTGTAGCATTTTATCATTTCTTTCGGCCAAGGGTAGTTAATGCATGCTACAAATCTAAGCTATATTCTGAATCTCTTCCAGTGCTAAAAATCTGTAAAAGTTTGGGGGAGGTTGACGCTAACTTCTGGAGCTGGCAGAGTTAAGAATGTTTATCTCTGCTGACCCACTAACTCTCCCATAGTCCCTTCATATATGCCAGGTGGGTAAAGAACCAGTCCTGCCTTGGGTATGGTGTCCTCTTAAAAAACTGTCATGCGCTGTGTTCACAAGGGAGAGTGAGAACCCGCCGGTCGTTGGGCAGGAACGGACACATGGTATCAAACACATGGGAGGAGTCTGTAGAAGGGGGCCATGCTCATGGGCAATGAATGCACCAGCGTCTTCTGTCAGTGGTTATCTGAGTGCGAGGAGATCATTTGGAATTACAGAAAATGTACTGGGATCACAGAAGAGTGCCAATTTGGGATTCATTTAAAAACTGGAGGAGCAAAAGGAAGTAAAGTTTATTTATTATATTGAGTGCTGAGCTAAGAGGCCAATAGATATATTTAAAATACTAATTTCATGGCTTTAATCTGATTCAGTTCAAATTATGTTCTGAATTATAAAGATAGGTCCATTTGAAGACTTAAATGATACAGTACAAATGCATCTTGATACCTGACATCCCTTGAGTTGTCTGTTGGACCTGTTCATTGGATGTGTTCAGCTGCTTTGATACACATTACAAAGTGCTGGTAATGCCTAGGCTAAAACAGACAGCTACTCTTTCTCTGTGTAGCTTAATAAATACCTGCCTTTCTACTGTGGCTTTTTTTGGATATAGTCACAGTCACGATAAGTTGTTAGAATAGCATTTTCTGTACTCCATCATGAGAAACAGGTGAATTCAAGAAACAATGCTGTTTTCAACTGGCAGAAGACTTTTGACTTGATAATTCTGACGCTTTTTCAAACATTTTTATGATTTATTGATCATCTACTTTCACTCAAGCTCTTAGTCTTATTAATTGCTATTAAAAACTCTTCAGCATCATAAATCCAAGTAGATTTGCCCCCAAGAAGGATCTCTATTTCTTTGTTTTCTAAAGAGCTTTGTTTACTCTTTTATTATCATTAGTGATATGTCTTTCAATAAGAGTGTGTATTTAGGTAACTATCAACTTAGTGTAGACCTCTGGCCTTTGTTGTCCTTCAATTCTAAATATTTGATAATTTCCATGATTTCTCTCCTTGACTTAAATGTTATTTGGAATGGACTTTTTCATTTCTAAGACTATGGGAGAATTTTTGCCTGTCTGTTTCTTCTTGATTTCTAATTTTATTGCACGGTGGTCAGAGAATATTGTCTATGGAATATTGATTATCAGATATTTGAAACTTTCTTGGAGGTTTGGCCATTTTTCTGTAAATGTTCTTTTTGTGTTTGAAAAGAATGTATATTCTGTCTTTCTTGAGTATAGAAGAGTTCTTTAAACACCCATTAGATCAGTCCTGTGGTGTTCAAATTACCCATTTCCATTTCTACTTTTTTCCTGGCTTTTTATCCAACCAAGACAATGTATCAAACTCTCACAGTGACAATGGCTTTGTCAGTTATTATAGTCACTTCCTCTTCATTAGTATTTGCGTAGGATAGCTTTACTATCTCTTAACTTGCTATGGTTTTTTTCTTTTTTTTTTTTTTTTTTTGTCTTACCTTCTATTCGGTGGATAGAGCTCTCTATTTTCTCTCATTTTCTATACTTGCTTGGAAGTTGTATTTTCTATTGTTGTTCTCTTAGTGTTCACATTAAAATTTTGACTTAATGTCAACATTAACCACTCTCTATTCTTCTGTTGGTTAATATAGGACTTTAGGAGACTTGCGTGCCATTCTTCCCACTCCCATTTTACATTGTTCAGTGGCGTTTTAAAAGTGCCTTGTCTTTAAACTTTCCAAATCATCATTAGTATTTTGTCTTTTTTTTCAACACTTAATGCTTACCTAATTTTACGTATGTGTAAACAGATTTCTTTGCCCACCACTGGTTCTTGCATCCCCTTTTTTCTAGATTAAAATTTCTTCGTAATGAAGTATAACCTCGAGTTCATAGTTCTCAAAGAGTGGTCTACAGATTAGCACCATCACTGTCATCCAGAAACTTGTTAGAAATGCAAACTTTGGGTCACATCCCAGACCTACTGAAAACCAGCAACTTTGGGAGTCGGCCCAGTAATCTGTGTTTTAACAAACCCTCCCAGGGATTCTGATGCCCACTCTTCTGAGAATCTCTGCTCTAGCAGCAATTTCAGTGAGAGCCTGAGTGGCAAACGCATGTAGTCTGAGAGGACTTATTTGACTTCTCTTGTAAATGATAGTTTAGCTCATTATAGAAATCTTGATTAACAGTTATTTTTCTTCAGTACTTTGGAGATATTCTTTCATGTCTTCTGGCACCTTAACTGATGCTGAGAAGTTTGTTATCGATCTAATTATCTTTTATAGTGTCTGTGGTTAACTGTCTCTTCTCTGGGGATTTGGAATTTTTCTGTGTCTTTGATGTTCTGCAATTTTGCTGTCACGTGTAGATTTTCTCAAAACCTATATAATTTCATTAACCAATGTCACCCCAATAAATTTAATGAATAAATAAGTGTGGATTTCTTTTTATTTATCCTGCTTTGGACTCATTGTGATTCTTCAATATGGGGACCATGTCTTTCCTCCATTTTGGAAAATTCTCAGCAATTGCTACTTTACATGGTGCATCTTTCCCATTCTTTTGGATTATCTATATCAGTAACTTCTATTGGGTAATTGATTCACTTTCTCATCTATCTTCCTTATCTCTTAGCTTTCATATTTTCCATCTCTCTGCTGTATTATGGGCTCAGCTCTTCCTGTTAATTCTTTCTTAAGCTTTTTATAGTCTACTCTTTGTCAGTTCATTTTGTCTATTATTTCAGTGGCTGTGTTTAATTGCTCAAAGTTCTATTTGGTCTTTTTAAATTTGCTTGGTCTTTTTAGTTGTTAGTGTTCTGTCCTGTTCTTTCTATTTATTTATTTTTAATTTATACTTCCAACTCTTTAATTATTCTTAAAATAGCCTCTTTCAGATTATTCTATTATCTCTGGTCCCAGGAACATAAAATTTCCCACTTGCTATATCTGTAGGCACTCCTGAATGGTAGTTTATTGCCTAGTTCAGTTTATAATTTGTGTGTGTGTATGTATGTATGTATGTGTGTGTATGTGTGTTCTCATCTTCATTTTTTTTGTTTTTCCCTATGGGGCTTTTATAAGTTCTGACCTGTATTTACTGTTAACTACTTAGCTTGGGTTCATTCATCCCCAATTAGTATAATTATGCATCTCATACCCACTTTGGTGTAGGCTTGGAGTATGAATTTATTACAGGTCTGTTTCTTTTTCTTTTTCTTCCATTTATGGTCCTGGACAGAAGGTAAGCTTCCTTGCAACTTTCCTGGGCCAGTGGGTATAGTTGCCTTGTCCCCTTTTCAGATGTCAGTTTTAAGCAGGGCATTCTGTTTTGGTTCCCCAGGTCACAGAGACTGTCGGCCAAGTTCTGTGCCCCAAGTGAGAATTAAAATCCAAGCCCAAACACCTATGTCTAGGTCCAGTGCCCACTTATTTCTCTATTTTAGAGTCTTTTTGCTTATCTGGTACCTAAAGTTTCTCTTTTTTCCCAAGTTTTAAAAATGTCTATGTATTAGGGGATAGAGAACCCTTTCTACGTCAGCCCAGCGCAGCATTACTGTAAGTCAATATGCTTTCTGTACAACAGACATCACCATTAAAAGCATTTATAAATTGCTCTCCACACTTGCTGCTCTAATGAATACTATCTCATGCTTGTATAGCACTTTGTACTTTTGCGAGAACTTTACAATCAGCTGAGTTGAACTCTCAGCAAGCCCCATAGGAAGCTAGGGAAGATGTTATTATTCCCAATTTGTCGAAAGATCACAAAGCTAATTGTGTTGCCAAAACTTTGGAATCAGGACTAGAGCCCCAATGTGCTGGCCTCATCAGTGTCTCCTCATCAGTGTCTCCAAAGAGCTCGAGTACCAACTGGACAGTAATGACATGGAAACATTGAAAACCAACTTACGCCATAAATCAGGTTTTCATTTAGCTCCAAAAAGAAAGCATATTTAATATTGAGCCAAAAGGCTTTAATCAAAAGACATGTTAATTTTTAAGCAGGCTTATTTTACATGTTAAATTTTATGTAAGAAAAAAAGATGCCAGATTTTCAAGAGAGAATAATTTGGCCAATACAAGATATGCACTATCCACGTAATTCTGTTCAGAGGCTACATTGATGGATGTCTTCATCCTGTTTTGTTGTTGAAATCTTTTCAGGGAGAATATAAAAACCTACTCTTCTTATTCCATCCTAAGAACTATCTCTAGAGAGAAAAGATAAGGGCTGGAGGAGGATAATGATTTTTCAACATTCATGCATCATCCTACAGAGGAAGAAAGGCCGGAATCTTATTACCACCCACATCTAGTCAGACAAGGGAATGGATAGCACAGGATGGGGGCAGCATTTGAAATCTATTCCATGGGAAATTTGTCATTTAAGACTATTGAAGTTGCAGTCACAATGATGAATGTTTAAGCCTTTTTTCAACATTTTTCAGGGGGGGAAATAAAAACAAAAAATAATTGCTGAGAATCATAGGGTTTTAAAGTTTGTCTTGTCAAATACTTTTGCTTAATGGTGAAGAAATTCCATCAAGGAGAGGTAGCTGGCAATAGAGTCTATTCTAGAAGTCAGAACTTTAAAGTTAGGCATGCAGTACTGAAAGGAAATAATTTATTTAACTTAATTCCCCTTTATCACAGTGAATCATAGCTAAGAACACCAGTGAAACATTTTCCCTTCTCGAGACTTTGCACTCACTGTTCCTGTCATAATTTGTTCCCTCCTGTCACTCTGGTTTCTGCTCAGGTATCCCTTTCTCAGAGCTGTCTTCCCTGACCTCAGATAAAATAGCCTCCTAGGAACTCTCTATCATGTTTTCCTTGTAGTGTTTACCACTGTTTATTCACTTATCTCTTATTGCCTATTGCTCATAATAGCTTGTAAGCTCCAGGAGAGAATAGGGAAAGAACTCTTTGAATGGACCATTATTTCCCTAGCACCTAAAATGCCTGGCACAGAGTAGGTGCTCAAGATATAGCTGTTGAATGAACCACCAAAAATGAATAAATAAAACTAGATAGAAAAGACTAGTTGTTAGGGGGTATAGTATTGGTAAGAGCAAAAAACATGGTAAGGTCTTTATTAGCTTATGTCAGAACATTGTGTCCTTTTCCTTATGTTGGTGGTTGTCCAGATATTGATGAAATCTCTACCTTTTCTAGAATCAGAATCCATAATGTGATTTTGTCAAACTAAATGCTGTCCAGAGTAAATATAATATGTGTTCAAATCTAGTGTTTAGTGGAAAAGCAAATGAAGACTGGTTTAAAAACTAAGAACAGACCATAGATAGTATAAATTGTCTTTAGAATGTTCTTAAGACTGGTTATTTGTTTTTGTTTTGGCTTAGTTATTTGTGTGAGTGTGTCCTAAAGCGATATGAAAGAGGGACGCTTTTGTTGGTCCTTTCTCCTCTTTCTGGTTGGGAATAAACCTGGTGAAGGTGTAAGGTTTGGACACTGGAGACACTTTTAGTAAGGATCAGTTTATTTTACTAACTTCGCCCAAAATGATATCAGCAGAACTATTCTTACCCAGTTTACACTACTCACTAAAAAGCAATGAGTTGTTCTGAGTGTGAGGCTGTCACTGTTATGTCCTTGTGTATGTAAAGGCCAGTCCTTTCTGCTTTATAAGTAAATTGTAAGCTTTTTCAATAGCCTGAAGTCAGGGCTCTGGCACTCAGATATTGTAAACTATCACAGCAAGTGCAGAATATTTAAGTGACTACGTTAAAATGTTATTCCTTTGCCTAAAGAGATTCTAGAACTTCTGAGTAATGGTAGTTAGCTCAGTTACTGAGCCCACTCCTGTGGTGCCATTACTCTTCTTCATAGATAAAGCATACCAGATTTTAAAAGTCCTTGCCCAAGACTACTTACTACTTAGTAAGGGGCAAACCTTCTGGCTCCTCAACGGAGGGCTTTTCCAGAATGCTATCTGATGCTCTATTCCTTGACAAGTGTTATCAGTTCACATGCCTTTTTGCTCCTTATAGTTCCTCCTAAAGATTTTTAAAGCATGATAAGTCTTTCAGAATGGCAGTTTAGGTCATTTTGGGTTGTGTCTTAAAGTATCATAGCTAATACTGTTATCTCAACTACAGAAAAAAAAAAAAAAAAACAGATCACACCCTACCTGACTCTTATTCAGACAAAAGTCAAAAGTCATGTGGAAAATATATTTAGTTTATGTAGCATATCCCTAAATGATTTCTTGAATATTAATCTAGTTGTTTTCAGAGGTGAAAGTCCTATTCAATGCTAGGTAGCTTTAATCATTTCTAGAACTTTCCCATGTGCTATGTAGACATTGTGTAAATTTCAGTAAGGTGGAGCACGAAAATTTTAAGGTTTATGATTCATGAAATTCTCTGAATGTTCACTCAGTATACATAAAATTTCAAGCATATTGTTTACATTATTTAAATTTATAAATTTATCTTCCAGGCTGTTCCTTACTCCAGAGAATTTAAACAGAAATATGACTACTTTAGGAAGAAATTAAAGAAACCCGTGAGTAACATGTCTTCCAAAAATGCTGTTTTAGTCCTTTGTAAGCTACCAAAGTTACTTCAGTGAGAACAACTTGTTTGTTATTTTTATATGTATACTAAAAATATTACCTTCCTTTTTTCACTGCACTTTGATCCACCTGGATCTTCAATCTGAATTTTCTTTTTAACAGAAATGGTAAGTGAAGATTAACTAGTATTACATATCAAATCACCCGAAGGGTAATTTCTTATGTAATACATAAAAAGATAGAAATGATTTTTGTGCGATATAAAATAATTCAGGACATAGTCAAAAAATCTCGGGAAGCCTGTGGAAGCCATTACTGTCATTGTATCTAACAGAACCTGGATCCTGGTTAGAAAAATGTTCACGTGCTTCCCTTTAAATTCAAATGTATAATTTTAATTATATTTATAGCATAAATGTAATTTATAATATTTGTCTTTACTATTGGGTATATTAAGACCAAGTGTAATTTTAAGATTAAAATTCTCACTGGGAAACACTGTAAGATTTTTACAAAACTTAAAAACCCTATAAGGTTTTTACAGGCAGTGTTTTAAATTACAATATTATAGTTTGTACTGACTCATATCCCCCAAGTTTTCAACATTGCGTCTTCTATTTGACTTTTTTTTGTTGTTTTGTTTTTTGTTTTTTTTTTAAGATTTTGTTGGGGAAGGGGAACAGGACTTTATTGGGGAACAGTGTGTACTTCCAGGACTTTTTTCCAAGTCAAGTTGTTGTCCTTTCAGTCTTAGTTGTGGAGGGCGCAGCTCAGCTCCAGGTCCAGTTGCCGTTGCTAGTTGCAGGGGGCACAGCCCACCATCCCTTGCGGGAGTCGAACCGGTAACCTTGTGGTTGAGAGGACACGCTCCAACCAACTGAGCCATCCGGGAGGCAGCTCAGCTCAAGGTGCCGTGTTCAATCTTAGTTGCAGGGGGCAGAGCCCACCATCCCTTGTGGGACTCAAGGAATTCAACTGGCAACCTTATAGTTGAGAGCCCACTGGCCCATGTGGGAATCGAACCGGCAACCTTCGGAGTTAGGAGCATGGAGCTCTAACCACCTGAGCCACCGGGCCGGCCCCTCTATTTGACTTTTTGATTTTACCCCTTTGGTATAGGTTTTGCCCATTTTCTCCTCAGTCTGTGCATTCACAGTTATTTTTTGGTGTTTTCGCACCAGTCACTGTTTCTTGGTTTCTTCCCATTGGGGACAGGAGGGTATCTGCCTCCACTCAGGTCATCCCAGTTCGCTTGTACTCCATTGCCATCTCTCCCTGCTCCAGTCCCTCAACTGAGGCCTCATTTTCTGGGCATCTGCTGCGGACGAGGCAGTGGGGATGCAAAGAGGCGTGGGACACGGGCTCTGCCTCCAGAGCGCCCGCTTAGGGGCTCTGTCCTCTCTTCCAACACCCTGATTTGAGTCGCTCTTGGCTAACCACTTTGGAAAGGACTCACATTTGAACACAAAATCCGTGTTTACTTGTGAGTCACCTGGATGCCCCCCAGTAATAAGTGATGACGTTGCAGGTAATCGCCCTGTCTTACTCGATGGCACCTTCCCTGTGCTATCCTCTGCCTGAAAACTGACTCTGCAAATCCATTTTCATAGCAAGGCCGCCCCTGGCCCTCATTTGTTCGGGAAGCAATTGCTCCCAACTTTGGTCAAGTGCTTTTCTATGTTGACGTGTATTAGCTGTGGCCTTTGGGATGCTTTCCCACAACTCGGCATGATAATCAGGGTCCCACTCCCCACAGCAACGGAATTAGCTCATGGGCATCGTGGAGCCCACCTGCCGGCTGGAGTCCCTGCCCAGGTGGGGATTGTTGATGGGTTTTGATTACCTAGACTAAAGTCCGTTTCTTTGACAGAAACAGTATATAGAGTTGACCATATTTCAGTTGCTGGTGGGTGGCTAAGTGTCCCACAGTTGTTTAGAAAAGGGGGAGAGTATGACTGTCTCTACTCAGCATAGTCTCTGGCTCAGACTAACAGCTGCTGGTGGAGGCTGTGTGTGTCTCATCCTGACTGACACAGTGAAGCTTTTGTGCATCTGAAGAAAAACCCATCAAGGAGAGAACCTCCGTTGGAACCATTCGTCACAGCTTGTTTATTTGAAGACTGCCATTATTTCTGTTCTTTGTTGTTTTTTCTATTAGAAAGTAAGGTGTATATTTACTGTATGATCACGTGCTAATTTTTTCTTTTGTGTAGGCTGATATTCCAAATAGGTTTGAAATGAAGCTTCACAGAAACAACATTTTTGAAGAGTCCTATCGGAGAATCATGTCTGTGAAAAGACCAGATGTCCTAAAAGCTAGACTGTGGATTGAGTTTGAATCGGAGAAAGGTCTTGACTATGGGGGCGTGGCCAGAGAATGGTTCTTCCTGCTGTCCAAAGAGATGTTCAACCCCTACTATGGCCTCTTTGAGTACTCTGCCACGTAAGTTAGAATGTGTCCCCACTGACACAGTTTTATTCTTAATGACTTGAAACGTCACAAAAGAAGAAGCAGCTCACTCATCTGCAATGAGTTAACCCCCCACCCCACCCTTTACACGCCTAGCACAGGTTCTGATGCGGCCTGGTGAAATAATGTATGTACTCTGTGAACGCCTGAACAAGATTTTTTTTCTTGTCTGTTGGGTTCGTGTCATTGAAATTGAACATGGGCTGGGTACTTGTGGTAAGGAACAAAAGGCAGTTTTCGTTGGTCATGTTATGTTAATTCAGGAGAATTTTTCAGTGTCACAATTCAGAAAGTCTCTGTTGTCATCGTCGTCTTATGAACAAAAATAGTTTCTGAAGTTAAACCAGTTAAAGGCAAATGATGGTGGCTTTGAGGCGCATTCATCAGAGCCCAAAGGGCCGTGCCCTGGTCCTGTGACGGAAGAACCAGATCCTCTCTCACATTAGGATTTCACCATTGCCAGGCATGGAAACTAAGAGATTCAACCGCTTTCTCAGGAATCAAATGCTGGCTGCTTACAAGGCCAACCATTCCTCCCCAGGGTGTGGAACCGCCAAACGCTTAGGCTGGACCTGAGCCTCCTGTAGAATAGCTGTTGACCTTGAGGAAAGGCAACCCATTCGCTAAGGGGACATGGGTTCGTCCACATCTTCCACCTGGTGCCAGTCTCCTAGGGGCGATTTTGGAAGGCAGCCTCAGTATCCTAGCCAGTTGCTCTAGCCAGGAATTGCCTAGCTTGTTTGTCCTGGTTGTGACCGAGTCCCATGAGAGAGCCAGCTACGTAAGCTTGAGAGAAACCATTCAAACAGCGGCAGGGTAGGGAGACTGTATCCTCATCTCTCACCCGTATTCCCGGAGGATCTGTCTATGGAGCCCAATTTGAAAACCATCGATCTTCATGATTTTGAGACCAAAGAAGGACAATTAGGGACATGAAAACATTTTGTGGTTTACATTGTTGAGACAGCTGTGTGCATCTCCCAGGGGTCTTGTGGCTTTTCAGGGTACAGTGGCGGCCAGACCAAAGGTTGGACCTGTAGGGAAAATCTTAATCCTCAAACCAAAAGCCTTTCAAAGGAATGAAGCCTCCTCCTCACGTAGACAACCTAAAGGGACTCCCTCCCGTGTGCAGTCCCTTTGTTACGTGGCATTTTGCCTCTTCCCAAGATATTGGCAGAACCATATGAAATTGACATTTTTGTTCCTCAAAAATAGTCAAGTATCAAGTTTCTTTTTTTTTTTCCCTAGTGGTCTGTCCTTTTATTTTATTTTTTTAACTTATTTTTTAAATTTATTGGGGTGACAATTGTTAGTAAAATTACATAGATTTCAGGTGTACAATTCTGCATTACATCATCTATAAATCCCATTGTGTGTTCACCACCCAGAGTCAGTTCTCCTTCTATCACCATATATTTGAACCCCCTTACCCTCATCTCCCACCCCCCACCCCCCTTACAACAGTTTCTTATGGTTTAACTCACATAGGGCATATGCACCAGCTCTGTTAGACCTTGGTCATTGGTCATGGAAAGGGGCTAACTAAACGGTAAGTCACGTTCTCTAGCTTAACGCCTTTCCCCATCAGCTGCAGAAAGTTTGCACGTGCACTATAAAAGCTTAATGACAGGTGGCAAAGGAGAATTCAAATTCTTGCATTTCTTACTGAAAAATATGATCGGGCTTTTTCTGTCTCTTCCTCCCCAAAGGGACAACTACACACTTCAGATCAATCCCAATTCAGGCCTCTGTAATGAAGACCATTTGTCCTACTTCACTTTTATTGGACGAGTTGCTGGTCTGGCAGTATTTCATGGGAAACTTTTAGATGGTAAGTTATTAAAAAGTCTTGAAGTAATAAAAATAGTGGACAGCACTCAGTGCTGTTTGTGGTTCCTTATTAAGTGTCTTATCTTTTACATCATATAGATTTTTAAGCAAAGCTTCACTGGTTCTGTGTATTTCAATAAATTATTTTTATGTTTTGCTCATAATGGAGGTTCTTTACCCTGATGTCATCTTAATTTGAGCACTGAGGACATAGTGTGAACATACAGTTTAAAAATTTTTTACAAAAAAATACCTTGTGTGAAGCACAGAACATTCTGTAATTGTGCATTTTCTATTTTCCAGAATAACTTTCCTTTAGTGAGAGCTAGATTTGGTGACAGATGGAAAAGATAATTGAAAAGTTAATTAAAATGATGTAATTCACCCAATATCTTGCTATTGTTTCATTTGTCCCCAAATTATTATTTATTTTTTTGAATGAGAAAAGACTATAACTAATTTCAAAGCAATATTTATAACTCAGCTAAATCCCTGACCCTGGGACCACTGCTGAAACAGATGGCACAAAATAATCTCATTCTTACTTAGAGCATTTAAGTCATGGAAGAATTTCAAGGAACCTTAAAAGTTAGAAATGAAGCCCCCTCCCTGGCTATATATATAGGCTTATAATAGAGACTTCTAGTGGATTTAGTCATTTCAAAAGTAAGAGAACACTGTAGAAATCAGTGAGGAGGGAGAATCGGTAATATTTTGAAGGATTTGGGGGTGAAATGGTTGAGGATGGAAGAGAGAGAGTAGGATTTGAATTTAACATTACAGTCTATACAGATTTCCAGGGAAATTATGTTAATTGCATCTATAGAACCTTTGCTAGTCTAATAAGTAATTGATGTATCCTCTGTACTTTATCCTTCAATATATTTTTACTAGTAACTGCTAGCTGATTTTGATCCTTGATTTCAATATTTTATTTTAAGTGGGGGAAATAAGCACTTTTTTCCTGATGAGAAAGAAACTGTATTCTTTCTGTATACGTGTATCCTGTGAATATATTTTAATATGCAACGCTGGAGTCATACCATAGACTGTTTCCACTGATAAAATCCATTTCAGCCTTTTCTTAGAAGGCCATTTTATTTACCTTCTGCCAAGTGAGAAGACATTCTTAGTTGCTGTAGGGAAATAGAAGATTTCCATCTCGTCCCCTTCCTGTATTTCCTCCTCATTACTGCCCAAGAAATACAGAGAAGATGTGGTCCTGACCTCAGAGACCTTGTAGTCTAGTGGGGAAAAAACAGAAGACTCAAAGTGATAGAGCCCGAGCAGAAGGGAACACGCGGAGAACTCCCAGGAGACACTGGTTCGGCTGAGAGCGCTTTACCAATATCAGGCTTACCTTGCAGAGGGGGTAGGATTTGAGCATTTAGCAGCTGGGACCATTTCAGAAGAGGAAGGGCTGGCCAAGGGAAGACTCCGTGGAGGGAGTAACGAGAGAAGCAGGAACAAATGGGGGTGTCTAGGAGACCGCTGCAAAAGATGATGCCAGCGTACGTGAGGAATTACAAAATTGAGAGCCAGGATGGCCACAGAGTGTGTGTCCAGCAGTGTCTTTAGTTTCTTAAAAATGGGAGTGCCCCCAAAGTCTGAGCACTCATATTCCCTTCTATCAGCTTCATTCTCTACCTCCCTAGACACCAGAGGTGTTTGAGTCTGCAGCCCTCGGGCCACCCTGAGCCAGTGAGAGTGGGAATACGCTACAAAGGATTAGTGACTGATTAGATGGGGGGTGGGGATGGGGGGGCGAGCCTGAGGTGCCAGTGCCCCCGCTGAGGAGGTGTGTGATACTCACTCCTTGAGGCTTGTTTGTTACCTCCCAGGAGCCTTTTTGACCCCTTTCTGCGATACCACCTCTATTAGCGTAACTGCCCTCATTACTACCCGTCTCCCCCCCAAAAAACAGGCCCTCATCTCCTTGGTCACAGATTCCTATAGAAAGACTTTGACGGTCCTGTCCTGGTCCTTCATTCAAATGGCAGGCACGTTAATCTTGGATGTCACTTCTCGTGCACAACAGTATAAAAGATTTGAAACTAACCCCGTTTTCATCATATTTTAGGTTTCTTCATTAGACCATTTTACAAAATGATGTTGGGGAAGCAGATAACTCTGAATGACATGGAATCCGTGGTGAGTAAATAACAGATCACTCCCGCTGGGCATCACAGGCCACTCGTGCCTTACAGAGAAGTAGCTGCGACCATGCTGTAGTCACAGCAGTTTTTATGGGTGTCATCGTTCAGTGTGAAAACATTTCGTTGTTCGAGAAATGAATTGATCTCCTTAATTTTTCTAACCAAGTCGTTCCCATTAACTAGAAGTGTGGTACTTGGGTTGGATACAGCCACATGTCAGTTACCTCTACTGAGCCAGGGCTGGGGTGACCAAATTAAATACAAGACTCATCTGGAGACCTCATTGTAGCCCTTGTTTTCCATCGAAAAGTGCTAGTACTGAATGTTCAGAGATTCATCTGCTGTCCCTCTGTCTTCTGATCTCATAAAATGTCGGGGACACAGGCCAAAAGCCTAGATAAAGGAAAGGATACACACAGTCACCCTAGACGTGGAAAGGTAAGCGACCACTGCATGTGGAGAGGAATAAAACGAGTTAGAAAATGAATGCTGTGATACGTTTTCTGGAAAGTGATTTGGGTTTCCATGTTTCATTTCACTGATTTTATCTAGGCTGAAGGGATTTTCTACAAGCACGAAAACTGATGCTCTTTTCTTCATCTACTGTTTGCTTCGGTTTTTCTTTTAATTTAACTGTACCCCCACCGTCTCACCTCTAAGCCTAGGAGTATTTGCCCAAGCCCCAGCACACTCACACAGAGCCATCGAGAAGCATCTTTGTCCCTTAGAGTATCTGCAGATCTGCTTTCACTGTCACTCGAGTCAGAGGGTCTGGATACCCTTGGCCTTGCTGTGGTGCAAACTGTGTTTGTCTCTTGTGTAGTTGGGTCCATGCACCATCTTCTCATTACTTACCAGGACCGATCACCGTTTATCACATCGCCTTTGTGTGAAAGCAGAGGAGGACGCTGCAATGCACTTGTATCCTCTCCCTGGTTTTCCCATGGGAAGGTTGCTAGACACAGCCACAGTACCAGTCTCCGATTTTTGTTTCAACTTTCACCTTGAACTTAACGTTTGATGCTTTTATTATTGCACAATGAGGAAGCTAGGAACACAGACATTTTTCTGAGTCTTAATTAGTTTTATACCCCGTGTTGCCAGATGGTGCACACATTCTGTTTTGCCTTCTCAGAGCCCATCAGGTCCCAGCACCAGAGCCCCTGGGGGAGGAGGCCAGGCCTTTGCGGCTTGTGTTCTGGGTTCTGACACCAGAGCAGCCATCCCGTTTGCTTACCCTGATTTGTAAAAGCACAGCGAGGGGCGTGGCTTTCAACCGCTGATACTCAGAATGTTCTCTGTCCTTCCTATGGTCCTCTGATGTTTTCACTCTTAAAAGTTGGGAAGTATATTAATCTCTACACGTTCAATTTTATAATTTGATGACCGCCATCCAGAGCAGGCTGCTTCCTCTACACAGGACAGCATTCAACTACAAACCCCTGTTGCTACTAAAACATTTGTTTCATTTGTATTTTAAATTAAAGGGGTAGAGTAGGTTTGGGGTGGAGCAGAAAACATTACATTAGTGACTAATGTAATTCTTGACCTGTCTGAATGGAATTAATTAGAAGGACTTAATTATTTAAAGTCAAACAAGTTTGTCTTTTGGGGGGGAAAAAAGCCTAATTTTAATTTCCATGTCATTACTGTAGGATAGTGAATATTACAACTCTTTGAAATGGATCCTGGAGAACGATCCTACTGAACTGGACCTCATGTTCTGCATCGATGAAGAAAACTTTGGGCAGGTATGTGTGGGGCACCCCAGGATCCCCTCTTTGACTTTCAGAGAGTCTTTGCTGCTTCACAGGTTGTAACCCAATTTTGCTGGACAATTAAAACCAACCCCCCCAGTTCACAGGTCCCTTCCTCAATGGAGCCGACGCGCCTGACCCCAGACCATATTACTTCAGGATGTCTCCCATGTTTCCTTGTGGCATATGCCATGGATGACTTTGCATTTATTTGTGTGACTCGGAGCTTAGCATCTGCCTCTCCCACCAGGCTCAGTCTTAGTGATGGCAGCGTTGGGTCTGCCTTTGGCTCACCACCTGGCAGACTGTCTGCTACGGGGTCAGCCGGCACTCAGAATAGAGTTGTTGAACCGAAACCGTGGGCATCAGTGATACACTTAAGCCCTCACCTCTTTGAGTCCTCGGCAAAACTGTTGCCTGCGATGCAGGTTATTCTAACCCATAGAGGAAACCCATGCCTGTCTTGCGCCAATAGATGCCATCATTTCTTCGGCAGAGTGAAGTTACCACAGAATTGAAATGCCATGCATCCGGCCTTTCTCGGTGCTTGGAGCTGCGTTTTTTGTTTGTTTGTTTCATTCCACAAGTAGAAATACCAGACCATGAAGTTTGGCGGTATCTGTCACTTCATGTATGAAATTGCAGCTGTTGCCATTATTTTGCCAGTTGTTTTCTTAATGGTTGATGAGACTCTGGAGCTGCTGGTTTCTGGGGCCTACCATAAGTAGCATTTCAGATGAACAGATTTCAACCTATTTGAACAACTGTCCTATGCCAAGCGGAAAGAATAAGCCGTATACCCACGCAATCATGTACACACACAGACACATGCACACACCCTACCTGGAGGAGGCACCCTTATAGCGCTAGAATAAGTAGAAATTCTTACTGCAAGTTCAGTACAGCAGCATCTGATTTGGTTGTTTCGAAGAGGCACTAGAAATGTGGGCTTTTAAGAAGCTGTGCAGGGGGGAGGGGCAGAAAATGGGCACCGGGCCTGTAGGAAAATTCTTCAGGACCAGGCATGAGTTAGTTAGCTTAAGGCATACATTCTCAACTGAGGAGCCACTGCCCCAAGGGGGCAAAACTTGGTTCTGGGCGGACGAAGGTCTCAGCCATTACAATGGCTTGTGGACCTCCAAAGGGCAACAGTATATGTCACAGATGTACTGTGGATCTCTTTATTAAGATTGCATGGGAGAAAAGGGGCAAATGGGAAGGGGAGCTATAAAAGCTCTTTAGGGGGTGTTCATGAAAATAGGCTGAGAAGCACTGGGTTGGAGAAAGGGAGTGAGTGAAAAGGCAGAAACTGGAAATAGGAGAGAAAGGTGAGAGACAGAGCAAAGTCCTGGCAGAAACTAGAAAGAACCAGCCCCAGAGCCCAATGTGGAAGTGGCCCCAGGAAGGGCGGAGGCCTTGGCTCCTCAGAGACCAGGTCAAGGAAATGGATGGCGGCTACAGGAAATGCAGAGGTAGAAAGGGGGGCTGATGCAGTTCTCTCAGCACGGTCACTCGCTTCCATGTCTGCGGGGAGAGGCCGGGAGGGTGAGGAAGGTCCAGCCCCTGACGATCGTCCCACAGGGTTCGTGGAGCACCAAGCATAGGGGAAGAAGAGCCAAACCTGCCTGGCCAAGTCCAGTACATGCCATGTGATTCAAGCAGCTTCTCAGCAAATTCCTCAGACACTGGGCATAAGGCATCTTGGAAAGATTGGGGGGAAGCATGTGAATGCAGCGTTTCAGCTGTGAGAGTCACAAGTCCTCTGGTCTTTGTAGTCTTTGAGAGTTAAGTTCATCCTCGGGCCAGCAGACTTACAGAAATAGGCCTTTTTTTCCCACAAGTACTTAGTGAGCTCCGTGTTAGTGCTTTGCGTGCTGGGTCCTTAAAGAATTCTTCCACAAGACAGTGCTGATGCTGGCCCAGTGAGTAGTGGGGAAGTGGTCGGGGGTGGCAGGAAGCCCCCAGAGACGAGGTGGAGAAGGGTATGCTCCCAAGGAGCAGCACACTTGGGTTCTAGCACTGGCTCCATCTCTCCTTGCCTTGGTGTCCTGTCAGAGCAGTCTGCCTGCCTGGGCCTTGGCCATTGCCTCTCTAGCCGGATTGGCTCCTGAGCTTGGCCCCTAACGTCAACTATGGGAATCGAGGGTTGACACAGGCCCCCTGTTGGACTTGCACTCCTGATTGGACGGTCCCTGCTTCTCTCATCTGGCCGGGTGGGCAGGTGGCCTCAGTGGCACATGCAGCACGGTCTGTGAGCACGTTCAATCCGTCCCCTCCTGTAGCAGCGCTGTCTGAAATTAGCAGGTGTGAAGTGGCAGGGAAACACACAAACACAACCAGGCCACGCTTAGAATGTACAGGCAGAGGTGGCGGCAGGCCCAAGACATTTATGCACAAAGAGTCAGGCTGATCCCATTGTAAGAGTGTGGGCTTTGCCATCAGACCAGTTCAGGCTTGACCCAGGCTCTCTCCACTTCCTGCCAAGCCTCCCTCTCAGCAAGACAATGGAGGTGATGGTACCTGCCTAGTAGGAACAGCAGTGATCTCCCCTGTGACGAGCCTAACATGGCACCTGAGCCACAGGAAGCAGTCTGCAGTCCAGCCTTTGGAAGCCAGTTTAAAAAGTGGCATTTGCACAGCAGCTGTAAGCTACTACCCACTAAAGTGTTGTCAGTGAGGAGCAAGCATGGCACACATTTAACACCGTGGAAAGCTTAGACTAAGAGGCACTGATGGCCAGGCTCTTAGGAATTACCCCTGACGCTTAGGGAGCAGACCTGAAAACCCCCCTCCTCTGCCTGTCCTTGAGCCATCTGTCACTGCCGTCTGCAGAAATCCTCGGTCAGAATCAACCAGAAAAACCAGACCACTGCCCTCAGACCCATGGTGGTTTGACCTCCTAGCTTGGTATGAATAGTATAGTCCCTTTAAAAAAAAAAAAAACCACAAAAAATATTATTTTAGTATGTAGTTTATCTGATTACAAAAGATTAATCTTTAGAATAAAATTAAAGCCAGCACAATAAAAAAAATCACTTCAAGTACCAACCACCTGGAGAAAAATCACAATTAAAATTCTGATTTATATCTTCAGAATAATTCTCTGTAAACACATGCATATAAGATGTTTTTTTACAGAAATGGAAGTGTACAATGCGTAGTTTTAACTCAGTATATCCTAGATACCTTTCCATGTCAGTACATATCAATGTATACCATTTTAATGGCTACAGTGAATTCCATTTAATTGATCATATACTTTTTAAGCATGCCCTGTTGGTACGCATCTAGGCCATTTCAAGTATTTCACTCTATAAACAGTACAGTGATTATACCTGAAAATACATATTTTGTACACTTGACCAATTTTTCCCTTGGTATAAATTCCAAGAGAAGTTATTAAGAAAAGGGATATGCACATCAAAATTTTGATGCCTGTTGCCAAGTCATCTTCCAAAAAGGATGAAATCACTAGAATCCCACCAACGATGTAGGAAGAACCATTTCTCCACACTCAGCAACACTAGCTGATTTGGCTCTTTTTCATCAGCTTTTGGGGGCACCAGATGTTTTTTTCCTTCCCCCTCTCCACCCAACTTCATCTGTGGTTGACCCTGCCATTTAATAGCCCTCTGGAAATTGCAACTCCCAGAAAAAATTCTATCTTATTATAGCTGATCTGTGCTGGAAGCCTCTCAGTACCCAGAACTGGGGTTGAGTTTATTAACTTGTCATTTGGTGTGGATCTGCTAGAAAGGGTTCATTCCTGAGGGGAACAGCAAGACAATCTTTGAGGAGGAAGAAATGGTGGGGGGTAAGGGTGGGGAACTTTCACGAGTTTATTAAAAAATACTGTAAAAGTATAAATAAATACTGTCCACAAACTTCCAAATAACTGTCAAAGAACTGAAAATATTTTACCATAAGAAGCATCCCCACCCACTCCCTAAGCAAAACTGTTTAACAGCCTCAAGAGTTGCCATGACCTGTCCAGGATAAGAACAGAGAACCACAGGGGAAAACTGGATGAGATGGAAAGACAGCAGTGGAGAGAGGGAACACGGGCAGGGAGGAAGGATTTGAACAAAACTGAAAATACAATAACAGTTCAAGTCCATATTGGGAAAGTAAAGAGTTGAGCTGACATTTTGAAAAATGGAGTTCCGTCTTGTGGTGGAAAACCCAGATACTTCCCAAATAAAGAAAAACATGTGAAGGGACTAGATCAATGTGCTCTGATTGGGAAAGCTGTCTCAATGTGAATAGGAACAATAATCGAGTGCATAATCAGAGCAAACCTTTGGCGATAAGCAAGATCTAAGTATTCAGGTCAGAGAGGCCAGCCTGTCCCTGGGTGTGTGTGGCTGGGGGAAGGAGGAAGGCTGAACGTGGGCCTCTGCCAAAGCAAGATGTCAGTACAGGCTTGAATCTGTCCCTCTTGATGGATGTAAGCTGGAAACGTACTCTGGAAAACCTCCTCCTTCAGGCGTGGCCTGCTGTCAGATGTAGCTGGGTATGTGTGTGTGTGTGTGGGCGCGGGGGGGGGGGGGGGGGCGGGGGAGAGACTGAAAGGAATCCCACCAAAATACGGATGTGGTTATCTTTGAATAGGGCAGTTGTGAGTGGTATTTTTTTTTATTCCTTTTTCTTTTTTCAAGATTTTTATGAGAATAAACATTTTATTTGTAAAACAGTTGGCCTCTCCCTCCCTTCCCTTCTACCGTTCATTGCTTTGTATTCACTGATATTAAGCCAGGGCTGGCCCACGTGACAGGAGAAGGCCATACCTTCATTTCAGCTGCTTAGCTCTTTATGATCAGGTAAAACCATCTCTCCAGCTTCGTTTCTTAGGTTCTTTCTTTTAAGTCCCTGCATTTTGCCTCTTTGAAAGCAATTCAACATATCTTTTTTATGACTATGAAATCTAATTTTCGGAAACAAATAAAATCCATTAGAATTTGGATCTCGGTCGTCTTGATGAATGTGCCCTGTCTTTTCTGTTAACATACTTAATTTCTTAATAAATGAATAGCAGATGAAAAAATGTTGCTCCTTTCCATTGTTGCTAAATGTATGAAGAATAATTGAAACTCATAAATAACCATAATTTGCTTTTAATAATAACATCTTTGAATGTGTGACATTGTAACAACTTAAAAACCTCGTTAGACATTCTCTTGTACACAAAGCCTGTTTACTCTAAACTATTTCTGAATAAATTTTGCTTATCTTCCTTTTATAGTAAGATATTATTACTCAGTAATAATATACAGAATAACTTCATGATGGTGACCGCTGTTTTATCTTTGTAATTACAGACATATCAAGTGGATCTGAAGCCCAATGGGTCAGAAATAATGGTTACAAATGAAAACAAAAGGGAATATATTGAGTACGTATATACATATTTACTACCTTTTATTGAATTGAACGGCGTATTAGGTTGGCATCCCTTGCCTTATAAAACAGTTCATATGGACATATTTTCAACAATATGAGTTCCTTGCTGGTTTGGGCTAGTAGGAAGTTGAATTATGGGGTGGGAAGTATGACTCATATCATGACTTCAGTTTGCTGCCATAGGAGAGAGCAGCGGAAGGAGGAAAGGGTGTACGTGACTGAGTCACGTGGCAGACACTCTATTGGAGTATGTGGATATCTAGTCTAAAATTGAGAACCGCAACAGGGGAATGAAGTATCAAAGAACAGTGGGTAAATTTAGGAACAACCAAAGTAAAATATTTCATCTCTCTCCCAACTTCTTTTCCATAGTGAAAATGTAGCAAAATAGTGAAAATGGATGGGGAAATTCAGCACATGCAAACATAATGAATTGTTTCCGGTATTTGTAATTTTCTTAACCCAGTCTCAGCCTCAGTTGATGGAATAAGATGTTGAGTCCTTTAGAAGTCCAGCTGTTAAGTAATCCTAGTGCATTTATACCAGGCAGAAGGTCTTTCTGTTGGGCACATCACATTTTCAAATTTGGTATATATGTATGCTTCAAGCATACAATTCTGGGATTTTTCCAAGGATTGCCAGGTTGCCCTCGCTAGCGCTAGAGCAAAGACGAGGTCAGTGCAGCAGTGTTTGGTCCCCGGGTCCTGGTTTCTGCTCATCTAACAGGCTCCAGCTGTGGCCTGGCTCTTTGATTCAGCAAGCTGGGGCTTCTCTTTTCTCAGTGTAATTGGTCAGCAGACTTAATTCGGAGTGTTGGCATCTTTTAGTGTGATCTGCGAATGAAAATCTACTGCCCTTCCTACTTAGGAGGAACTGGAGAGGGTTGGATTCTCTACTTAGAGACCCTGACAACACATGGAGTGTTACACAGCAGAATTCTTCTCCACGCCCAAGTTCAAAGCTTGCTGAGCTTAATAAAACACAAGAAATAAGATACTGCCATTCTTACGTGTGCACATTAATTGGCACACTTGTTCTGAACTTAGACAGTCTCAGCAAGCAGACAGCACCCTGGAAGACACCACTATTTTCATTCGGAAAGTACAGGCTTTGAACAGATTTTAAAACCACTCCACCCCAGGTGACTGGGGTCGAAAGTCTGAGGATTCAGATATTGTGATATGTGTTGTGCGTCATTCTTTGCAGTTAATTCTTTTAGGTTTCAAATTAGGTGGGTGTGGGGTCAGGCAGAGTTTCAGCTGGCTTCACTGAGAAAAAGGACAGTTGAAATCTCTACCTGCTCCCCGACTCCTATATTTCTCTGGTGCAAGAAGAAGGTTATTGGGCTGATGATTGCAGCTCTCGGCACAGTAAAGCCTGATATGGCTGGGCAGTGCGGGTGAGCAGGGCTGGTCCTCGAGAGCCATCGCCGTGGTGCCACCTTGTAGGTGAGAGCCCTTTATGACAAGGTCCTTGTGCTATCTCATAATGGAACACTTTAGATGAATCCGGAGTTGATTCACCTGGCAATACATTCTGCTGTACACTAGACACTGTCAGAAGGAAACTGGCTTCAGTGCATTTCTGTTGCTTAAAGAGCTCCTACCATTAATTCCCCAAATTTTGGTATTGAAGGATTAGTGTAAATCATTTTGCTGAGAAATCATTGTTGAACATCAGTACAGTCGATACTTGAATGAAATAAGCATATGACAATATATGTTGTACTGGGTACTCCCTTTAAAAATATATGCATACTTGTGTGGGTGTGCACGTATTGTGCACATATATGTATGTATTTACCCCATGACCTTTCCCCCCTTTCTCCATGTGGTCGCATTTATAGAGCAACTTGATCAACTCAGGCTTGATGTGGGGGGGGGGGATTAACTATTCTTTTGAAATCCGCAGTAAGATTTTAGATTTTTCACATGTGTTCCAGTTACTCTCGAAAGAATTAATAAACAGTGTGTGCCTCAGCACCAGACGCTCCCCCAACTCCCCCACAACCCCTCCCATGCTTTGCCATTGTAGGGATTTCTCTCCCCTGTCTGATGAGAAGCAGTCACAGGTGTGAAGAAAAAATGAGTGCTCGTAATGACGAAGGTGGTTAAACACTCCCCTTTTCTCCGGCAGCTTAGTCATCCAATGGAGGTTTGTGAACCGGGTCCAGAAGCAAATGAACGCCTTCCTGGAGGTAAGCTGTGCCCACTGGGCTTCTCTACCTGTAGTCACAGGGTGAGAGCGGATGGCTTTTCTCCTTGAGGTGGGGTGGGGTGGACATGATCACGCGCTCAAAGACGGGCGTGGAGTGAGGACATGGCAGAAAGGTCAGGACTGCACAGCTCACCCCACTGACCCAGCCCTGGGACGGGAGCGTTCAGCCACTGCACTGCCACCCTTTCATTTGTTGTCTTTTGTTTAGTGTTCTCTTGCTCTGCTTCTCTTACTTTTAAATTCGCCTGGGCTGTTTTTCAAGAGAACTTTTTACAAGCTTGATCCAGAAGGGCAGGTTTCCCCACAGAGGCCAGACCCACTGGCTGTCCCGCTGTTGCAGGCAGTACGCAAGCGAAGGCTGGGAGATGCATCTGTGCCTTGTGCTGTGGGGACAGGTTCTCAGAAATCGGAGGGCTGGGGCTGAGTAGTATAAAACAGCCCAGTCCTGCGCCTGCCCCACTGCCAGTGCCCTCCCCCCTTCCTCCATGGCTGCCTTCAGAGCCGTCTTTCCTATGGAGGTCCATGTGAAACACAGTTTCTTAAGCTGGGTTTATACCTTATACCATGCCACCTGTGCCAGCGTCCACCTATTACAGGGCAAAACAGGGACTTCTCAGACCCAAGATTTAACGTCAGTGATGCCCCCAGGCCCCTGGTGAGAGGCCCCTAGTGGAGAGGGGAGGGGAGGGGGATTCATCATTTAAAAAAAGGTTCACTTTGACCAGAAGTGAAATTCCTTCTTAAATCTTGGTAATGGGTTTTAGTTACTTGGAGCGAATCTAGGAACGAGCCCCAAGTGCACATTATAAATTTCCATGGAAATGAGGCGCAGTTCTCGTGGGGCCCTGCTCCTAAGCATACTCCAGCTCAGGAACCAACACGTGGTAAATACGCCCCAGCCCCTGGCAGGATGCTCAGAAATGTTCAGGACGTAGAGGCATAACATGTGAGTTAGAGGTACTTGAGAACAGCAGATTTCATACTTTATTTAGATAAGAAAACCCAGGAAGCAGATGCCTGGGCCCCACCCCAGGGGATCCAGCCGTACTTTCAGAAAGTGGTCACACACAAGACCCAGGGGCACGGAGAGGGGCCCTAGCTCCCTGTACTCGTCAGTGATGCTTGGCTGGGAGTCGAAGCAGGTTTCCGAGCCCCCAGTCTCTTCTGTACCGATCACACTGCCTTCGTTTGTGTTTCACCTCGTCACCTTTGCTGCCTGAGCATTGAACAGATTCTCTGGCTCGTCTGTGGCCTGTGTATTTCAGGACACTCTCACTCACAGCCCTGTGTCGTAAAGGGCTCTTGGACGCTGCCTGCCTACAGTAACCCATGTTTTCATAGGCTTTCCACACATACTCAAGTACCTGAACCTTCCAGATCCTGCTCGCTTTCAAATTTTTTATATTGTGACTATGCTGTTTTTATTGGAACTACAACTACCAGCTAGCTACTATCACTGGCATAGAAATCATTAGTAAAGAATGTGTTTTTCTTAGGTAACGCAAAAAGTTTGTTTTTCCTATAAAATATGTCTCTTTCAAGAAAAAAGCATGTTTAGGGTGATTTTTTTTCTCTCTTTCTTTCAGGGATTCACGGAACTGCTTCCTATTGATTTGATTAAAATTTTTGATGAAAATGAGCTGGAGGTTTGTATTGTAAACATTTTGTGTAAATTAGATTTTTTTTTTTTTTTTAAGTTTCTCATTGCTTTACAAATGATATTTTAATGTTCTCTGATCCATGATGTGCTGGGAGTGAGCTTAGGTGGTATTTCAAATATTGAGACAAATAACCTCTCCGAAGGGGAAACAGCCCCGATAATGAGCAACTATAAATGGAGCACAAGGAAATCTGTGAGCACCATGCTCAGGTTAGCGGGGGACGGCAAAGCGTGATCTGGAGTTTTAATTTCCAGTTTGAAACGTTGTGGCCTGTATAAGCTTTCGCCATGTGTCCCCCTCAGTACCTACGTGTGTCTGTGATCCGTGGGGGCGGTAAGATTTGGAAGACGTACTCCCTTCATTTGTTTTCATGAGTTGCCAGCTTACCTGCTTGGCACACGGCAAAGTGCTGACGCTGAGGAAAGGCCGTTTCTCTGTGTGCAACTTCACATCCTGCCCCGTTTGTATCTGGTCACTCTCTAGTTGCTGATGTGCGGCCTGGGCGACGTGGATGTAAATGACTGGAGACAACATTCTATTTACAAGAACGGCTACTGCCCAAACCACCCTGTCATCCAATGGTTCTGGAAGGTAAGGCCAGGGTCCTCGGGGCCCTGCTCCTCACCTGGGTCAGGCCCGAGGGCGCTGTGTGGCCCTCCCCATGGTCTTGCTTTAGTCCAGCTGCTGGAAGTTGGGGCTCTGGGGGAGAGAAGACACAAACTTGAGCTAGACGCAGCCCTTCCTGCTGTATTTCTGTAACTCCAGTGGACAGCTGTCCCTGGATAAGTCTGATCCGTATCAAAGCGCACTGCCTTTCCCTGACCACCGGATTAAAGCGACTTCTGGTTGAGGAACCCATTGAGTGGGATGCTTCTTAAAAGAGGTCGTTAGATTCAAGAGTTGGAACTAGTCCTCCAAAGTATACATAAGAATGGGAGGCTTCTCCGGCCGAAGACGGGCTTCGGGACTGACTTTTCCAAGATGCCATTTTCAGTTAAAAAATCATTTTCCCGATATTTTGTTGTTGTTGTTAGTTCCAACAACCTTTTTGATCTTTTCTATCTTTCAGTCGGCGATGGCTACAAATGAAATTTGCTTTACTATCTTGGGGCCAATGTTTGCATTCTGTTTAGCTTAGGAGAAAAGTGAAGTAGGCCCAAGGGAAAGACAGTAAACGGACTTTAAAAGAACAATTAGGGGGGAAACGCTGATTATTTTACAGAAATAAGAAATCATATCACTTGTTTTAATTTCTGAATGTCCATTTTTAATAACATTTCAAGTGCCAGCAGAAATAGAGATAAAAAGAAAAAAGGAGAATCTCAAATCCTAGTTCAAGTTTCGCTCAGTTTTGATTTTGGATATTTTTTTTTTTTTTTTTTTTACAAGTTCAAGTAATCTTACCAGTAAAGCTAACTCAATTCTTGTAATAATTCAGACATGTAAGATACATAGATTATTTCAGAGGCCTATCCTTATCTCTGTTCTTCTTTCTTTTTATAAAATCTTATCTTTAGAGAATCTGTCTGCAGTCTAAACTTCCACCCCCTAACCTGGGCTCCCCCGGGGTTGACACTTCTCGAACCCTGTATATTTATTTATAATTGGCTTTGGGGAACTGGCAAGCCTCACACACAGAAACTTGAGCTCAGTGCCATCCAAGAGTTTGCTTTTTATATCATTTATTTTGACGTATTGGTAGAAGAAAGAGACGTTATGATCGCTCACTCTCGAAGATGAGAGAGGCCAGTAGTATGGTGGACGTAAAAAAAAAAAAAAGACTTTTCAGAGTCAACTGTCTCGGTCTCCCATTGCCACAGAAAGAAGGTTAAGTTCGCCTGTCTGCAGTGTGTGCCGAATGCCACGTGGGGATGTAATAACTCTGCCTCTGTCCATAGGCTGTGTTGCTGATGGACGCTGAGAAGCGTATCCGGTTACTACAGTTTGTCACGGGGACGTCCCGAGTGCCTATGAATGGATTTGCCGAACTTTATGGTGAGCAGGATACTACCTCTCTTTCAGTTTGGTCTGGTGTGGTTTATTTTTAAAGAGTAGGTTTTGCAGAATCATCCACGTGATTATAAACTGAATGCGTAAAGGACCCCTCACCTTCAGGAAGCAGAATTCTTCAGCCCATACTATAGATTTAAAAAAAAAAAAAAAAATCACACTTTCTGCTCCGCTTAATAAAGGTCACATGTCATTTTCTCCCACCAAAAGTAGTTTCCAATGTAAACTCCCAAGGTGCAGCTAAAAGGCGGTGGCTGTCTGCACCTCCATATGTGGTTGTGTCTGTGAAACTTGGCTTGATTCCGTGCTGGAGGTGACGCGGAGTCTGTGTAGTGAGGTTGTGCAAACCTCCTGCTAGCCCCGGCATTAAAGAGTAAATATTATGCTGCAGCCCTGGACGGTGTCTCCGCTCACCCTCCTTCCTTTTTCATGAGTCACACCTTAGCTTTGCTCTCCTGCTGTGAGCAGCACTCTTAGCATTTCTTTTTCTTTTCTTTTTTTTTTTGTCTAGGTTCCAATGGTCCTCAGCTGTTTACAATAGAGCAATGGGGGAGTCCTGAAAAACTGCCCAGAGCTCACACATGGTGAGTGACAAAAAAGCACAGTTGTCAACAAACTGTATTTTAAATACTTAGCTTATTTGCTGCAAGGCTAGGGGCTACAGAAGGCTACATTCCCTACCCAGAAATAGCTTAGAGTCTGAAATGTGAGTGGTGCCGATGAAAACATAAATTGTATAGGAATGCTGATAAAGCTTAAAGCAAGCTTTGAACGGACCTGGTGTGTTTGGCACATATAGGGTTAAGCCCTCCATGCTGTGGGGAATTCCTCCTCCCAACCCCACCCCTCCCTAATTACTCTAGGAAGCAGAGATTTCACTAATATTCATCGAACATGGAGATGATGACAGCTCCTAAATTCTAAACAGATGAAGTGTTTATTCCAACATTAAATTGGCTTTTTAGAACTTGGGATACAATTCCCTGTAGGAACACTGTTTTTAAAAGGCTTTCCAGGGCCATCAATCACCCATAGGTCTCTGGCATTTGGTAACAGTCTGATTGTGGCCTGAGAATGGTAAGAGGTCTGACACAGGACCACAGCCCAGGGAGATAAGGTGGAGCATGGCGACCTCCAGGATGCAGGGCAAGGAGGCGGGTGTCCAGTTTCTCTGAAGAGTTATGTGAAGCCAGTGCAAGGATGAACCTGGCAGTGCTCAGTGCCCTCTTGCTAATCCAAGCTCCAGTTTCCTCGCGTTGGTGTTCCCCACAGGCTTTTATTTCTTGCTCTTCGGAAGCGAGTGGAAGTGGGCCCTCTGGAAATGGTGAGCCACACACACACAGCCCACCTTTCCTCGTGAGCAGCGAGGGCTTCGTGGCCATACAGGGCCACTGAGCGCACCATGGTAGAGACTAGAGTGCCACCTGGGAGAGAGTTCTCATGGAAGTGTATTCGTGAAAAATTGGCTTCTGTTTGAGACCCTCACTAGAAAGAAAGTTTCTTCCCGTTTAAACCATTCGTGTGGCTGTGAATAGAATGCATACGTGACCGTTGCCCCGTCAGACCTTTGAAAGCAAGCTGACTCCAGCTAAAATTGGCGAACACCCAAAACAGTCATTGTCTGTGATTCTCTGCCTGTATTCTAGGGGAGAATGTTTTGGTAATTTGGAGCTTTTATTCTAAACAGTCCCAGACTCAAATGTAGTTTTCTTGGGTTGTGATAGCCTTTGTTGGAGAGGCAGCCAGCACTGAGCTGAGCCCAGGACTGGGGGTTGATGGACAACTCCCAAACCCATAGTCTAATAATGAGAGATAGAGGTAAGCGCCAAATGACCGGGCACAGCCGTCATCCGTGGGCCAGGCACTCTTTCATCTTTATGGCAGCCTTACGGTATAAGGTTCTCATTCCCATGGGCCATGAGGAAGCTCGCCCAGGATCCCACTGTTCACAGATTCCCAAATCACAGGATTTGAACTTCGGTCTGCCACAATTAGAATCTGTATTCTAACCATGACACTAGATCTAAAAAAATAGTGATGCCAGGGTCCCGCCCACAGAGGTTTGGACGTAGTTGGTCTGGTGAGTGACCTGGGCCGTGCGATTTTCAGAGCTCTCCCGATGGTTCAGGCGGACAGCGAGGGTTTAAAATCACTGCTCTTTCCTAGGAAGGACCGAGGCCTGCCTACAGGAGGAAGGCGACCCAGTGGGCTATCGCCCGAGCCTCTTTTCTTCTCTGTGTGTCATAGAAATGAAGCAACCCAAGAGGTTTCTTAATGATGCTCTCGCCAGACTAACTGCCACCTGACCAGGAGAGGCTCATTGCAAGCAGCACTGGCTGGCAGGGGTGGGCTTACTCTGTTTGCTCTGCTGTGTGGCTCTCTCCCCAGCCTGGACCTGGTTTGTACTACCGTGTTTCCCCGAAAATAAGACCTAGCTGGACAATCATCTCTAATGTGTCTTTTGGAGCAAAAATTAACATAAGACCCGGTATTATATTATTATATTATGTTATATTATTATATTTATTATATAAGACCTAGTCTTATTTTACTATAGCATTAATATTAATTTTTGCTTCAAAAGACTCATTAGAGCTGATTGTCTGGCTAGGTCTTATTTTTGGGGAAACACGGTATAATGTAGGAAACCAGCTGGCTGCTTCATAGCAACAGTTCCACAATCAAATTTAGCCATATACTTTGTGTGTGTGTGTGTGTGTGTGTGTGTGTGTGTGTGTGTAATTTCCTCCACGCTTTATGAAAATGTAAAATACACAGTTACGCTTCAAAATGCAAAGCTGATTTACCAGGAGAACAAAAGCTGGGTGATCAGGTTCTTTCTCAAGGGTACTTTCCATAAACCTCTCAGGTGTAGTTATTGAGTTTCTGATATGTAAAGGGCTTTATTTGTTCTCTCAAAGGCCACTGCTTGGATATTTAAAATTATACTTTACTGAGAATCACGGACCTACCTGCTCTTTGAGATTGACTCTAAAAATAATCTTCCACATGAAGACACTGCAGCCCACTAAGGATAATGAGGTCACACAGTAGGTGGCAAGACAGAACCAGACCCCAGCCCCGTCACCTCACAAGTCACAGTGACTAACACTTATTAAGGACTTAGTATTTTCCTGGCATTGTCCTAAATGCTTTATGTGATTTAACTCAAATCACTGTCATAGCAATTCTAAGAAATGGGTCGTACTCAAGGGAAAAAACGGTTACAGGCATCAAAGAATACATCTCCAGACCCCACAGAGATTGCAGGTCCTGGACTGTGAAATAGCAACTTAAAATTCAGACAAAAGCCACCTTCTGTGAACAGTTCTTTTAAGTACAGTCTGCAGACGTGGAGTATTTAGTACTGGTAAAATAATACTCGAGATCATTATCAAAATAAAAACCAAAAATTCGAAACTACTTTTAGGATTCCTGGGTAGCTGAGAACTCCAGTTTGAGAGGCAAGTGTTACTCTCTGCTATGTCTTTTAATGTTTAGTGACTGTTAAGGAATCTGAGCGCTCAGTGTCTCTTATTAAACATTTGAGGGGTTGTTAAAAGGCCCACCATGGACATGTATCTATTTCTTTACTGCCACTGATAATCATTAGCTTTTAAAACTTGGCACCGTATCTCCGTGCCAGGAGGAAGCAGTTTTAAATGCTGAGGCACAAGGCAAACAGTGGTTAGAGATGGGTTTCGGACTGAATAGCTGTTCTGCTTACTGTGTGACCTTGGACAAGTTACCTAATCTCTCTATGCCTCGAATTCCTCCTCTATAAAATAAGGGTGAAGCGTTAACTGCCTTGCAGGGTGATGCCTAGGCTTTAATGAGGTAATAAATGAAAAGTACTTAATAACAATACAAGGGGTAAATGCTCCTTGAACGTTAGCCCTTATTAAATCATTAGCTGTGGCGAGGGTGTATGGCCGTTTTTCATGACAGGTACATGTCAACCATCCACCCCCACAGCCATGTATTCTGTGAGGGGCTCTAAATCTTTGTGCCTCATGCGGGCACTCAGTGAATGGTGAATGAAGGATAATAGTGGTCACCATCTTTGGGCACTTGCTGTGTGCCAGGCACACTTGACATATGTTCTGATCTGACCCTTTTAGTACCCTGAAAGCAATTTCCCCTTTGCACAGAAGAGCAGACAGACTCAGGGAGGTGACTTGCCCAATGTCAAGGGGCCGAGACAGACTTGGAACTTGCTCTCGTAGACAAGTGTGCTTCCTCTGTCTGAAGGCCTCACTACCATTGAGGTGATTTGTGACACCCTGAACGAAGCCTCCAGCTCTTTAGGCTTTGTGAACAGGCAGCCTTTCACTCCAAATGTTGGTTATTTCCCTGACTGTGGTTGGAGGAGGTAGCTTAGCATTCGGGTTCTGGATCAGCAGACAGCCTGGCTCTCGTCTGGAGTCTACCGTGCAACCAGCGTGAGAGCCCGGGCACAGTGACCTGGCCTCTCTGTGCTTCAGGAACCACATCTGCCGAACAGACAAAACACTACCCCTCTCCTAGGCCTGCCACAGAAACGAAAGGAGTGACTCCGTGGAAAAGCACTTGGCTCACGGCCTGATGCAGAATACGTGCGAGTGTTAGAGTTAGTGGTAGAAAATGACGCAGCCTCCATTCCTCCGGAAATCCTGATGAATAGATTGTCTTGTGTTTCAAAGGTTTTGAAATCTGGGAGTGTATGTCAGTTACCTTGCCTCTCGTGTCTCCGTCCCGACAGGAATTTTCCAGGATCCACACCTCACTGTAGTAGAGAGAGGTCTCATGGACTATCAGAAAATGCTTTGCTCCATAGGTTGCATAGCCTAAGTGGTGAAGACGGCTTCATCGCTGGAATGTATTTTTTGATAATCAGAATTTGGTTAAGACATTTCCATGCTCTTGCTCAACACCAAATGCTGCCACCCCCTTAACCAAATCTAGGAAAATGCTGTTATAACTAACGGGTAATAACAATGGCTTTTTACCTACACTTTTGTTACCGTTGCAGCTTTAATCGCCTTGATTTACCTCCATATGAAACCTTCGAAGATTTACGAGAGAAACTTCTCATGGCGGTGGAAAACGCTCAAGGATTTGAGGGGGTGGATTAAGTGCCCCCCCCCTGCCTGGGGTAGTTGTCCGTGGAGCAAGTCCTGCTTGCACTTTCGAATTTGCCTAACAGACTTTGCAGAGACGGTGGCAGAAGAGCAGTTGCACAGCGTGGCTCGTGGAGCAGAGCCTTCACCTGGCACTTGCCCAAGTTCAGACGTGGGAACCCAGTCCCAAGTCGCGTTCCTGCCTTTTCCACCGCAAATTATCAACTGGTTGATGTGTACACTAATTACATTTCAGGAGGACTTATTCTATTTATGTTGTGCCTCTGTAGGCAAAGCCCTTAATAAATATTTTACATACTTTATAATGACAATGAATGGAATTAATCACCCTGCAGGTATAGTATTACAACTCATGTTTACTCTTTCAAATGATTTAGACCGATTTTCCCATTTCATTTCATTATAATTAAAGATGTCTCATGTACTTGGAAAAGTGAGCATATTTTTTTTTTTTTTTGTATTTGAATTTCATACCAGGTTTAATGTCTGTGACATTTTTATTGTTGAAGTACGTTAACACCCTACCCCTTGACTTTATTAGAATTGGAAGGTGGACTTTTGTCCAAAAACCTTCTTATAAGTAATTTGAGAGACTTTAAACTATAACATTAAGCATAATGATAATTTTTTCCATACTCAGAATGAAAACAAACTGGATATTGCTTTTTTTTTTTGTACAAATTTAGCATAATAGCTACAGGCTGGGAGAATTGTACCATAGCATGACAAATTTTGTGTTGACTCAAAGGCATCACACCATTATTCCTTAGAAGTAATTACGTGTGCTACAACACATTTGAGACAGGGTTGGAATGTCATTTCTCGTAGAGAAATGACTTAGCCCTTCCTGACGCTGTACAGTCGTTCTTTTATTATATTTTCCCCTTTGCTGTTCGTAGTAGAGACATTTGAATGAAACTTGGCAGTGCTTGATTTGAAACTGTGGAAACCAGGTCTGTTTCGTCTCCTATTTGTACACATTCGCGAATAGCTAAATAACCAATTTTTGTTCTAACTGCACCAATTCTGAAGGCACTTTATGTACTACATGGAGGTCATCCCTGGTTTTGTTTATGTGTTGTTTTGTTTTTGTTTTTCTATTGTAGACATTCAATGTGACGACTAGTTCTTCTCCCTGCACACGTATTTCTGGTGCAATATCTATCGATAGTGAATCTGGCTGCTGGTGTACAAAACAAACCTGGCTGTAAAGCTGAGCCTACAGATCTGCCCCCACCGATCGTTTTGTGATTTCTCCTCAAAGATGAATTTAATATGCACTTAATCGAACCGGTTTTGTTACCTGTGACATGTTGCATGCTTCGATCCTGTGTGTTGCTTGAGCTGTGTCTGTCGTGTGCTAGATTAACAGTGAGCGTAAAGACATTCGACTCGCTGTGGTCAGGCCGTGGAGCCAGTCGGGGCCGGGCATCGAGGGTGTCCGCGCGGTTTGATTCTTTGCCACTTGTGATTCTTCGTTGCAGAGTTCTGTCGTGTTTTAAGAGAACGCCTGAGGTAGTGTGGCATTCAGCCACCCTGCTGTCCTTTTTCACCTGTCCTAGAGCCTGTCGTGGCAGTCAGGGGACACTAGAGATGTGGTCTCTTGCCAGTCAGAAGTAAGACCAAAAATGGTGGTTTCAGGCCCTGCATTTGTTTCGTTAAAAAAAAAAAGGACCTTTTGGTATAAGAAATACCGTTTTGGTGGCTTGTGAGAAGCCGTGAAGGTTTGTGGTTTTAAATCAGTTGTCTAAAGGGGTGTGGAGATCTGAGGTGTCTGGAAGGTGGATTGCTACAGAGCTAAGGATTGGCTCCCTTTTTATATTGACTTTTAAGTATCTAATAGTGAGCAGAAAACTTAGCTATTGAGTACAGTAGGACCTTGGTTTTCAAACGTCTCCAGTGACGAACATTTCGGTTTACGAACGCCGTAAACCTGCAAGTAAATGCTTCGTTGTTCGAACACGCCTCGGAAGTCAAAACACGTCACACGGCTTCCACTGAGGGGCAAGATCCTGAGGCCTAGCTGTCGGCTGTTTTCGAACATTTCAGAACTCGAACTATCTTCTGGAACGGATAACATTCGAAAACCGAGGTACCACTGTAGTTAGACAAAAACACTATTGCTCATTATTTTTATCTGTTGGTGGGATTTTTTTCCCCTTTGGTCAATATAACAAATGTCTCGGGCAAAAACCCCCTCGTTGCAGCCCCTCCTGCTTTCTTTTGAAGATTCATGCCAAAGCCCAAATGGGTTCTAAAGTGATCATGTGACTGTAGGGGGAGAAATCCAGTGATTCTGGTATAAGAACCAGGGTTCTTTTGTCATTTTAAAGCTGCATATTCAAAATCAGAATATTCGCTAAATGCACATTAGGCAAAGTATTGAAAATACGAAAGGAAAAAAACCATCCTAAGGTCATTTCTACGCCAGGAACAGATGAGAATTATCGGAATATACCCCAATGAACACTTGAATGGCAGTAATTGTGAATGACAGTTCTGTTCATCTGTCCTTCAATATCTGATTTCAATGACAGCTAAAAAGTGCTGGGTCTGGGGTTTGTTTTTGTTTTTTAAGCCAAATAAGGTTCTCTAGTTCTCAACAATTCTCAGTGTTTCACTCTTGGTTGAAAATAGTCATATAATCTTGTTGTCTCTAAATCCTGATGACCACTCTCCGTCATCTTCAAGACTTGCTGACAGAGGGCAGTAAAGAAAAGGTTCTGTGTGAAGAGCAGACTGATGGGTCATTCCTTGGGCCTCCATTGGCTCTGGTCACCAGGCCAGGGGGCCCTAGCAGTGACGCTAAGCAGTGTTCTCCTTCGCAGTGATGCCACTCTGAAGTCTAGTGTCTCTATAGCCTCTGGTTTCTTAGAAATCACGTAAATGCAGTTGTTTCAGTTGCCGGAAGAAGGTATAGTTATTATGGGCCAGTTTGTCATGAGGTTAAGAAGTCAGTTCCAGAGTTTCCATACTGGATGTTGAAGGTCTTTTGACACCAGTTATCACAACTTTCTATAGATCCTGGATATTTCTCTTCCTGCCCCTTGTTGGCCTGAAGATAAATTTGGAAAGTGGGCCTAGTGGGATTAGCTTCAGGCGGTTTGCTGCCTTTCTACCTGGTGCCTCTGGGACAGAAACAGTGAGGTGTTTGCCTGTTTGGCAGTTGTATTCAGGTTCAGTGCTCTTTTCTCATTCGCCCCCCACCCCATAACGTTTTCCATTATTTACTTTTCTGTAGCCAGTCCTCTACGACATCACAAGAATGTAAGATGCTACTTTGATTTTTGTTTCCATGGCCCTTTGGTAGCTAACGTCAGGTATTCCCTAAGGTCAGATGATGAATGCTATAAAGTGACCTGACCTGGATTGTTTCTCCCACATACGGATGCAGTGACAGGGTCTATAAGAAATGGTTAGCAAAATATTTGAACCACTTTCTGCATCTCACATTGTTAAAACAGACAGCATGTACCATTGCTGTTTGATCTTGCCAGATCCAAATTGGATCTCTTGAAAGCCAAGTTCACATGCAGTCAATTACTAATTGTTGAACATGTGACTAATATTTTCCTAAGTCTTGTCTCTCAGCTCTGAAATTTTAAAATCTATAAAGAGAGCCTGGATTAATCCATTCTCAAGCCTCTCCCCACTGTGTGTGCAAGCTCTCCTTTCTTTGCCCCTTTTCCTCTTCACCCTGGTTCTGTACCCCTTACTGACGGAGGGGAGGGGCCTGCTGTCTGGGCTCATGCTCCGCCTTGCCAGTAGGGGGTGCTGCTGTTCAGGGTAACTGCCTAGCCTGCTCCCTTCCTGACCCCCAGGAGATCATGCCTTCTACCTCCGTCTCATTCAGGCTTTGGGGTACATCCTGATAAGTCATGTCAAAACTGCCAATTGCAGGTCTGAGATGTGTTTTTAAAAAATCCTTATAAACTCCTCTTTGTACTTTAGGTTTTAAAACTGGGAAGAAAATGTGATATACTTTGGACCACTTTTTTTAATTTATCTAAGCCTTAATGAGCAGTGTATATACACTCACACACACATGCACACACACACACACCCCAGAGTGTTTTCAGTGTGTCAGAGAAAGTGCCGTAGCATCAGGACATGGGCTTTGTGTAGTGTTTTATAGGAGAGCTTTCTGTGTGTGTGCGGTTTTCCAAGAAAACCTCCCACGAGACATCATCTTTGGTTAAAGGTGTTACACACAAGGCAACGCATGTTTCAAATGCATGTCTGTTTGTTGGCGAGTCTGTCTGTAAGGAGTAACAATAGGAATCTAACAGCATTGACCACAGACCTCTGTGTACTGCGTTCTCAACCTTGTATCCGTGCAGCGAAAGCCTTTCTCGTGACCGTACCCTGTGTCTGCGCACATCTGTGTTCCTATAGAAGGCAGTGTGCCCCTCCCGCTCAGACTGAGTTCACCTAGATCGTCACGGTTTCCTTCACGTTAATAACTTTGTGTAACTTTGTTCTTTCTCTACTACTATGTATGTAATATATATACATATATACGTACATATGCTGTCCAAATATATATGTATATATTTGTATAGCATTTTTACCTTTCTTGAGTAATCTGGTTTTGAAAGGGAGTGAGAGCTTAGTCCCTCCTACAGTTTTCTCCAAGCTGTATCCTGAGAATTCGGACCCTCGGAGCCCGAGAGAACCCCCAGAAGATGATGTTAATACGCTGTCATTTCTTAATTCAGGATCTATTGTCAAATGAAACATGAAAAAAAAAACACCACAGTGACTTTGAAGGTGAAAAGAGTTTCAAGCATTCCAGATGAATTCTCGATGTTTCATAACTTTTTATTATAAACCCACCTCCTAATATACAGCCAAGTACTATTTGATACAGTGATTAAAAACCAAACTACTTTGAAATTTTTTTAAAGACAACTTATAGACAATGCTCATTTTCACAATCCAGAGTAGCTTTAAACTATGGTTGAATTTGATACAACACGGGAAAAGTTTTGTTTAAGAATAAATCCTTTTGGCTTTTCATTTTTCTTGAGAAAATTGTAGATTGTTTTCCTGACAGCAAAAGAGTAATGTGACAAAATGAAGTCGTTGTAAAGAAGTGATGCAACTTGTCAAATATTTAATAAAGAATTATGGAAGCTGGAACGTTTTCTACATCCAGTATGATGGGTTGTCTGATTTCAAGCTTGTTTGTGAATGGATAACCTGGTGTCGGTGGGTTAAATCCCTGCAGAGTCATGGTATGTTGATGTCCTTAAGCTCCCTGAAAGTTCCCTACCTTTAAACACACCATCCAAGTCTTCCTAAAACATATGGCTTAAGCTGAATGGGATGCACATCTAATCTTAGCCAGCTGTCGTCTTATTAAACTTGAGAACTAACGACTATCGAGCACTTTATGACCTAGACGAGTCCATCTGTGCAAAGGCTTATTTCTAGTCTTTATCCGACCACCACTCAATGGATGTGAGTTTGACAAGACTCAGTCATGAAGCCCAAAGGGGTTCTCAAAAGAAAGGCTGTCAGCATCCAGATCGCGTGTCCATCTTCTGGGAAACTCACAGTCTCCTCCACGTTTTTGCCGTTTCCTGTAGTGCTGAGCCTCCTCTTGATGGCCTTCACGTGTCCCCTCAGGGACTGCCAGGAGCTAAATCCAAGCAGGACATAATGTAGTCCTTGATTTCTTGTGACTTGTCTTTTTCAGTTAACTGGTGGACGTTATCTCACTGGAAAGGTGTCAGAGCCGCTGTGAACTTTCTATGGTCTCCCTTAGAGAAAAACACAAATGGTGGAATTAATAAAATAGGGGAATAAATGATCCTACCTCAGTTACACAGTTGCTAGGTGAACCAGCTCTTAATCTGCTGTGAAATTTTAAAGCCCCCTGTAACGGGTGAGTGTGGGTCTCCAGGAATTCCGATTCCCATGGTTGATTGTGACGACCACATTCAATGGGGTTCCAGGACATAAAGATGCAAAAGCCACTTGCTGATTCATCCCTTTGGTGCTCCCTCACCTGCGAGAGAACACGCCTCAAAACTGCGTTTGCAGAGTGATCAGGCTGTGGGATCTCTAAGCAAGTGTTTGTAGGACTTGGATCGGACAGGAAAACACACTCTTTCAGATGTTGAATTCAGCGCCCTGTCGCGACCTGGGGGCCGCCTGCTGGGGGGTCTGAGGAGGGTGAGAACCGAGATCCCCTTCCTTTGTAGGAAAAAGGTAAATCAGCGGCAGTCAGCCTGTCCCTTCCTGCCCAGCCCCTTGCAGTGCCTCATCCCCTCCCCCAACCAGTGTCCCCATGCTGCCCACGTGCCTCCTTCCCTTCCCCCAGGTTGGTCCTGGCCACGTTCCCAACTGGACTGCCAAGTCACACAGGTCACAGGAGAGTGGTGGAGAGTGCCTGTCTGCCTTTAGGCAGAGTGACATCTCACCTTTGCTGGGGCCTTCTGGGGACAAGGCCTCACGGGTTCAGTGCTTCAGGGGAAGGTCAGAGACTGCCCTGTGACAGCCTCACCCAGGCCCACTCGCGGGCAGAGCCCCAGTTCCTCCACGCTCATCTGTGGGACTTAATCTTGAAGTTTGATCTGACTGTTCTCACTTAATCTCGTCTTTGGCCATGTGCCCCGAAAACTTGCCATTTCAGCTGTGCTTTAACGCCTTGAGGGGCGCCCATGATTTGAAGCTGTGCGGCCTTCGTGCATGGCTCCGTTGTACCGAGTACAGAGCCACGGAGACAGCAACTCAGGGGTGAGCTGGTAGGAGCGGAGGGCGCAGGCTGTCTCCCCAAGTGTCCTGCTCACCTCACCGTACCCCAGTGCTGGGGGAAAGCCTGTGGTTGCTCCCTGAGGGAAAAGCTGACTTGCAGACAAACCAGCTTGGAGGGGTTGTAGGGCACTGCCCCGGACACTGCACCCAAACCCACAGTATGGGCACTGAAGGTGATTGAGGGGCGCCTCGCCCTGTGATGAAAGGAAAAGGAAACACTTGGGCCATGTCTAAGCCATGCCCTGCCCTGCGAGGTTTACATGCAGTGCCCGGAATGAGGACGTCAACAGCTTTCAGTCCTGCTTGGCGCTGTCCAGACTGAGTGACGAGACCAGCTGAAGGCGGAAGACTGCGTGCTACGTGCACGGGGCTCATCAAGCTCAAATCACAGAACCGAGAATGTGTGGCCCAGAAGGGCCTTGGCCATGCGAGCCCTGGGTTCTTGCCCTGGGTGAGTCCGCATGTGCCCGGTGCTGTTGGCCTGGGGGACCAGACTGCGTCCTCACCTGTTACCCTGGGGACTGCCAGGGTCACGCTGCCCTCCCCTGCAGAGACCTGAAAGGCAGCGACTGTGGATGCCTCGTTCCTGGGAACTGGAGGCCCATGGGGAGGGGGTGATCAGCTTCTCACTCTGCCCCTGTGGGACCATGGGTGCTGGCGTGACCTCATTCACTCCGTGTCCTCTGTCCAGGGCTTGTCTTCAGCAAAGGGGCTGCTCATCACTAAGCCAGGATTGAAAGGAGGGGCACTACCAGCCCAGCCTGGGACAGCGACAGACCCTCAGCCTCGATGTCACTCCTGGCAGAGCTAAGCCCAGGGACATGGCCAGCAGAGTCTGACCCTTCTGCATCCACTTCAGTCAGAAAGCCCTGCAAGCACCTCACGCTGGTCTCATTTCCTAAACCATCGCATGGAGGGAGACAGCCCAGCACCCTCAGCCTCAGGGTGGGGTGAGGGCAGGTGGGCCCTGAGTGGGGAGTCAGGGCACAGAGAGGGTGCTGGGTGCATAAGGGCCCTACTGCCCCAGACAGCCTCTCAGCATCTTGAAGATTCGGATGAAGACTCCACACCAGGACAATTTAAAGAGCTTAAATCAACCTCAAGGAACACATCCCAGTCGTGGGGTAAATCTTGGCAACCATCTGCAGGAAATTGTGTCCCTTCCTGGTTGGGGCCAGAGCCCACCGCTCCCTCTGACTGTCCCCTTGTCTTCCTTAAAATTCAGGAGAAGCCCTTGAGCCAGAGTAAGGGCCCAAAAACACTGGAGTGAAGACGCGGTTCGTCAAGATGAGGGCTCCCCACCCCAGCACATCAGTGCTTCGGCGTCTCAACAGTAAGTGGTGGGGTTTGGAGATGGAGGAGCTGGTCTTGGGCACCGAGGCAAACCTGCAGTGGTGATCACTGCAGAGTGGTGATGTGCGCCCAGGCTGAGTGGCACCAAGCCACCATGCCACCACTGCACTTTCCGGCCCGTCCACCATCCCCTCCACCCAGCCTCCTCGCAGAGAGAGGAGCCCACACACTACTTTACACTAAGATATAAATGACTGATGAGACCAAACCCATGACTCCTTGCAGAAGTATTTTTAACACACTCCAAAGAAAGAAAAGTTGAAATTATGGCACTTAAGGACCAGCAAACTGAGTAAGGGAGAGTTTTGAGGGCAGGGCCCCTGCTTCAGGCCACAAAACCCATTGTGCACAAGGGACAGCCACCTGAAAAGACAGCCTGTTCTCAAGAACAGCCCCAGCCCAGGGCCTCCCAGGAAGCCACACTGCCTCTGGCTGCTGCAAGACAGAACTCTCTCCACCCTCACCAGCATGTGCCTCTCTTTCTCCAGTTACCTTCCAGAGCAACACAAACGCATCTTGGCCCAATTGAAGAGAATCCAGTGAGGGCTGGATTCTCTACCCCAGGAACTTGATGGCACTCCAGGATGTTGCTGTAGTTTTTAAGGTTTCTGTTTCATAAAGGATCTAAGATGTGAACTTACCTTTAATATTATTTGTGGCAGAAAGTTTGGATTTGGGGTTTGTCTTTTGAAGTCTAGTTGTTTAGCTATCTTACAAATTCTAAGACCCCTTCTGCCTTTGGGGGTGGGGGGCTTCTCACTCCGTCACCTCCCCCCAACCTCAGCCCCCCTTCCTGGACCTCACTCAACAGTATTCCCCTCTGGCCCCACCTTCTCATGCCTTCTCGGCAGTCTGTATTTACTTAGAAGATCCTTGCTTGTTCATCAGTTGAGATTATCAGGGGGACATACCCTCCCAATGTAATGAGTGTTTAAACAAAACTCAGGCCTTTGAACCCCAACTCCAGTTAAAAAGTAACAAGCTGAAGACTGGATCAACAGGAGACAAATATTAGCTGTGGGGGCTGGAGAGACACAGCATTGGGAAATACCCATTGCTGGTGACATGGAAAGAGCAACCTTCATACCTGTCTTGGGGGGTCCAGGAACCCCCAAGGACCCTGTGACCTTGGGCCATTTTCTCGCTCTGTAAGCTGAACATTGAAGCCAGCAGTCCTTCCGATAGCTTCCAGAACTCCCTTGGTCTGGGCAATAATCTCCGGACTGCACGTCTCACTTTTGTCCTCTCCCAATGCGCAATCCAGTTTGCACACAGCCACGGCTATAGCCCGACTCTAGTCACCAAGCTCCCCTGCAGAAATCCTTCAAAGGCTGCCAGTGTCGACTAAGAAAAATCCAAACCCCTTAGCCAGGCATTGCAGGCCATTCTGGATCCTGGCTCACGTTCCCTCCATGCCCCATCTTCACTCCCATAGACCATCCCCCCATCCATCACATCCCTTCCATTCACCTTTTGGCCTTTGCTCATACTGTTCTCTCTACTAGGAGTGTCCTTCCCACATGTCCAAATCTACCCCCAAATCAGAGCCAATCTCAGGTGTCACCTCCTCCAGGAAGCTTCTCCTGATTTCTTCCACCAAATGAAGTTCCATCCCTCCTCTGAAACTACAGCACTTTGCCCCTTTCTGCCTCTTGTTGTGGCTGTTTGTATAATTGTTCCTTCCTGTACATCACCATAGGCAACCTGAAAGCACAGGGTTACAGCAGTGCTCTCTGTGCTGTGGGTGCTCCATGAAGATGTATTAAAAAGAACAGGATAGGTGCCTGGGAAATGGGGTGAAGCTGCTGCTTGTGAAGAGCTTGGAGGTTGTGTATTGCATTTTGAGGCTCCTCCCTGGTTCCTGCCACTGTCCGCTCCTGAATAATAATCAAACTTTGACCAGGCTGATGAGTGTCTCCCACTAATGACCCTGCGAGGGACCCAGTTGACTGTCCATAAGCAAGTCATGTGGGGTCCCTGGTGAGGAAACAAGGCGACAGTCAGCAAAAGACAATGACACTTCAGAAAGCGATCTGCTAAGAGTCACACCGCCGTAGCCCGAGAGTTTTGGCGCCTGCCAACTCTCCTTGTGGCCTAAAACACAGCAAATAAACACGTTGCCATTTTTCTCTCTGCTTCTCACCCTTCCAGACACAATTTTCGAGCTTCATATCAGCAACACTTTAGTTCTCAAGACGTGGCAGTTTTCCTGGAGGTTTCCGGCGTCTGAGCCACACTTGGCTGTCTAAGCAGAGACACCTGGCAAATGGCTTCTGGTAGCTGCTCCGCGATCTCCTTAGATGCTGACCAGGGCGTGGGGAAGAGCCCTTTGTGCTGGGGTGGAAGGTGGTCCTGGAGGAAGCGAGCCTGCTCTGCCTCTTGGTGTGGGGGTGAGAAGCTACAGAGGAGGACATCGTCCTGGGATCGTCCCAACCCAGAATGGTGGGAAATTTCAGGAATTCACCAATTAGCCGCCCCCCTAAGATTGGATGAGGGGACAGCACCCAGGATGTATGGTAACAAAAGTTGCACAATGGTGGCTGGTGGGCCATAATTTGACTGCCCATGAACTTCGTTTGGCCTTCCCGGAATTTTTTAATAGGAAACTTTCACCTAAAAGTCAAGTTTTTTCCAATTTCTCTTGGAAATGTAGAACACCTGGGGTCCGTCAGCGGGCGCTGAATAGGGGATGCCCTCTTTAAAGGAAGCACAAACCTTCCCGTTTGCCACACTCCCCTCCACTCTCCTGTGTCACATCTGGCCCACTTCTGTCATCGTCTGCCTGGCCCGCACAGGCACTGGAGTTTGCGACCTCTGCTCGTGGTCATTGGTGACTTGGACCAGTGTGAGATTTGGACTTGAATGACCTAATATTGATCCCATTTCTCGGTCCCTGGAATGGGACTGTTCTCCTTCATTGTGACAGCACATCCCAAGGGCCTGGGGTTATTGATCCTGTACATCGGGAGCTCAGTCTCATAACTATTTCTGAGTCTTCTCAGCCCCTCCTCTTCTAATGGCTCAGCTGAGTTGGGAGCTGCCGAGGTGTCCTACCCAGTTTCCTGTCCTGGAGTCCTGGCTTTTATCAAGCCTGGGAGGGGAGGGGAGGGTCTGGCATCCCCCCACTTTTGCTATTGTACAGGTAGAGCTTTATCTTGGGGAAGGAGGAGAAACGGGGGATCAACCCATCCCCCAAATCTTGGAAAATTCTTTTATTAAAGATAGTCCAATGCCCCAGAAATGCCCCCTCTTTTTCAAAGCCCTGCTCCAATGAAGAGTGGAAGAATCTAGTGGTTTGAAACATAATTTTCCCAGGCCCTACTCACCCCAATTTGGGGACAGCCTACCCAATGGCAGGCCTGGTCCCAAGGAGGCGGAACCAAAGAGCCATGTGAAATTAATTTTACAAAATGTACCACGAATGTCATGGAGAGTGAAGGAATGTCTCAGAGGGTAAGAAAGACAGGTAATTTCCTCTACAAGAAAGCATTCATTCATTCATTCAAGAAACACTAATGGATCATTATTGAACCAAGCATTGTGCTAGATGCTAAGGATGCAAAATGGACATCGGGGTCTTTGACCTTAGGGTTCTGTTTAGTGGCAAGGCAGAGGAGAAAATCAATAATCAGAGCGAAATGGGCTGCAGATCCACAATCCAAAACTTGGGGCCAGGTGCGTTTTGGAATGCAGATTTTCTTTTTTGCATTTTAAAAAAGCCATATCCCATAGCTTATGTAGCATTGCTAGTGGAGCCCATCGGTATCTCTGCAGCAAAGCATATTAATAGTCACACTAAGTGGAATAAAAAGACTATAAGGAGCATGTCAGTTCAGGTCAGGTATTTGCCATCAGATGAGCTTTTTGCCCCACGTGAGATTGCTTCATATCGATCAAAAGTGGATTTGGGAATGACAGACTAGGGACTGTGCTCCGGCCCAGAGGGCCAGGTCTGTCGAAAAGGCAGGTAAAGAATTTGTCCTGGAGGAGACGTCGCTTGAGCTGAAACTCGAAAGATGAACTTGTCAAGAAGACGGAGAACTTTCCAGCACACAGCAGATAAGCCATCTGCAAAGACTCAAACAGCCCACGTGCCAACTAGGGCCAGTCCCAAGGGAGGCAGGGTCCTGCTGCCCAGGTGGGGGACGCAGGCACAGCAGGGACCGGACAGCTAAGCTCCTGCATCAGTGTCACTCGGAGATGGTGATGAAAAGCAACAAGCCTGGGTCCTCGCCTAAAGCTTCTCGGGGAGCGAAGCCATACAAACTCCATAGAAATAAGTCCTGCAGGAGATTCTTCTCCAGGTCGAAGTTGGAGAACCATTGATTTAGTGCACTGAGTGTAATACACTAGGTAGGTGCATTATTGTTCCCATTTCTCAGATAGAAAAAAATCAAGTACAGAGAGGATTGAAAAATCTCACCCAAGGTCACAGAGCTTGTAAGAGAAAGACCAGGTAATCTGGTTTCAAAGTCTGTGCCCTGAACCCCAGGGCCGCCTGTTGTGTTGATTTAGGCCTCCCTTCCAAGCTAGAGCCTCCCTGCACCTGAAGCCACAGCAAACCTGGGGCTTTGAGTACCTGGGGCACTGAGAAAGCATCCCTGAAGATGCCCATCAACCCTGTGTCCCCCTCCTTCCCCCTCAGGGAAGGGACCTGCAGGTCTCAGGAAAGGAAGGGAGCTTTGGTCTGTCCCCCTGGGGGCTGGAAGCCACAGAGAGAAGTTGACCAGTTTGCGATAAGCCTGTTGGCCTTGGGGTCCAAAGCCCATGTTGCTCTACGTTTTATCTTTGTTATTGCTTCTCTTTCAATCGCTTCTGTTTGAGGAGATGGAGCAGGGAAGGGGGTTGGAGTCGCCTGACCGGATGGTCAAGCCTGGCTGGCAGTTTGCCCTCTTCTTATGTCAATTCCAAAAGGCAGGGTTTGGAAATCAAGTCAACAGAGAGTTTGTCTTCATCTCCACATGAACAACCGTTCTGCAGTGTTTGGAGAGAGTTGGGCAATTCTGGGAGGAGGGGGGTCAGGGAAAAAGTCGACTTTGACTTTTAGGTCTCTGCAGCCAGCGTTGGTTTCCTTGTTTCTGTCAGCACACCTACAGCTCACATCAGAAAGAAAATGCCCCTCCCCACCCCCACCCACCCACCATGGAATCATGGGCATCAGAGAATGTTCTGGAACATTCTGCTTTCTCCCCTACACTGGTGTCTTTTACCCCTGCACAAACTGTCACCAAGCAACCTCTTTTTGGTGGCCCCAGCATTCTTGCTCAAGGACAACTGCTCTCCAGCTGAAGCCAATTCAGAGAGGACTGGAATCACACATGTAGCAAGAAAAATGGCCAAACGCCAGAGGTAAGCAAAGCAACCATCTACCGGGAGAATTTTAAAAGCAGATAGAGAACATCAGACTTTTTTTTTTTTCTCCAAACCCTTTGCTTTACAGATGAGGAAACTAAGGCTCACAGAGAAGTTTCCTGCCAAAATTATCCAGTTAACAAATGGTGGGGATAAATCAGAGCCCACTCACCCACCCCCCCAGGTGGTTGGATTTTCCCACCCCATTGTTTGGCTTAGCATTTGTCTTAAAAACTTTCTAGTTCATCTTCTCAATCATCCATTCAGCCTTTTATTTATTCTTTCTGGAACTACTTCTATGAGCCAAGTGATGGGCTGGAATCTGGGGCAAAGTGATGACAGACCTGTTCCTTCCTTCAAGGAACTTCCAATAAGAACCCTTCGTGGTTTCTCTGTCTTCCCTCCCTCTGCCCTTCAGCAATGGCATCGGGTGCTCCTTCAGCCCTAACCGATTAAAGCAGAATCTCCGGGGTTGAGGCCCAGACATTCGTCATTTAAAAATCTCCCAAATGATGGGGTCGCTGGTTAGCTCAGTTGGTTAGAGCGTGGTGCTGATAAAAATCTTCCAAATGAGTCAGAGTATGTAACCAAAGTTGAGAAGTAAGAGCACAGCTTTCGGGAGTCCTGAGCCTCAATTCTACCTACTATGGCTCCCTGGGGCCTCCCTCCTGGCAGCAGAGGGAAGAGAGTGGAAGTGTCTGAGCACTGTCACAACTGTCATACCTCCTCACCTGTCACCTGTGCAAAAAGGAGGCCAACGCAGCCAGCCTCCCAGCAAAAAGCCTCGAGGGCCTGTGGCCACTAAAATCCAAAGAATGGTTCTCTGCCATAAGCAACTCTAAAGGAAAAGAAGCAAACGGGCCGGAAAAGGAGCTGGAATTTAGAATGTGCACAGAGCCGATGTGGCCGGGCCAGGTCAGTGGGAACTCTTTTCCCTTAAAGGGACCCAAGTCAGGAGCTCAAAGTAGTGGGCCAGCCGCAGTTCTGTTTAATTGATCCAGTAAATATGCAATGTGCTGTGAGAAAGCCCTGGGCAGCTTCCTGCAAAGTCACCGAGCGCTTTCACGAGAGTCAAATGTACGAAAGAAATTCGTGAAGGAATGGAGTTCTGCTAAGATCTTTGCTCTCCCCCTGCATGCAGTCTCTGTCATTCCAAAGACTCAGGCACCTGTGAGAAGAGAGACTAAAAATATTCAAGCACGACGTCTTCATCTATTGAAGAGTCATTGTCGCAGGTGGCTGGAAGCTGGGTTTCCTAAAAGTTGCCAGCAATTATCTGCCTCTGCTGCTGGATATTTATGGCTTCCAAATGCTCTCGAGAATGGAGGATGCTCAGGTGGGCCCGGTGGGCCTCAGAACCAAGTCAAGCCATTCGTTGGTTTACCAGCAGCAGCAGTAAGATTCAAGTATTTAGACAATCGAGGGCGCAGTGCCTGGTGCTGCAGCCTGCCCTTAGCCTGCCCCCATCTCTTTAGTGGTTCCCCACCGCCACCCCCATCCCACACTCCCAGTGGCTGGGAGGGCTGATGTGGCCTAGTTCTGACTTCTCCTCCCTCTTCTGATACCCAGGCAGGGAGGAGAAGCCAGGCGGTGGGCCCTCTCACTTGCTGGTGGCCCGTTAGTGGCAAGTTGTCCCTGGTGCCTACTCCCATAAGGGAGGGTTCTGAGGCATTCTGGTGCTCTCTGAGGAGGTGGTGGGTGTGGCTTCACCCCAGGTCCTGTCACTGGGGACCTGCCAGAGGAGTGCCTTGTCTGCCGTTGGGCCACACTGGAGGGCACAAACCCCCAAGCCCTTCTCAAGGCACTCCTCGTCCCTGCCCCTCTCTCACCTTTCTGTACCTTATCATGAAGGTCAGGAAAAGCTCAGGTGGGTCCTCCTGATACCCCCTGAGGCCTAGGGACCTGGCATGGCGAGGCTGTCCTCTTCTTCCCAGACATAGCACTTACACCCACAGGTCCCTCGTGCCCTGCTGGCTCAGGCGCCCAGGGCTACCCAGCCTCTGTGCTCAATCGAGCTGCCGGAGAACATGTCAAGCTGTCTCGCTCTCCCACATTACATGTGCCTTTAGCAAAAGTGATAACAAAACGGTGAGCCGAGGGACACCACCAAAACGTGGGTGCCGACCAAAGAGAAAGGGGCATGGGTGCCAGCAAAGGGAAAAATCCCATTACTTTTCTACGTAAAAATAAATTTGCTTGTCGTGCATCACTGGCTTCTAAAGCGATGAGAAGCAGCTTCTGATAAAAGGTGCCAGTGATTTCATAACCTTAAAAATAAAGGAGAAAGAACCAGAGCCACTGGAAAAGTGGAGAAGTAGAGCAACAATTGTGTCTAGAACTCGGGGCATAGGTTTGGCACTTGAACGTATGCATAAATTACTTGGTCACATGCCGTCTCATTTAAACATCACAGCCACCGAGGGAGAGGCTGTAACTAGCCCCACCTCAAAGACGAGGACACTTGGGTCAGAAAGGTGCCTTAGTCATGTCACACCCCATGCCAGGCAGTGGCATAGGGGCACCAGACTCAATTTTCCTTATTTTGAGTGTGAGTCTTTCTTCCACACATGTGCCCTGAAGGGAATAATCAGAATACTATCAAAAGCTGAAATTATGGAGTCCATGGGGTGCCATGTGCTTGCATAGAAACCCCCCTTCCCGCATGCATTGTCTCAGTCTGTCCTCTCACCAACAGCTGTGCACTCGCTTTTACTATTTCAATTTTGAACCATGTTACGACCATACCAACTCCCAAAAGTAAATGTAAGACAAATCTTACCACATTTGTGGTCTGATCCTTTTCCGTTCTGTTTTATTGCTGGGACTGGGATCAATTTGTCCATGTTGAAGTGCTAATGGGTTAATAGGCCAGGCTCTCAGCCAAGATACTGGAACCTCATTGCGGGGTGTTTGGCGACGAGGCTTTAGCTAGAAGATGTGTACCCTTCACACCCCCAGGCACCCATTTCCTTCTCATGGTGACCACTGTGACAGTTCCCCCGATGTCCTTCCAGACAAATAAGGACATCGTTTTACTCTCCTCCCCATTTTTATTGAAATGGAAATAGGTGATGTGCGCTGCTGAGTATCCTGCTTTTTTTTTTTTTTTACTTAATAAAAACTTTGAGAGTTCTAAGAGTTTTTAAAGAACAATCGATCTTTGAGATTGTTTCATTGGTTAGTAAAAATCTCTCTCTCTCATACAAACACACACACACACACACACACACACACACACACACACAATTCACATTATTTTAATGGCTCCAGAACACTTTATTCTATGAATAGACCTTATGTTATCTGACCAGTGCCTTTCTCATAGATATTTGGTGTGTCTCTAATCTTTTGCACATAACCAATACTGCACTGTTGTACACATCTGTAGGATAAGTTCCTAAAAGTAGAATTGTGATCAGAAGATATGGGCATCTGTGTTTTAATAGGTGTTACTAAATGGCAGTGTAGGTTGTACTAGTCGTGCATCCTCACTGGCGGTAGATGACAGCTCCTTGGGCTCAGGCCAACACCGCGTAAAGCTGGTGAATGTCTACGGTGGGCCAGAGGCAAGAAGGCCACCAGCATGGGATGATTAGGCCCTGCATGGTGTCCCGTGGGGAAATGGGGTTGCCCAGGAGAAGTCAGGCTGCCACCAGGAATATGAGAAGTTCTGAGGCCAGCTCCACCGACCTCGCAGTCCTGCCAGGGTGCAGCCAGCAGCTAGGCCCCAGACCCCACAACAAGGAGCTGAGCTGGTGTCGAGACACCTTCCTCTCTTGGAGGGGATGTGAAATCCAAGTGTGGGGCTGAATCCCAAATGCTCAAAGGCAGTTGCCCGAGTTTGCTGATGTTCATGCCAAGGCAGCCTCTCGATTATCCAGCACACAGCACTCGTGGGCAGTGATAATTAGTTCTCGCTCTACTGGCAGGGGATCTGCTTTCTCCAGCAAGATCGCGAAGTCTGAGATGGGAGGGCTCCATCTTTGCCAACCCCTTCCCCTCACTATCTGGGCAAAGGTAGTTTGATTAATCAGAGCCTCCAGGAATGGCCTTTGACCTCTGTCTTCTGGTTTCTGGTCAACAGAAGACAGGCCCCTCTTGCAATAGCATGCAATAACTATTGCCTGAATGAGGAACACATCTGCCCGTGAAGCCAGATCCTTTGCCCTAGATTAGTAGTTCTCAGGTATAATGACCCCTTTTGTAAAACATCCACAGCATCCCATCACCCAACACACACACCATAGCAGGTTGAACTTTTAAAATCTATTAAGAAAATACATAATGACCAAAAGTTATATTGAATTCAATAGAGCATTGAAATACATTTCTATTTCGTAAATCACAATGGTACGCACATCTGTTCAAAGGCTTGGTGCCCGTGTGGATTTTCAGGTCTTTGCAGCCTCTCCGAGGCACTGCTTCCCCATAACTGACGTCTACGAGGGATGCGGTACTTACGGCAGGAGAGAACCTTGAAAAGGCCCAGGGCCTCGGTGTCTCCTGATTCATAATGTGGCCAAGAGATGGTCCTGTCTCTCGATATTAATGGAAAGTAAGAATGAAATGGGGGGATAGATAAGGTATCAATATTTGGAAAGTCGGTGATTTCCCTCAGAGCACAATAGTGCTTATTCTCATGTCTGGCCGATATTAAAGTCTAACGCTGATGCGTGGACATAATCGTCTTTGTGTCCCCCAATTCGCAGGAGCAGCAGGTGCGAGGAAGGTGGGTGGGAATATGGGCTGCAGACCACTGTCTTACAGAGTCTGGCGCTCGCACCACAAGTGCTCAGATCGTTTTCATTTCTTTTCACTTTTGGTCCCCAGCCCTAACACCACCCTGCAAGGCAGCTCAGAATGGAAGTTGTGCTAGGTGGTATGGTCCTTCTGCAGCAGACGCCACAAGAGGCACCCACAAACTTCCACCCCCCTTTAACACCAGCTCTGTGTCCCCACAGCCCCCATCCCCCACGTGGGCTTCACCAAAGCCTCTGAACTTCCTCCCTTACCTTCCCCAACCCCCTCTTGTCACTGCCAAGGAAGTGATCCCGTCTGTATATGATTACCACCTTCAATAGCTTCCCAGTGCTTTTGGATAAAGATAAAACCCCAACCTTTGCCCCCAAGTCCCGTAAGAAGCACCCTGCCTACCTTGTGGCTCACCGTGCTCTCTCGCCCTCTCTGTACCTGCTCCAGTCACATGGGCTCGCCATCTGTTCCCTGTCTGAGACTTTCACACGTGCTGTTCCCTCCACCTGGTATCTTTCCAGCCCTTTCTCTTTGCCTACACAACTCCTATCCCTCCTTCAGAGCTCAGGCCACGCCTGGCTTCCTAAAGGACTCCACTACGAGGTCAAGGCTCTCGTTACATCCACCTAACACCCCAGACACATATGCTGCAAGCGCTCTGAGCTGTCTCACTCACGTCCAGGACCACGTTAAAGCTCCCCTAACTCCAAGCAGACTGACCCCCAGACTGCCGAGTGGCAATTGCTTCCAACTGGAGTTCCCTTCTGTTGGTGCTTGCAGCTTTATTATAAGCTCTAACGTCAAGCCAGCCAGCCTTTATCTGTCCTTGGAGGTCTTGCTGTACCTGTCCTCAGCTTTTGGACGAGAGACCATGTCTTCCTGCATCTGTTGCCAGGTTTGGAGCTTTTGGGGCTCTGCTTCTGATCACACCTCCGAGCAATTAAAGAACAGCAAGGTGAAACCCTAAACATAAAGCTCCACCCCATCTCCCAACTACTAGCCCTCTCCCCAAAGGGCCACCATCAGTTCTGTTCTTTGTGGCTAAAGAAGGAAAGAAACAGTATGCTGTTATCACCAAATAAGTACACAGACGAGTGCACAGAAGTATTTATTATCCTTTTTATTTATGCCAAATGCATTCTGATATTTCGGATTTAAGAGGCATAGGCATCGTCATTCTCACCCCAATTCCTGGTGTTTTTCTTTTTCTGTTTAAATGTCTGCACAATATTATATTGTATGGCTGTATTTCTACACTATTACGTTGTATGACTGCATTATTTCCTTAACCAGTCTACCATACAGATATTCAGTTTTAGTTTTTTGCTTTTGCAAACGATGCTGCAATGAATGTTCTTATATCCCTGTCTTAGTGTGCTTTTGTGAATGTATCTATACAGTAAATTCCCAGGGATAGAATTACTGGGCCAAGAGAGATGTGCTTTCAACTTTGGTAGCTATTGTCAAGTTATCCTCCAAAAAGCAGACGTGACCCCTTCCAGCAGCAGAGTTTGAGAATGGCACCTTGCCCACGTACGGCCAACACTGGATATCGATGATCAGCTTTTTAATTTTCACTTCTTTGCTCACTGAGAATTGATATCTCATCTACATTTTAATAATTATGAGTGAAGTTAACCCTATGGTCATGTGTTTATTTTTCTGTAAAGTCCATGTTCATATTTTCTTGGTTTTCATCTTGACTTACTCACTCAATCTTGCTTTACATGAATGATCGACAAAACTGAAGAACTGTGACTGTGTTGCTAATATTCTCTCTGTGGGTTTTTTTGTTTTGTTTTGGTTTGGTTTGGTTTTTGTCTTTCAACTTAATTATTTCAATCATGTAACATTAGAAATTCTTGATTTTAGGCTTTGTGTACTACTTAAAAATTAACTTGATGTAAAGAGAGGAGACTTGAATTCTTCCTCCAAACTCATCACCCCCTTCTCTGCCTTCCTTTATTTATTTTGTTTATTGCTTGCTCCCTTCGGGATATAAGCCTCTTGAGAGAAGGCGTTTCAGTCTGGTTTGGTTGGGTTTTGTTTTTGCACACCCACCATATAAAATGGTGCTGAGGGGCGTTGTGGCCTTCAACAAATAGTTCTCCAACGAGTCACTGAATGAGCATTAATCTTGACTGGATCATAGTTTAAAAAAAAAAAAAGAATGAAAGGAAAACAATGCTAAAAGAGATTTTAGAGATAATTGGGAAATTAGAAAATGAGCTAAATATTAGATGCTATTAGGGAATTACTGTTAATTTAGCTCTGACAGTGGTTAAGCAGAAAACTCTTATTCTTTGGGGATGTGTGCTGAAGTGTCTAGGGGACAAGTATAATGTCTGCAACTTGTTTGTTTCAACTGCCTCTGGGGAGAGGGTCCCTCGCGCTCTTTCATGTGATGACGTCTCCTTTGCCCCCCCCCCCCCCTCGCGCCCAGGCCCCTGCTTCCCCCTTGCCTACCGGTGTTCTGAGCCTGTTTCAACTGAGAAGAGCAGGACCTTTAGTGGGAGAAGGTGATACATGTGTGACTACAGTGATGAAACCAGGACTACCTGACAACAAACATTCTGTTTTCACTTGAGTCCTGGATTCGAACATTGGTTTGAAAGCCACTTTGATTCTCTTGAGAGCAAATCTGAGACTTTGGCAGCTCAGCATCTTTCCAGTTCCCCTGTGCTCAGCCCTGATCCGCGAAGGTTCAATTTGATTCCTGTGGTCTCTTTTCCTTTACGAGTCCAATAAATAACCATGAAGCTCAGGACCATTGTAATTTCTCTATGTCCAGCTTTGCTTTTCTCTATTCATTAATAAAAACAAATTCATCTCCCGTTTCACCTAAGGTTTAAGAGCAAACGACAAGCAAGCATTCTCAGCTGTACTGCACAGAGAGGAAACTAAAGGCTCAGAAATATAAGGTGTTTTGTCCAAAGGCAAAAATCCACATGGCAAAGACTATGAAATGAGCCCAGATTCCCAGTTCCCAAACTTCCACCTCCCTCCTGGCAAAAGTTGGGCATTCTTCTTTGGAACTGACCACCGCTTAGTTTTTATTTTTTTATTTTTATTTTTCCAGAAAGCCTGAAGCTCAGGCAGGAAGATGAGAAAACCAGGCAGTCACCCCCAAGGGGCGGGGCCTGCTTCCAGCTGCAACCAGTGGAAAGTTACCTGATTGTTTTTTACTGTTTGGGAAGCCCGGGTTTGCAACCTGTATCTGAGTACAAACAGGGATTGAGCTGTTCCAAACTGAACTTCAACCTTGCAAGATTCATATCTATCTTATCTTAAAAGAATGTATCCCCTTTGATTTAAGTAAAAATTAAAAAAAGTTCCTCTTAAAGGCAGGTTAGGTAGGGGTTGCGTGATTTGCTGGAGGAAGTTTGTTAAGGATTATAAAGAGGACAAGATCGCTCCTCTCTGTCTGAAATTCAGGATTCTTGTACGTACCAGGGCTGGGCATTGAAAGGAAATCACCTGAACGTTGACCATTTATCTTCATCACGGTTTTTCCAAAGAAGGGCAAACTCTCAGCAAAAATGCATCCCTTTTCATAGACCGAGGGAGGCTGAGGAAAGTGACCCGAATATCCATGCGGTGAGGCCTGGGAGTGGGAGGGAGTTGTCCTGCCCTTTGAAAGAATATCTACAGGGTGGACTCAAGAATCTGTGTTACTTTAAAAGAGAAAACCAACAGTAATTCTGAAAAGAAATAGGATTGCCTTCACCAGGAGAAGCAACTTCAAAAAGTACAAAGGAAGGTACCACAGGCAGTGCCAGTAATATGATCTCCGGAAAAAAATCACGTTGATGCCACATCCCTTAACAAAGCTGGAGTGCACGGGACCTTGGCAGTTTCTACAAGGCCCACAGGGATGTTTTCCCCATTTTATGATGAATATTCGGGCGCTTACCAAAGGCCTGTGCCAGCCTTTGGAAGTCCACAGCTAATCCCTCATGGGAAGCCCCTGCTCTTTTCTAGGGGTGAGTTTGCAGGATGACCTCAGGTGGTCTGAAGACACCAGAAGGGGTCTCCCACAGGCTCTTCGGGACCAGAGAGCAGCAGCAAGTCTTTGGGCTCATTTCTTGAGATCCGCTAGCGGTTCTTAGGAGAGAAAAAGAAAAAGCCACAGCATGTTTTGCTTTCCACGTTCACCTGAAAAGAAACGTGCTAACTAAGAGCAAGTGTAGGGCAAAATGACAATCCCAGCTCGTTAAGGCTGCCCACCTCCTCTTGACCATCATGGGCTTTGACCAGGATAACCAGGCCTCGCTTGAGATTGCATTTATTACTAGAGAGTGCAACAGATAGCTTCCTTTTAAAGTTTAAGAAAGCAAAACGACAAAGTGGCCCGAGGGAAAAAAAAGAAATAATCAAAGACATTAAAAATAATAGCAGCTAACAGACTACGTTTAGGAGCGGTGGCAGCCTTCCCCGCTGGTTGTTGCTGTTACTGCTTTTGTACATATCCATCTGCCTTTGCTACCAAGTTGTAAACTCCACTTGTCTTGCTCACCATTGCGTTACCAGGGCCTAGCAGGCAAGGAGGAGCTTAATAAATAATTGTTGGCATGAACAAATAAATAGACTGTAACTACGTCAGAAACGATTCGTTCAAGAGGACAACGAGTTTGGCTTCCAAATATTGGTCAAGAGCTTTCAGTAGGATGAGCCAAGGATTTTTTTAAATTATTAGGTTCGTATGACCCGGTGACTTTTCTGGGTCTAGAAATCTGAGGAGGTGACAGTGTAATAAACTGCCATTTTCCTGTCAGGAAAGAGTTAACGACGTTTAAACCTGAGTTTCTGAGGGGCATAATGTGTTCACCAGGGGCAACTGCCTGCTCCCCCAGTTGGCCTCCATCTCTGCCTGCGCTGCACCCCCCCCCCCCCCCCCAGCAGCGGAGGGATGCGGGGCTTTCCGGTCGTGCTTAGTGTGCTGGACCAAAGGTGACGATGACTTAGTGGACTAAGGTCGTGCCCTCCCTCCCTCCTAATCGATAATTTAATGTGACTTATCAGAAAGAGAAAGAACTGTTTACTTTAAAACTCTGGAGCCCATAAAGGGCGAGGGGAAAGGTCTAAACCCCACAGAAGCTCAAGGCTCATGCCCACAGCCGCCCCCGTGCAGCCAGCAGAGCAGGGACACTGGAAGGCACCACCCCAGGGCCCGAGAAGGGGCCCTGAGCTGAGAGAAGACTCAAGCTGACGGCAAGGTAAGTGCCTCTCTCCTCTGTGCACCTCCAACTCCTCTGGGATTAGGCTACTCTTTTGGGGGGTCACTAACTTTGAAAAGTGGGGGTGAGCTGTGATCGAGGTGTGTAAAAGGACCCCACATGACACCTGAGCAAAGTGCATTAGTAACATAGAATATTTGAATTTGTCTGCCTTGCTTATTCTGTTTCTTCAGAAAGCCTGAGAAAACTAGAGACTTTCCTAGAGGTTCTTCTCACCCCTGTGGAGGGAAAGGATCAGGCTAGAAAGGAATCCAGGGCCCAGAGGTGGCGTGGACTTTTAGTTCTGCCCTTGGAGCGGCAATACATGAAGCCATTTCCTGTTTTATGATGGTCTGATTTAACAATAGCACCAAGGCCTGCAAAATTCCACCAGAAGACTAACTAGAATTAGGAGGTTTATTTGACCAGAAGTCCCTCCCTTTTCCAAGCTTCTGGGCAGGCGTACCAGCAAAGCTCAGTCTGCTTTATTCTCCTGCTTCTAACATGCCAGCGTCTGAGGTGTTTATCTGTCCACATCCTATTAGTCCATTGACGGCAATGGAAATCAGATCTGGACACCTGCACAGAAATGAAATGGGTTAGCCGAGGGATCCCCAGGCCTCAGCAATTCTCTTACAAAGAGTCTGTTGAGACCCCAACTTGGCTGAGAATTTGCTCAATGATCCCCTCTTCACCCTTGGTTGGTGATAAACATGGATAATAGATGCATGCGTCAGAAGCATCCAGATGTTCCCTTCTAGATGGATTTCAACGAGAAAAGAAATGAGTCTTTGCTCCCTATTGAGGAGAACATTCTATTTTAAAGTTGCCATGTACTTTCAAAGTGACAAGACTCAGACGTGTGATATTGACTTTGTCTTCATCTAGACTCTAATTGCCTAAAAGAATCAAGTTGATGCATTTAACACATCTATTCGAAATGACAGAAAATGTGGATTTAGAGTTAGAAAAAAGCATCTCCGTTTTCTTTTTCTTTTTTCTTTTTTTTTTTTTTTTTTTTTTTTTTTTTTTGGTGCCAATGGACTAGGTTTGCAGCAAGGTACCAATTCCCACTCCCCAAAGCACTCTTTTTCTCAGCCCTCTGGAGTTGGCCCTACAAAGTTCTCAAACCCTGGGAAACAAAATATGAAAGCAAAGACACGCTGCTCATGCCCAAATCTGATCTAAGAAAGAAATAGGAAGCTTAGTGATATTCCTGGTACTTGCAAATCTAAGACGTCTTGCATAGAGCTGTGATGCACACGGAATACTTACAGGCTTCCTCCTTGATGGACTCCCCCTCCCCGTGACATAAAAAAAGGGGCAAACCCAGTCTTGCCTGTTTTTCACACCCATGGGCTCAATGGGAAAACTGCTTTCTGAATTGAGCGTGGCAGCTAGAACTGTCTAGAGAGCCAGTTCAGGCTGGGAAGGTAAGGAAAGGGAGACAGGGACACTGCACAGAAATTTCATTTTAATAAACAGCCATGTAGGCATGCCTAGCCCTGAACCTCTTTTAGGAAAGCTCAGGAAGCAAGACCAAAGAGAGAACTCTAGAGTTGGTATTTAGTGTGAGTTGCAGCAAAAGAGGATTAATGTGGCTGAGATCAGAGGAGAGAAGCTCCATAGGAACTTTCCAGGCCTTTTCTGAGCTGTAGAAAACTGTGTTGGCATTTGGACATGTCACTTTGATTAATATCCAACATCTTTGCCGTAAGCATGAATTTTTTCACAGGAAACAACAGGTGTAATTATTTCCCAACCACCTTATAAACTTTCTGTAATTATTAACTGGTACTATTTAAGTTCAGTTGTCAAATTTGAAAATATTAGAACGAAAGACGTTTTATAGCTATAAAATGAGAAATAACTATGTGAATCTAGGAAAACTATCCAAATAGATACAGGCATTAACCACTTCTAATGTTTTTCGTTAGTGACATATTATTGGATGGCATTGGAAAAAACTGGAAACATTCTGCTTGCTTGTTTAAACTGCTTTGCAGGTTGACAGTTGACAGAGTTTAACTGCGCCTGCAGAAACAATCGAAGAAGCAAGAAAAGATGAGAGCCATTATAGCTATATTTAAAAATTGCTCTCAAGGCTGAGAACATAATAGGCATGCAATAAATATGTGTTTACTGATTGATGCAATAATACCGTAAAATGATTGTACTGCATAATAAAGTATTTTCCTAATAATTTGCTAGGAAATTAGGCTGAGGGGCTCATCTCTCAGCATTCGCCCTAACTTTTCAAGCTTGTTGACAAGCAGCGCAGAGATGGGAGAAGTTTTAACCTCTCAATTTCAGAAGAGCGTTTTGCAAGAAGGAATTTTCATTAGGAAGCCAACAACACAAAGAAACTGTTTAAAAATTGCTCAAATTCTAATTATTTTTCTCAGTACAAAAGCACTACATGAATTGTAGAAATTAATAAAAGTTGAGACGCAAAAGGAGGAAAAAGCGGAAACCCTAATGCCACCACTCAAAGATAACTATGGTTAATGTTTGATGTTTTTGCCCTTGGCATGTATGCATTTTTCACAGCCAAAAGGGCTCATACTGTGTATATTGTTTTGTAAACCACTTCATTCAATAACATATCTTGAATCTCTTGCCAAGTCAGCAACCATTTTTCTACACTATCCAGTGACTAGGGTGTATCATAAACATATTACCTTTTCCTATACTTGGACATAGGTTGTTTGCTGTTTTTATTATTATAAACAATGCTTACATGGACAACCTTATAGCTAACACTTTCTACAAATTTGTAGAAGACAACATCTTTTCTACAAATTCAAGGACTTTTGCCTTGAGATAAATTTCCTGGACCAAAGAAATAGAGGTTTATTTGGGGAAGGAGTTTGGGAAGATTTACCTGTAATGCATTAACTTCTCCTCTTTTTTCTTCTTCCCTGTTTACTCTTCCTTCCCTTTTCTGTCTTTTGCAGGTTATTAAAAGCCTGACGCATACAGAGCGCACCCTGGGAAGTGGAGGGGCTCAGATGCTGCCATAAGGTCCTGAGAAGTAAAATGGACCAAACCCTTGCCCCGTATAGAGCTCTCCAAGTAGGACCTTTTAAACTAGTGAATTGTTCACCTCCCATTGATTCTTCCCAAATGAACTAAGAGATTTCTGGAGCCTCTTGCCATGGTCAGCAATGTCCCTGAGTGGCCAGGAAGTGGTTTCTATTCTAGGTCCCTCAGGCAAAGACAAAGCAGGTGAGCCTGACTGACTTGTTAGGAGTAGAAGGGAAGGGAAGAATCAGATAGTTAATCACATGTGCGTGTCCCCCACATCTGCACCCAGAGTGCTAAGCGTTGGTGGTAGCATCTGGGGCCAGCTGGAACTCTACAGTTTGTATGCAGTGTGAGTTGCTGCAGAAGTGCCCAGGTGGAGAGTTCCACCTGAAGAGAGCAGGGCTGACAGTGAGGCAGGTAGCATTTCCCTGCTGCCTTGCAAATGGCCGCACCCGGTAAAGGCAAGCCAGGGTCACAGACAGGAACCAAAGGAAGTCAGTCATTTATAGGAAGATAAGCAAATCAACACAGACAAAAGGAAACAAAAGGAAAAAAAAAGGCTGGGGTGAGATATCCAAAGCAAATCCAATGTTATTTGCATGTGCCAATGATGCCGTGTTTCCCCAAAAATAAGACCTAGCCAGACCATCAGCTCTAATGCATCTTTTGGAGCAAAAATTAATATAAGACCTGGTCTTATTTTACTATAAGACCGGGTTTTATATAATATAATATAATATAATATAATAATATAATGTAATATAATATAATATAGTAATGTAATATAATATAATACCTGGTCTTTCATTAATTTTTGCTCCAAAAGACGCATTAGAGCTGATTGTCCGGCTAGGCCTTATTTTCGGGGAAACATGGTATCTCCATAAAACTGAAAAGCAAAAAAAGGCTGGGCTCAACATCCAATCCTGTGGAGACTGAGTGACTTTCACAGTGTGCTGATAACAGCAGCCTCGGTGGAAGAGGGTGATTTCATGGTCTGCACCAGAATAGGGTATTTTTACTGAAAAACATAGAAGCCTTTATTTTTAGTTGTTAAGAATGGGCCAGTTTTATGGCCAAAGCAGGCTCTGATCAAATGTTAACCACTTGGTTATCCTGCGGTAAAAATCAACTGGCCCTCAACCCTCTCCTTTTCCAGCATTTGGAAGAAAACAAAGCATTATGTAAAATGTTTATTTCCTCTCCTTCTCCATTGTGGGCAGGAATTCATGTATCAGTTAGAAACCAGTTTCAACAGGAAACCCAGTAAACCAGAGGGATTCAGTCACAGAAGGCGCCCTTTTGCTCGAAAATGGATATTATTCATGAAAAATTGAATAGTTCCTCTCTCCATTTTCCTTTCTTTCCTTACGATGCCTCATCTCCCACCCACTGCAAGGGTGGAAAACGACTGTGGTGAATAAGATTTAAAATCTGGACGCCTGTGTATCCAATAGATGTTACTGAGAGTAGATTACAGCCCATCTAAGTGCTAGCTATATCCCCATGAAAAATCATTTTAATTTTCTTAGACTGTGGAATTTATCACATTTACTGATGAGGAATTGGGATATGTGGTGAGCTGAGCGTAGGGAAGGATCCATTTATTCAGTCGTATTATTATGGCTTGTAATGTGGTCTACCACTAAGTATTTGTTTCCTAAAATCGATTCGCTCTAGAGATTCCTTCTCTCTTAGCCCTTTTAGAAAATTGATGCAAACAAATGTCTCATCCATTTCCACAGGAAGTCTGCCTTCCTGTGGGCGTGTGGCCTTGGTGGGATGATAACAGAACATAAGGCAGTGGGTCCCTTTATTAGTTTAACTATTCTAGAACACAGAAGCCTGACATCTGTAAGTCTGTCTCTCCTTCCATTGTTGAAGATGCTCCCACCCCTCGATCCCTCTTTTCTCTGCTCAGGTCATTATATGGAGCTGGGGAGCCTTCCTGATGACCAGTGGCCATGGCGGAATGGGGAGGTGAAGGTAACGCCTTCACAGCTACAGATGTTCCTTAGCAGAGCTGTGGAGTGTGACAATGGTGTTTGTGTCCAAACTATCAAACGCCATTATCACACTAAATAGCTACTGTTAGGCAATCCTTCCACTCCATAAATGCCTTGGCATCTGTTTGGCATGGATAAGAAGGTCCACCTGACCGCAGGGCTCCCAGGCACGTGTAATTACTGAATAATTTACGGTCCTTTTGTGCTCATAACCAATATGTCATCTGAACTTTGCTTCTCACCTGCTGTTGTTGAATACTTTAGCCGATGATAAATTTTCTTATTTTTCTGAGTCAATAAAAAGGTTGCAGTGTCCCCCCCAAGCATCCATCACAAGGCTAGGTACATTGAAATTGCTCAACCCACACGTGTTGAGTTGAAATGAATAGTTAGGAAAGTGTTAGACACAGAAAACTAAACCTGGGTCGAATCTAGTCTATGCAAACCACACACTCATAGGTACAAAATCAAGGTATGTGGGTCCTCCACTCTGCGTCATAAAAAAAACAACTTTCTAATAAACTCACCTGTGGCTTAGCTGACCTTTCAGAAATTCTAAAACATGTTTGATTTCTACTGATTTTAATCCATTACCAGGCTGATTACCTAATTTGTGTGCTAGGTTCTCCTTCTTTTGTTGCAATGAATTGCCATCAGGAAATTTTACATGAGCTATGTATGAGTTTCCAGAGCAAATCTCACTATTTTAAAGCCAAGAAGCTTCTGGGACAGCCGAACCAGCGGGGTGGTGTGGTTTGAAACACATACTTTCTCTGGGAGGCATTATAAAGCAAGGAGTAGTTTCTGTTTGCGCTGAGCTAAAGCTTCTCCTCGTGACTTGCTAAATGAACCAGTATATGTTTAATCAAATTGAAAGGGTTGGAGCAACTCCCAGAAACAAGTCCATCCAATCATCAGCCATTCATTTATTAAATAAATATGAATTGAGTGGCCACCATGTGTCTGGCACTGCCCTAGGCACGGAGGACACCTTTCAATTATATGTGTCTGACGTCGTCCCCAGAAGTGGTGTTCACTGACTAACATTCTGTTTGGGACCATTCTGATTGTTTGGTTATGTTTATTAGGGAACCAAATGAGCAAAACTTTGCAAAAATCATTCCGAGTCCCTTGCTGGAAAGCACCAGTGAGTGTAGTCCACACATCTATCATACACTGCCCGGGTTCCAAGGTCATGAGACACTTCCATCCATTCCGCCTGCCCTGCATCTCCTTCCACCTCCCCTTTCTTCCTTCCCGCCATCATCCAATGTCAAGAGGAGAACCAGACCCCCCTGACATAATTAATACACTGACATTCTTGTTGGTGCATTTTTTGGAGAAAACACTAATTGAACAAGCATTGGTGGAGGGCTGCACTATTTATTCAGACTGCTCCTGTGCACACTATTTAATTTGATCCACGCAACACAGGGCAAAAATGACAGGTTTGGGGCTCCTTCCCCAGATGGAGAACTGAGAGTGAGAATGGTTCTGGAATCATCTGGTCATGCAACTACAACTCAACTGGGGTCTCCTGAATCTAAAGTCCTCTCATTTACGTGTCACCGTCCTTGGCCTGGTTATTCCACAAACAGTACTGCTTCACAGTTGCGCTCACGCAGCAGTTGGGTTAATCATACCAGTGTTTGATCAGTCTCCTCGGCCTCCCCTGTCTGCTTTGTCAAGGGATTCTGAGGGAAAGCCTGTAGAGTGAGAGAGAGATGAGTGAGATGACAGTCTTTCCCTGTGAGTGTTCATAACGCAGAGAAAGCCAAGTGCTGTGGAATCGTGAAAGGGAAGAGAAGGGACGGAACACCTAAGTGGTAGCTTTGGGGGTAGAAAGGGGTGACCAAACTACCCAGACATGGACCAGCTGACTTAGTGAGCCGGCGAACTGACGCAGCAATGACTGACCCAGAGCCTTCAGGCTCGGGGACAGTGTGAAGTCGGCCTCACAGCTCCTCCTCGTCACTCCCACGCACCCGGAGATTTTGCTCAGATGTGATTAAACAGGGAGCAAAAGAAAGGGCATTCTATGCCTTTTCTACCGGGTTGGCTCGCATAATGGCTTAGTGTGATTCCTGCCTGGGTGAGCTCTACATCCAAGGCTGGGGATCCATTCTTTGTGTAGCTCTCTAAGGAAAGAACATAAGGCCAAGCTTCCACTCCCCATTTTAAAGCCATGGCTAGTGCAGTCCTGCTGCTCTAAATCTGATGACACCATCCTTCCCCAGCCCAGCTTTCATCTCTCCCTCCCCCACCCCCCAAAGATGGTTACTGCCAGCATGCCTGGGGCACACACGGACTCCACAGGTAGTTTGCAAGATGAAAGGGTCCACCTGCAAGTGCAGTTAAAGTCACACTGGAGCTGGGAGGCAGCAGAGAACCAGGAGGTCATATTGAGAGGTTTTCTTCCCTAGGAGACTTTGCTTTGTCTGTCACGCCAGTGAGGCCCTACAAATCCTTTCATCTTAGGACAATGTGTACCTCTAGTGTGACAGTTGCCACTTAGGGCCTGTCCAAGGTTCCAGCCAGCCCCAGAAGAGGTTTGTGAAATAGCATAGCAGCTGTCATATGTAGATGGCCCATCTACACGTTTTTTCTGAACTCTTCTGAAATCTTTCTTTTCGATTTGGTATATACTTCCTTGAATCAGAAGACAAAAGAATATTAGTTAGAACTGGAAAACAGTTTACTTTTTGTTCCAATGAGGAAATTGAAGCCCAGAAAGGTTAAAGAATATGCCCAAGGTCGTTCAGTTAGACTGTGGCCGAGCTGAACCCCAATGCCTGGTGTAGGGACAGGGCCATGAGAGCAATATCCAGGCTCTCGGCCTCACATGGAAAGGTGCCGGCTCGGTTATTAGATGACCATCAGCTGTAACCAGTTGGCCATCAGCTGTAACTAATTGGCCATTACCCACTGTTGTTTTGTATATAACTGCGTCAGCTACGTTAGCAAGTGTGGATTGCAGACTGTGTGGATCCTACTTCCTGTGTCTTTCCGGGTCGCCAGCAAGAACATAGTGGTATGTACCCCCTATCCGTGGCTCCATTGTTGTTCCTTTTCAGCCTCCGTGTCTCCCGCGTTCACCTGCCAGGAGCAGGAGCTAAGAGACCCTGCATTACATTTGGCACAGTGAGCAGGGTTCTCCCTGTCAGGTAACGGAGTCATCTGCCCCTGGGAGGACATGTGGCCCCCACACAGCATGTGGTGCCTGGTGGCCTCTGTTTTCATGAGCTGGACCCCGTGGAGGGGTGGGGGACGTGGACAGTTCTCCGACCAGCATAGGCCAGAGAAAGCAATGGTCATTGCTGCCATGTGGGCTGGGAGGTGCTTGCTGAGGTAGCCGAGAGCGGGACTTGGAGTCCCAGGAGGAAACGCTTGCTGAGACCTCGGTGGAGAATGCGGGTTAGGTCGAAATTGTCCTTCACCCCCAGGTTGGGGAGAACTTGGAGCCCTCGCCCTACAGAGAAGGACAGCCCCCAGTACCTGAAGATGCCTGGTATACTGATGGCTCTAGCTGGGGAGCAGCTGCCGTTTGGACAGCTATTGCAGTTCAGTCCAAAAAAGACATCATGTGGTTCGATACTGGGGTCAGGCTATGTGGCACCACCTCTGGGACCTAAGGCAGGGAAAGGAAGACCCCTTGTTGGGGTGCTGGCGGATGTTTGCTTTTTGTGTCTCATCCAGCCGCCATCGAGAATATGTAAGCACCTTGGCTGTGAGCCACTATTGTTCCAGCATGGTACCCTGAGAAATCCTGGCTATGCCCAGGAAGTCTGTGCCCAGAAAAACCTGGCGGTACCCAGAAAGCCTGGCTGTGCCCAGGATATTGCATCCACCTCCAGGTTCCTCGCATAAGGTCCCTCAAGGAAGAGGCTTGTCACATAGATTGTGAGGCGAGAGTCTGGAGGGGTGGAATGTGGGGACAGAGCCAGGAGAGCCATTTCCAGGCTTTCTGTCTCACATGGAGAGGTGCTGACTTGGGTATCAAATGGCCTTCAGCTGTAACTAATTGGTCATTAGCCACTGTTGTTTTGTATATAACTGCGGTGGCTACCTTAGCAAGTGCCCATTGTGGATTGTGTGGGTCCTACTTCCTGTGTCTCCACGCCTGGCCACCAGTGAGAATATGGTGGTATGTGCCCCTTATTTGTGGCTCCATTGTTGTTCCTTTTCGGCCTCCACGTCTCCTGAGTTCACCTGCCAGGAGCAGAAGCTGAGACCCTGCATTACACCTGGTTTCCAGGCTTTGTCACTTCATCCCTGAGGTGTCCTGGGATTGTTGCCAGCCCAGAGTAGATGCAAAGAGGAGTCAGGCAGTACTTGCTGAAGGAGTGGCTGGCTGATGCCATGGAAAATCCCCTTTTATTCATCTGAGAACTGTCTCCTCCAGATTGCAAAGGGACACGCCTTTGTGTAGTATTCTAGAATTTGGTGGACGGGTCTGTGTTTATGCTCCCCATTCACTAGACAGACGTGGGTTGAGTGGTCACTGGCGCCTCATATTGTACTGGGCTCTAGGGACACAAACAAGAAGAAGGCCGGGTCCCTGCCTGAGCTGCTCTCAACCTGGGAGTCAGTCGCCTAAACAGACACTGAGGCCCTAAGGAGCTAGATGCCATCACGGTGCCATCGACAGGGAGCCCAAAGACTTTAATTATGCCCTGCCTCACGGAAAGCCTACCCCAAGGCCGCCAGTTAGATGCCTCACTGCCTCTCAGTTTCCCCTCCGTGGGGACAGGCTCAAGAAAACTACTGGGAGCAAACCCACCCCAGGAGCCCCCAGGGCCGGTGGAGCGGTGGAGGGATGAGGGCATCCACTCTCATCTCTTTGATATTCAAGTTCCCTTCCAAGCTTTCTAAAGGAAAAGGAAGGGTTTCACACACACACAAGGTCACAAAACTGTAGGTGGCTTCTGAACATTTCAAAGGGCCTAGTCATAAGATAACCTAATTAAAAAACAGGGTCACCATATAGGCTCTGAAAAAAGATTTATGTGACACAAATGTATTGTGTCCTTAGAATATTTGAACACTCTGCATAGGATGCAAAAATGAATAAGACATTCATTCATTCACTCCTTCACTTATTCACTCATTCATTCATTCACTCATTCACTCCTTCACTTATTCACTCATTCATTCATTCACTCATTCGACCATGTGCTCCTACCATGTGTCAGGCATTGTGCTAGTCACCTGAGAATTCAAAAATAAGATGCTGTGTCCAGAATATAGTGCTGCCAGTCTAGTGAGAACAAACACAGGCAAATGAGTAATGGCACTGTTTAGTCACCGAGTCTTTGAAGCAGGTAGGGGTTACCATCAGCCAAAAGGAAGGAAACTGCCATGTGTGTTATGTGAGAAAGGTCTGAGTAAGAGTGAGAGACAAGCACGCCAGGGCGGAAGCACTCTGGTGCTTCGGGCAGCCACCCAACTAAAGAGAAATTCACGACCTTGGCAAGTGAAGCGTAGAAATTTTCACCTTGACAGAACTTGAGTTAGCTTCAAGGTTCCTAAGCATCTTCCAGCAATTTCCTCCAGAGAGCCACCCAACTGTGAGCCTGGAATTTATTTGGTGGGGATTTTCCCTCTCAACAATGCAGCCAAACATCCACAGACAAAGATCCCCTCTTGAATGAAAGAAGCAGATTGTATTATTTGGCAAGTGACTGGGGCGGGTGTGTGTGGGTATGCGTGTTTGTAGCGCACATGTATGTGAAGAATTTTAATTTCTCAGAGGAGCTGGGTAGAATGCCTTTAAAGTCTCATTCAACTGGGACTGGTTTTTTTTCCCTTTTTTTTTTTTTTTTGGAACCAGGGAAAAGCCAGTGATGTGATCTCCAATTTAGGCTGAAATGAGCATCCTTGTAACCCTCACTCACTAGTTATGATACTGCCTCCTAGTGGTAAGCTATGTCCCTGCACATCATACCCTCAGTGGTTCCAAAGGATTTCAAGTTTGCTCCCTCAAGTGTTCCAAATTGATTGCAGTAAGAGCTTTCCCGCCAGCAGAGTCCAGCTTTAATTTTGATAAAGTACGTTTCCAAAGGCTTCAGGGGGTATGGAGAGGAGTGGAAGAGATCGTTCTATTGAGTGTCTGTTGACCCATTAAGTACATTAGGCAAGAACTAATGTTGTTCTACCTAGAGAACGAGTCCCTTCCTTTTCACTTTTCTGGCACATTTAGCCCAGTCAAGAGCTAATTAAAGTTCTTCCCATTTTTAAGGCTGTCTGTCTTCTACCCAGCACATCTTGTCTTGCTTTTCCTCTTGGCTTCCAATTGTAGCTGAAGTCGAAAAAGTCAGAAATTATCTCCTACTCTTTGGATGTGCCAGCTCCTGTATTCTGTCTGTCTCACTAACAACCTGTGCCCAAGATTTCTCTGGTCTGCCCTATGTCTCTGCGTGAGCTCAGGCTATCTCACATCAGATCCTTTGCTCAGCAGTTAGAATGATCTGCTGAGTTGGATAAAACATAGACAGGGCTGCTATCTGTGTCCCAAAAGAAGTGGCTACAAATCGCCACCCCAAAATGTAAGTGGTGTGTTAGGAAATTTTGATTGCAAGAAGCAATTTTTTCTTAGATGACCTCAAGTAATTAATTCTTACAGCAATATTTCTTAAGCACCTACTATGTGCAGAACATGGAGCTGGGGAAAATTTTTTGGAAGGGGCCACATGGCAGTAAAGGGACAGGAATCATCACATGGGAGATCCCCAAAAGTCAGAAGGCAAGCCCTTGTGAAAAGTGGCAGATAGGCTTCATGATAGAGATTGGGGTGTCTGGTCACCCCCAGTCTGTAGAAATAAATCAAGCCTCCACCATTACAGTGATTCATTTGCTCCCTTTTTCTGCTCTTCCAGCTGTCATACCTGTCTCCATCCTTACCTACAGTTTCTGCTCACCTCTAACTACTGCTTTCTCATTGTCTTCTAATTCTGGGGTCTCATGACCCTGTTACTTAATGACCTCTGCTTGCCTGCCTCCTTTTGGTATCTTTTCCATTTCTTCTGTGCTACCAAATGACTTCCTCCCTGTATCTCCTGTTTGGGTCCCTAAGCTAACAGAAAACTGATCGTCTCCGTTAAGGTCAGTGTGCTCACTGGAGCAGAGCTTTCACTCCAGGACACTCCATAGGCTGCTGGTCAACCTTTGGAGCAGGACAAAACAAAGAGGGTATTATGTATGAGAAAGTTTAATGCAGGAAGTAATGCGTAAACTTTACTCTGAGTAGGAGATATCCATTCCCCAAAGAAAACGATAGGGAAAGCATTCTCAAGAAAAGAGGACAGCATGTGTCAAGTCCTCAAGTGGGATGGATGGAGTTTGGAACAGGCAAAGAACTCAAAGCTAACTGGTATGGCAGGAACATAATGAAGAAGCAGGAGATGAGGCTAGAGAGGTGGGCATGGGCTGGCATTCCTAGCAGCAGGATGGAAAAGGAACATATCAGAGGGCAGGCGTAATGGCCAGTGTTATGTCATGGTCATGAATTTTACTGATGGGTCATTAAGACCAGGGACTGACAACCTATAGCCTGTAGGCCAAATCCAGACTGCCTGCTTCGATATGAGCTAAGCTTGGTTTTTATATTTTTCAACTATGGGGAAAAAAATCAAAAGAAGAATACTATTTCATGACATGTGAAATATATATGAAATTGAAATCTCAGTGTCCAGAAATAACGTTTTATTGGAATCAACCAAAAGTCCCCATTTGCTCCGACTATCCCAGTTTAGCACTGAAAGTCTTAAATCCTGGAAAACGGCTCAGTCCCAGGCAAATTGGGATGGTGGGTCACCTGGCACACAGCCAGGCTCGCTCATTTACACATTGTCTGTGGCTGTTTTCATGCTCCAGTGGCAGAGCTGAGTAGTTGTGGTAGAAGCCATATGGCCCACAAAGCCTAAATTATTTACTCTCAGGCTATTTATAGAAAAAGTTTGTTGATCCCCAATCAAGACCAAGGAAGAGTCGATAATTTATCTGATAAGGCAAGGGCATATAATTGATTGTTACTATCATGAGAGGGTTGACCAAGCCTATTTATTTCCTCCCTTGGAAGCTGGTTCATTTTTAAAATCTAAATTCATTCATGTCACTCTCCTGCTTGAGATCCTTCAACAGCTTCCTGTCCCACTGAGAATAAAACCCAAGGATCGGTGGCTCAGGCAGTTGGAGCTCCATGCTCCTAACTCTGAAGGCTGCTGGTTCGATTCCCACATGGGCCAGTGGACTCTCAACCACAAGGTTGCCGGTTTGATTCCTTGACTCCTGCAAGGAATGGTGGGCTCTGCCCCCTGCAACTAAGATTGAACACGGCACCTTGAGCTGAGCTGCCACTGAGCTCCCAGATGTCTCAGTTGGTTGGAGCGTGTCCTCTCAACCACAAGGTTGCCGGCAGTTCAACTCCCGCAAGGGTTGGTGGGCTGCTCTCCCTGCAACTAGCAAGGGCAACTGGACCTGGAGCTGAGCTGCGCCCTCCACAACTAAGACTGGAAGGACAACAACTTGAAGCTGAACCCTCCACAACTAAGATTGAAAGGACAACAACTTGACTTGGGGAAAAAAAAAGTCCTGGAAGTACGCACTGTTCCCCAATAAAGTCCTGTTCCTCTTCCCCAATAAAATATTTTAAAAAAAGCCCACGGATCCCATACATCCTTCTCAGACCTCATGTCCTCCTGCTCTTCCCCTTGCCTACTCCATGCCCACAACCACCCCCTTGCTGTTTCTCAAACATGCCGAGGGCGATCCTATCTCAGGACCTTTGGCACTTACTGTTTTGTCTGTCCAGACCCTTTCTCCCAGATATAGGCACACTTTGTTCCTTCACCTTATTCTTGTTTCTATTCCAAGTTGTCTTTTAATTGAAGCTTTCCCCCTCATTGTAACATTCTTCAACTCCTGACGTCACTTATTTATTTTTTGTGCCCACAATAGAAGGCCAGGCACAGAACAGGACCTTGCTGTATCCCCAGCTCACAGAACAGTGCAAGTCTCATGGTAGGTTTGAGATCGATATTTGTGGGATGCGTAAATGGTTGGTAAAGTCAAGAATTTTATGTGTTGTCTCCAGGCTATGTCCCGACTCATTGGACCATATTACTGCTAATCAATATTTCATTTTAGCCAATATCCGTCTTGTTACAATTATGTAGCTGACTGTCTCTGTCGCCCACTGGCCTCTTTTCCTGCCAAACACCTTGTCTTTAATCATCTGACATCTGCTCTGTGGATATCTTCAGATGCCACCCTGAAATGCTGCCACTTCTCCTGTCCGAAGGATAGATGCATTACTCACCAGTCCAGGGGTGGAATCAGGGTGATTCTGCAACCCCCTGAAACCGATAATGACATTTCATACTTAGTTGCATTTTTCTAGGGGGAGGGTCTGGAGCTGTCATCCAATTCTCAGGAGGGTCCTCGAGGGAGGAGCTCTGATTTTAAGCAGCAACAGTCCGTTGGGCTAAACATATGCAAAGCTTCCAGTTAGAGTTACAGGCCCTCCTGTGGGGCGCCCTCCTACGGGGTGCCCTCCACCCCCCAGTATCTTGTGATCAATGCTTATGTTCAGTACTCAGCTCCTTTCACTGGATGCTCTCTTCGCCTCTCCTGAAGGTTCTTCCCCTCCTGCCAACATTCTGAGACCGTGTAAAGAAACCACCAGGCTCCTCTGTGGTGATTGGATCCCCCACTGGCTGCTTCACAGCAGCTATTTTCTTCCAGGCTGTAAAAGTGCTGGGCTGAGCCTCCCACAAGTCACATGAGGGATCAGAGAACCCCTTCTGGGAGGAACCGCCTGCAGAATGGCTACAGATGCACTTCTTCCAGAACAGGAGGCTTCATTTACATGTCAAATATCTGCGCTGTGGGATTTGTTTCCTGCCAAGGTTCCCTGCTCTTGTCCCAGAAAAATTGAGCTGAGGCCATCCAGACACTGGAGCAGAGACTCAGGGTTCCTGATGGGCCCTTTTCCTCCAAGAGAACAGAGGGCACAGTCCTTTCCAAGAGCAGCTTACGGGAGAGCATTTGGCCTCTGTCATTTCATCAGCTTTGAAAGGATTTTCCTTTCAGGAGAACAATCATTCCAAGAAGCTCTTCTACAAAGACAGAGGTTGCTGCTCTCTTTCTGAGGTAAGGAGGGAGGCACCAGCTCTGGTCCGTCTGGTTGTGCCCAGAGAGCACCTGCTGAGTGCAACACAGGCCAGTGCTTAGACTCACCATTTATCATCATCATCATCATCACCATCATCGTAAGACTTTCGGGTCCTGGAGAAACCTTAGGCCCGGTCCGTGGACTGTTAGCTACAGACTAAGACTAACTAACCCGCCCAGCACTGCTTGGCAAAGGGCAGCATGTCCCCCCCCACACTCAGGCCTCAGAAGGGCAGGGTACCCTCAGCGTCTCTCAGCCTCGGCACTCAGTCTCTACTGACCCTCGGCTGGAGAATTTTGTTTTGTTATTAGTACCTGTCATATGCATTTAGGATGTTTAGCAGCATCCCTGGCCTCTACTTACTAGATGCCAGTAGGATCCTCCTTATTATGACAACCAAAAACGTCTTCAGACACGGACAAATATCCCCGGGGAAGGCAACATCGCCCACAGTTGAGAACCACTGCTCTACTGAACTACTTAAGACAAATCTGGCTGAGTCAAGTAACGTCAAAGGTCCCACAAAGCCAAGTGTGTTTGGAGGATGAGGGAGAAAGAAGCAAGGGCAGAGTCAGGCGTAAAGATGGAGAACATGAGGACAGGACCTGGGCTTGTGGAGGGAGGGGTCTCTAGGGAGGCATAAACTGACGGCAGGCTGGAACTTGGGAGGGAAGTGTTCAGGTCACAAGAGGCACACGGGGACGCTGCCTGCACTGGCTTCAGCTGGGACCCCTCCCCCGCCCCAGCTGTCCTCTCCTCTAGCAGAGGCCCAACTGCCTGAAGGCATCCTCTTTCGAGCAGGAACATACTTATGGAATAGCCGCCACATGCTGGATCCCAGGCCTAGAGAGAGAAAACATGTTTCTATCCTCAGAAGAACACAGATTGAATGAGGCAATTGCAGCCACGTACAAGGGGCTCTGAGGGCATAGACTTGGGTTTTCAAGGGAAGACTTCCTGGAGAAGGTGACATCTAAGTGGAAACTCTGAAGACAGTGGAGAGTTTTCAGAAAAAGAGTCAAAAGAGTCTTGGCATGAGATCCTAGGGTGCTACTGCCTAAAAGTCCTTTTTTTTTTAAAAAAAAAAAGATTTTATTGGGGAAGGGAAACAGGGCTTTATTGGGGAACAGTGTGTATCTCCAGGCCTTTTTTCCAAGTCAAGTTGTTGGCCTTTCAATCCCAGCCATGGAGGGTGCTGTCCAGCTTCAAGTTGTCCTTTCAGTCCTAGCCGCGAAGGGCACAGCTCAGCTCCAGGTCCAGCTGCTGCTGCCAGCCACAGGGGGCGCAGCCCACCATCCCCTGCGGGAGTCGAATCGGCAACCCCGTGGCCAAGAGGACGCGCTCCAACCAACCGAGCCATCCAGGAGCCCAGCGGCAACCCAGCTCAAGACGCCATGCTCAACCCTAGCTGCAGGGGGCGCTGCCCACCATCCCCTGCGGGGCTTGAGGAGTCGAACCCCCAACCTTGTAGTCGAGAGCCCACTGGCCCATGTGGGAACCGAACCAGCAGCCTTCGGAGTCAGGAGCATAGAGCTCCAACCGCCTGAGCCACCGGGCCGGCCCCCTAACAGTCCTTTAAAAGGGAACCAGTTAATTGCCACCCCAATAAATTTTAATTTAAAAAATAAAAATAAATAAATAAAAGGGAACAAGCTTTGCTCTGCTTTTAATAGAAGGTGAATAGCAGAGCAAAGCAAAGAGCATTTAGAGCCCTGGGGTGGGGAAGGGGAGCACGAAAGGGCACAAGAGGAAGAGGCTGGAGGCAAAAGAAAACACACCCCAGCTGCAGCTGTGGTCCCCAACCTGCAGCATCAATACCACCTTGGAGCTTATTAGAAGTGCAAATCCTCTGGCCCACCCCCAGACCCATTAAAGGAGAAACTGCTGGGGGCAGGGGAGAACCCAGTATTTTAACAAGCCCTTCAAGTTTCTGATAGACCACTGGGCTACAGGCCTGGTCCACTGTGGTGCTCATTAGTGTTTAATGAGAGCAACTGAGGGGATCCATCAACCAATGACTCTTGCCTTGGCAAAGAGTCCAGCAGTGTTCTCCACCTCGGCGGCACATTAGAATCACCCTGAGAGTTTTAAAAATCCCATTGCCCAGGCTGTACACCATGCCAATGAGATAAGAATCTCTGAGGAGGACATAGAGGAAAAACTGAGGGTTGCTAGATGGGGTGGGAGTGGGGATAAGGGGGAAGGTGAGGGGATTAGAAAGCACAGTCAGTAACCACAAGATGGCCACAGGGGTACAAAAGTCAATTTGGGGAATGTAATCAATAATGTTGTAAAGATTTTGTAGGGTATCTGATGGACACTTGTCTCGTTAGGGAGACCACCTCAGGGAAGATGTAGATGCCTGATCACTGCACTGTACACCTGAAGCTGAAGCTGAACAATAATGAATGTCAACTACAATTTTATATACATATATATATATATATATATATATATATATATATATACCAGTTTATATATATATATATATTTATATATATTATATATATATATATATATATATTATGTATATAGTTACAAGAAGCGGATTATAGCATTAGGAATAGAAACAGTGGAAACATAATAGCTGTGTGCGATGTCAGAGGGGTAGTGGATGGGGGAGGGGGGTTCACACAGTGTGAGGGATATAAATGACAGCTGTCTATTACTTTGTTTTGTACACCTAAAACTAAAAAAAAAAAAAAAAAAAAAAAAATCTCTGAGGAGGACCCAGCCATTGACATTTTTAAAAGCACACTGGGTTACTGAAATGTGCAGCCAAAACTGAGCACCACTGCAGTGAAAGAAGGTATTCATAAAATGCTCTATTTTGAATGACTTTGAGAGCTTTATTTTTAAACAAGAACAGCTTACATAAAAGTACATATCAAGTTACAAGTGATTCAGACAAAATAAAGCTTCATTTTTCTCTCCTTTATAAAAAATTGGGAGATAAAAAGCCTAGGACTGGAGCAGCAGCTCCACAGTGCATCAGCAATTTGGGTCCTTCTGGGTGTCCACTTATCCTGTCCTCATGGTCGTAATGTGATTACTAGGGCTCTAGCTATCAACTTTGTGTTCCACGAAGGAACAACTTAAAGGATGACGGGCAAAAAGGGTAGTTGCTTTCAAGCTCAAGCCCCTTTGAAAAACACCCCTGGAAGCTCCACCTGGAGATTCTGCTTTGATCTCATTGGTCAGACCTGTGACACAGGACTACCCTTAGCTGCAAGGGAGTCGGGGAAATGCAGTATTTTAACTAAGCACTTTCCCACTGTAAACAAAATTGTGTTCTGTTTCTAAAGAAGAAGGGGAAATGGATATTGGGTAGAGGGAATGGATTTAGGGTGGTTTTTCTTTTCTTCCTCATGTGGATTGTTCTTGTGTAGGAAGGCAGAGATAGGTTGTTGCCTCAAGGAGAAATGGATTGTTGTAATAAGACTGGAAAAAAGAGCGCAAAACGAAGTATAGTTTTTAATTCTTTTTCGCCAAACAGGCTTTTCAGAATCAAAGGTGAAGCAGGACATAGTTTTCTCTTCCTACCTGGTGAGGAGGGAAGAGCATGCAGCATGGAGGAAGGGGTAGGACCTTGGAGCATGTTGGCATGAGGGTGCTGAAAGGACCAGGCTTGGGAGGAGGGATGCTGTGGAGGCACTACCTGGAAGCTGAGCCAACAAAGGAGATACTTTTAAAAGAAGTGAAATGTATATTAGGTCACATGGCGATGAAGGCTATAGAAATAAAGCCCAGAAGACAGAAAGGGGAAACCAGGGAGGGGGCTGCAATTTTAACTAGGATAGGTAAGGAGGGACTCCCTGAGAAGGTGACTTTTGAGCAAAGACCCAAAAGTGATGGAGCGGACAGAAAGTGCAAAGGCACTGGGGCAGGAGTATTCCAAGAATAACATGACTGGTGTTGGACCTAAGTGAACAAGGAGTGAGATCAGGTGAGAGAGGGGTTTGGGAGATAGTGTAGGGTCTCACTGACCTTTGTAATGAATTTGGCCTTTGCTCTGAAGGAGATGGGAAGCTGTTGGAATGTTAAAGCGTTCTAAGAAGACAAACAGCATTTTATGACTTTGATTTGAACAGGATCACGCTGGCTGCTCTAATGCAGATAATCTGAAGTGGAGGCAAGATGGAATTAGGAGACATTTAGAAGGCCACTGCAGAAAGCTAGATGATGGTGCCTGTGACAAGGAGGTAGGAATAGAGGTGACCCTGGATATATTTAAAGGGAGGGGAACAGGATTTGATGATGGATTGGATGTGGCGCATGAGAGAGAGAGAAGAGACAAGAATGTCAGCCAGCTTTGGGACTTGACCAGCTGGAGGGCTGGAGGTTCCATTCTCTGACATGAGGAGACTGTGAGAGAGCAGGTCTGGGAGAAAGTCAAGAGTTGTATTGAACAGACTGCATTTGAGACTCCAACTGGAAACCCCAACGGAGATGGTGAAAAGGCTTTGGAGAGATGGGTCTGGAGTTCAGAGTGATACCCATTTGGGAGTTGTCAGTGTGTAGCTATGCTTGGGTGTCATGATTCTGAAGTTCATAGGTGGCCTTCTGCAAACTCAAGGGGGCACATTCCGATTTCTCCTGTGTGTATAGTAGCCCCTGGAATTATGCCAGGAGGTGGCCCTGCCCAGGTTAACCTACCTCCTCTGCCCTGCGCCTCCTAGTAATTCTGGAATCAATGGGTGAAAGGGGAGAAGGGAGTAAGGCTAGGGTTGGCCGGTTACTTATAGGGCCAGCTCGAAAGGGTCGGGGCAAGTGAAGACAGGAAGAGGCTGGTGGAATAGATGAGAGGACCAGAAGTGGGTAAGAGTTGTACCTAGTGTGCTTCCGTGGAAAGAATCCGCCAGAGCTGGAAGAGCAGCTAGAAGGATGAGAAAGGGAAGGACAACTTCAGTCAGAGAATGGTGGGCCCGGTGAGTCAGTACAGAGCTTCCATTTTAAAACAGGGGGGAAAGAAGTGGCTTTTCTCTCATTCTTGTCCTCAAACTTGTGGAAATGAACCAGAAGAATGAACTGTATGGAAGTCTACTTGATTCACAGAGAAACCAGACAACAGCCATCCTCCAAATCAGTCTACATTTGGGCGTTGGGATAGGGGACAGAGGGATCCATTCAACAAATATGTATTAAGTATCTACTATGTTCCAAGCACTTCTAGATGTTAGGGATACATCAGTAAACAAAAGAGGTAAAAATCTCTATGCTCATAGGGCTCACATTCTAATGAGCGAGATAAACACTTACCATCATAAATGAGTCAACCACGTAGTGTGTTAGAAGCGGGCGTGAGTGCTGGAGGATCTCGGAGGGAAGAAATCAGAACTGCAAGGTACTGTTAGGATTTGAGATCAGTGGTCAGTCAGGGGAGAGTTTGCTCATTTAGGATGTTGGGCGGGGGTGTCACACCATGGGAGGGCTAGGGCAGGGAAAAGGCAGCCCCAAGGAAAGTATTGTGGGAAACTTATCGCTGGGGAATAGCCGCTACCTTATCATTCCACGTAGATGTAGGTGGAGAAAGAGGATGCAATAGGAGGGAGACAGAGGTGAGATATCCCATTAGAATTGCTGCTGAGACTTCTGGGCCCTAAAATGGAAGCTGACAGACTTTTCTTGATTATGGCTGATCAAAGACATGTGATTTTTTTTGGAATAAGCCCCTGCTATGATTTCTGTCTGGGACCATCTGGGCTTCTCATAAAAAAAATAATAACATAGAATTTTAAATTCTTGATCTAGTGGTACAATTAGAACTTGTACATATTTGTTTGTCATATCATAAAGTTGAAGTCTGTGCTCACATGACCACACAGAGGAAACTGGCATCCATCTTGCCTTTCACCCTTTACAAAACCACTTTAGAACACGTGGGCTCTCAGAGGGTTTCAGAGCTGCTAGGGCAAACAGTTGTAAAATATACCCTGTACCAGGAGGCAGAAGAGGTTTTTGTGTCCCTTTGATTTTTTTAAAAACAATTTAAGCCCAAGTGACATCTGCGGATCTAAATGGGGGTAGAAATGCCAGGCTGTTCACTTTTGCACACATGGTCCAGCGGAACAGAACACACAAATGGGACACAAGCCAGCACTGGGCAAGTTCCGCCCACCCGCCGGCAGCTGAACCCATGCCCAACACACACACAAAATTGTATATTCACAAATGAGAACACTTTGTAATTAGAAACAATTGTGATTGCTTTGGATATTCTTTAGAATAAGAATCTATTGCAACTCTTAGCTATTATGAGGCTATGAGAAGCTTGGCCCAGGAGACGCTGGTACAATAGATAACATAAAATATTAACACAAGCTAGACATCCACCATCTAGAACCAGACCTCTCCAGAACACGATGACCATCGGCAAGAAGTCATCACGTCCCTGCCATTCTCGCTAGTGATAAACCTGCTGTTGAAAACACAGGCCCATTTTAATGAAGCATTTGTTTCTTTTTGTCATCTGCCCATCACAGAGTCAGAGAGCCCTGTAGGAAATGGAGACACTTATATGTATATGACCACCCTGCAGGCATCAGGTATAAACCCCCAGCTAAATCCAGCAGGCCATCCTAGCTTGAAGCCTGGTTTGAGCGTTCATTGTATTTATAGATTCTTGACACTGTATACTTACGGAAACCAAGGGGAAAATCAATAGAAACTGGACATGTGGCAAACTGAGCTCAAACAATGGCTATGAATATGGGCATTTCTGAGACCCCAGAGCACCACCTTTGGTGGGGGAGAGCTCACTGCACACTTATCATTATTTGTGCAAGGAAAACAGTGATTCATCTCAGAACAGAAGGTCAGGGTTTGGGTGAATGCACAGATGGCCACACAGCCCCACAAAGGCCATCCCTGACAGCCATGGCGGGGACAAATCCCACTGAGGGTGACCCTTTTGTCCCTGGTCTTCCAAATGTTTTTAAACAGATGAAATCAGAGTACAACAAACAATAGGGCACTTTGGAAAAAGAATGGAAGCATCTGTGAAAGGAGCAAAGGACAGCTCCATCTAAGAGGGGCATCGCATGGGCTGACTGCAAACCGTGAAATCTGAGAGTAGAAAATCCTTTCAAATTGTCTCTGCAAGATACACTTCAAAGCCAGATAGAGGGGAGGAGGTTTATAGGATGACTTTGACTTTTCATTTTGTACCTTTTGATCATTTTTTAAAAATTTTAATCACGTGTGCTGATGTTAGTTTTATTATTAAAAATTATTACTAAAGAAAGTACCCTGGTCTGTTGGGAGGGCTATGGACACACACACACACACACACACACACACACACACACACACACACTCTAATCAAAATGTGTCCTGTACCTTTTTGCTACTGTGAAACGTCCTAGAATTCCACTGCTAAATGCATCTGTAGGGTCTCCATGGGGAAAGCAGGCTGCAGGCTGCCTGGGAGAAAAATGAGCATTTTGTCATTTGTAAACCAGGATAAATCACTTGAGAAGAAAGGCTGGAGATGGCAAGTTTTCTGAAAAGATGAGATGTGACTAGCTGACGTGTTTTCTCCTTCAAACCCCTTTTCAAAACAAAAACACCATCTATGTTCTCTCTTTTATCAAAACCCCATGCCGGAGGAGAAGAGTACTTTAAAATAGAAGTCAGGTATCCTCTACTGCAGCCCATGCCCTGGAGAGAGGCAGCTGGGGAGTCATCCTGTACCGTCAGTGTGGCCCGGGGTCCAGCACCTTGCAGGGCAGGGTGTCACAGATCAGTATCGTGGCGTAGCTGGGTGTTCCAGACTGTTCATTGAACTCTAGGTCCAGCCATGCACCTCAACATTTCAAGACCCTCCTACCTGTGGTCTAGACACCCCCTCTAAGTGTGGTCCCTGGCCAGCATGGAGATCCCCCCAGAGCGTGCTAGAAATGCAGGATCTCAGGCCCTCCCCCCCCCCCCCAGATCTACCATATCAGCCTACACGTTCACAAGAGCCCAGGGGACTCCCAAGGGACTCGTGGGCACTGTTAGTAGAAGAAGCATTGATCATGCTGCTCAGAGGAGGCCTACCAATTCTTCCAGGAGGGACCAGGGAGTAGGTGAAGTGGTCTTTAAAAAAACAACCAACTATCTGAAATGAATAGTCTGGGATTCCAACAGAAAACTCTGGAGACCAGTGGGCACCAGGAGTTGGGAGGTGTGGGGACAGAGTCCCAGAGAGCAGTTTCCAGGCTCTCGGCCTCATGTGGAAAGGTGCTGGCTCGGGTAGTAGATGGCCATCAGCTGTGACTCTTTGGCCATCAGCTGTTACCGGTTAGCCACTAGCCACTGATATAACTGCTGTGGCTATGCTAGCAAGCGCAGATTGCAGTTAGCAAGGGGGGGTTGGTTGGCAGAGAAGTGGACGGCGGTTTGCAGATTGTGTGGCTCCTGCTTCCTGTGTCTCCAACCCAGCCGCCAGCGAGAATATAGTGAGTGATATGACTCCCCCATCTATGGTTCTGTGGGTGTTCCTTTTTGGCCTCACCATGTGCTGCGTTCTTATGTGGGGAACGGGACCAGAGACCCCGCATGACACCCTGCATGACAGGAGGGCAAGAAAGGAGAGATGAATTGGGGAGCACAGGGGGTTTGCAGGGCAGCCCAATGATTCTGTATGATACTGTCGTGGTAGCTACGTGTCATTATACGTGTGTCGAAATCCAGGAAGTGTGCAGCACAGAGTGACCTCTAATGTCAACTGTGGACTTTAATCAAAATGCATCAAGAGGGGGGTTCACACAATGTGAGGGATATAAAAGATAAACTTCTAAGTATTACTTTGTCTTGTGCACCTGAAACTAATAAAAAAAAAAAAAAAGCAAGGGAAAAAAATGCATCAAGATTGGCACGTCAATTATAACAAAGGTTATCACATGAATGCAAGGTGGTAATAGGGGGACATAATGGAGTGGGAGTGAGGGACATATGGGAATTCTCCCTACTTCCCCTCATTTTTCTGTAAACCTAAAACTGCTCTTAAAAAAATAGAGTCTATTTGACGACAACAACAGAAAACTGGCAACAGACATCCTCTCTCAGTTTGGGGCACATAAAACTGTCCCTGAGCTGTCTTCACATCGTGTCCTCTTGCTCGTGTCAACTGGTGCAGCCATGCTGCTCAACAGCTGGCAGGACGCACACGGAAGGGAAGGACGCCCACGGCAGGGAAGGACGCCCACGTGGAACGGGTGGGCCGGCTGGGACCCCTGGGCGCTAGTGCGCCACACACGGCTCGGCATGCATCTCGCTGTGTCATTCAGCCTGGGTCAGCCCCAGTTTTACAGAGCGAAGGAGATGGTGAGCAAACCAGTTGTGATCTAAGCCCGGGAAAACAACACAGACACCAAGTGCTTCACGCTACAGGAAACTTAGTAGCAAATGAGTGAATTCCTAATCCTGGGGGAATGTGAAATAAGGCAGAACCTCTCAAAAACTAGTGTCTGCGCTAACAGAGGCTCCTGACACTGTTGGCTTAAATATGAATTTAATGAAACAGGACATTATAACTGGATGTGTGGATCATGATGGGACACGGCCTCCCGTTTCAACAGCCACCTCCAGCCACAAGAGCGTATTCGACACCAGTGGGACACCTTGACCAGGTAAAGGAATTCATGTTTTCTGTTTAAAGAACAGCTGGAAGTGTCTAGAAATCATGAGGTTAGGAATGGGCGTGGGAGGATTTGGGCTGTGGACAGACCCAAGCCCTTGACGACACAGTCACGTGCAAATATACAAATCGACACATAACTCGAGGTCGGTAAAAATGCTACGGGTATGTACAAAGACGGACTGTCTTTGAGACTGATAATTGATTCGGTCTCTCCGTAAGTCTGATCACAAACTCTGCTCCGAAGTCATTTCAGCAAAGATGGCAGGTGACAGCTTTAGAGGCCGCTGGGAATAAGGATTGTCACAGCACGTTCTGCAGGTTACGTGTTCTCTCCTGGGTGTTTTCAGATGTCCACCCACACGACGGTGCTGCTTGGGGGTAGCTATCGGGTCACATGGGATGCTAGGTTTTCTTTTCTGCTGGGGTCCCGGATGACGTCTTCTTCGCTGTTGTGGAGTTTGGCTGAGTTTTGCTTTTCCCGATGCTTGGCTTCTTCTGTTTCTGGTTGTTGTTTTGAAGTGATTTCAGCCCCAGCATTTTACAATACTTGTTACACTGGTGTAGTGCTTTAAACTGATCAATGAAGGTCATGGAACAATTGCCTTTAAATCCTTTGTACCTGTGAGTTTGGGCAGAAGGAAAAATAATTGTTGAGAACAGGCACTTTACCTGTGTTACAAGAAAAATTTTGAAAGGGGAAAATGATGGTGCATGGAAAATATCTTTGTTCCTATTTTAGGGAAGAATGGCCAAATGGTTGACACACCTATTGATAGCAAAAAACAAAACCTGGGGGATTCAGCAAAAGCAGAGACCCATGGTCAAGGTCTACGATGAGGCAAGGGCTCTGGGTGATGACAGTTGTAGGTGGATATTATTGTCCCTTTCCTCTTCTCCTAGTGACTAGTGCTGGACCATCTTGATCAACATTACAAGACCTCTTGATGATCTGAAAGCTACCTCACCTCACCCAGAGGTTCTGGATAATGAATTCTAGAACTTTGGGGCTGGATGAAACGATTCAGTTTAGACCCTTCAATTTACCATTGAATGAATTTAGGCTGAGAGGTTGTAGGGCCAGCCTAAGAAAACAGAGCAAGTTCATGTGAGAGAGATTAGGATGCAGCCCTCTGAGTCTTCCTCTTACAGAAGAGCTCTCTCCTGTGACACCTCGCCTTCTCCCCAGAGGGAGAAGAATCTGAGCCTTTGTGTCTGGCAGGCTGACCTTCTGCCTCGGAGTGGGCTCAGGGGCTGTTCCTTTTGGTTGGAACATTTACTACTCAGACTGTAGATGACTGTTTCCGCATCCCAATCATGGTAGGTTAGCGTCCTTTTTGAATAGACAAGCCCCAGGTCCCCAGTCTTTCTCCCCACATGCACATGAACACGATCCATCAAGAAAGCTGGCCGAAGGGTAGCTGAGAGGATGAAATGAGAGAATCCATACAAACCACCCAGCTCAGTGCATGACAATCAGTTAATATTGGCCATGTTATTATTATAATTATCAATATTAAAGTTGGTGCAACTGATGAGGCCTTCCGGTGCAAGGGATGTTGAAGCTGACATCAAAGGATGAGGGATTTGCCAGGTAAAGGAGAGGGGGCGGGCCATGCTTGGCAAACAGAACCGTTGACATCATTTGCAAGGCCCAGCACAATATAAAACCATGGGCTCCTTGCTCAAAAATCGTTAAGCCTTTCAGGACGACGACAGCAGAACATGCATTACACGAAGCCCTTCGGAGCGTGGGGCCCTGTGCGGCTGCCCATGGAACTGGCCCTGCTGGGTGTGAGAGAGTTCTAGCCATGTCCAATTAGTAGAGCCAAACACAAACTGGCAAAAAGAAGTCTGTGATGCTGGCGTCATGTTGAATCTATAGCTAATATAATTCAAGAAATGGGCCTCCTTCATTTGTTGGTAGAAACCATAAAGGTCAACAAACCTGGAATGAATGGGCTGGACTATGAGCTTTTCCCTCTGAAATCCAAGCTGGGTTTTAAGTTGTTAAAGGCATGAAAGCTTTCTTTCATCTCCGGAGCCAAAGCTCCGGTGAGCAGCTCCATCCTGACACGTGTGTTACAAATCCAGCCTGCTCCCTCCTCCTCTTCCCTGAGAGGAAATGGTTCTGCCCCTGGGAGTCCACAGTCCACTTTCTTGCTAAAAAAAAAATGACTCCGTTTTTAAAAGCCACGCTCCCTCGTTGAAGAAAAAGCCAGCCCGAGACAGGAGTCAAATCTAGCAGGGTAGAAAAAATTCTGTTGCCAACCATGTCACCTTTACATCTCTATCTCTTCAGGCAGGAGACCAGGAGAAAGGCTGAAATGTCAGCCTGACTGCATTTCCTTGGTGCCCTGAGCACTCCCGGGCAGGGTGTGAGGCCACCTGGGCCTGTATTTGTCAGTCGTGATGGAAAGCCAATCCCATCCTCCTCCTAGAGAAAGACCTCCCTTGTCTCACCCGATTCCTGAGCTTCTCAGACAAACTAGGAAGATCATGAGGACGGGCGGCCTCCCTGTTTAAGCGTCACAGTCTTCTGTCTCAGGCTGCCTTGAGGCTTTGAAACATTCAGACAACATCTAGTCCCTGCAGAGAAAAATCACTAACTCACACTGTGAACTCCCAGAAAGTGCACCAGTGGCTTCTTAAGCACCGCCTGGCGGCCAGTGTGTAACACCGGGTAACAAGTGAGTCCTTATATAATGATTCCCACCCACTGGAATAGAAAGGGATGAGTTTGGACAGAAGAGCAGGACTTGTGGGCAGCCCAGCAGCGTCTGGGAGCCCAGACCTCGGCCCGGGAATCTGGCGCCTTCTTTTCCTCCACGTCCCTCTTTCTTTAGAGTCCCTACGGAAAGCCAGTAAGGTATCAGAGACAGCAGCGGAAGTTCTACAGAAGACCAAGTGAGGGCATGGTGAGGCCCTACAGGGAACGCAGTTTACGAGGCCCTTTCTCTGCCCCCAGCGCCCTTCCAGCCCCAACGCAAGCGCCTTACGGTGGAGCCCTTCTGGCCGTCTCTACACCACAAGAAGAAATCTCTCCAACCTGATCCCTGTATCTCTGTGAAAACTACATCCACTTCTCACATCTGCACAGACTGTGGTCTCTCCTAGGACATTACTTTTATGCCCCAAACACCTGTCCATGGAAGGCTTTTCCACAAAGGTCAAGGGAACAAATGAATGGATACCAGCCCCATCCTCAGAGCTACGTCATCTTGGCCCAGAGTCGTTCTCCAGATCACATTTCTGAACTTCTCTTTCTCGATCTAATTTTGGACTCTCAACTTGGCATCTCAAGCAATACTGGACTTGCCTCCCCTCGCTCTCTGAGGTATACATTTTTTTTGCTACCTAGCGTCTACACAATTAAAAGTCTTTCTCCTTTCACAATTTGGTCCCTAGCTCAGCCAGGAATGCCTGGCTCCCGCTTCGACCTCTGTTCACTCAAACTCACAGCCATTGTCGTTGCCGAGGAAGAAAACAGGGCAACCTCCTTTGTGTTGCGAGATCAGTTAACCCAGAGTTTTTCAAAGGACACGAGTCCTCTGAAATTACACCAAGCTCTCCTAAAATACCATGCAGTGGGAAAGACAGGTTCTCCTGCTCAAGGCCCACCTTGCGTGCCACATGTACCAACTGTCACCCTCGGGAATGGAAGAGACCACAAATCTGGAGTATTGTGACATCTCTCCAGCATGACCCCCATTGCAGACGCTCTCCGTCTTATTCTTGCTGGATGGATGTACTGGGTTGGAGAGTGTCCCTTCCAAAGTCATGTCCTACCCAGAACCTCAGAATGTGACCTTATTTGGAAATAGCATCATTGAAAATGTAATTAAGATGAAGTCATACTGAAGTAGAACGGGCCCTTAATCCAGTATTTCTGGTGTCTATGTAAGAAGAGGAGTAGAGATAGAGACACACAGAAAGAATGCTGCCTGACGATGGAGGCAGAGATTGGAGCAATACGTCTGTAAGCCAAGCAACGCAGCAACCTCTGGAAGCTGGGAGACAGGCATGGAACACATTTTCCCTCACAACTTCCAGAAGGAGCCAAGCCTGCCGACACCTTGCTGTTGGACTTCTGATCTCCAGAACTGTGAAAGAAAGAAAGTTCTGTTCTAAGCCATCCAGCTTCTGGTCATTTGTTATGGCAGCCCTAGGAATCTAATACAATAGAATAAAGAAGAACCCTGTATTTGCAAACTCTTCCACACATTTCCATGTTTAGAAACTTGAGCTCTGTGGGATTTTACTAACTGGATCTTTTTATCCTTAACCTCAAATAAGTATTACTTTCTAGCCCATCATTTTATATTACTATATCCGTCCCCCAGCTCACTATTTCCAGAAGTGGAATAATAAGTCTATTCCACTAAGTATCACCCATTGGAGGGTTTTCTTAAATATTTTTCCCTCTGGATGGGGGGGGGGGGGGTGCATACAAATTACCCAGGGATCCTGTTAAAATGCTGGCTTGGATTCAGTAGGTCTGGGGTGGGGTCTGAGAGTCTGCATTTGGTCCAGTGGTCCCACTTGGAGCAGCAGGACATAGACTGAAATTGCAATGACCTCAAATCATCCCTATTTGCTTTGGAAACATCTTTCTATTGAAACCGGATCATGGCTTTTTTCTTGAAATTTGTGTCATACATTGTAAAATCACACTGTAGCCTTCCACTTTAGAGGGGGAGGGAATTAGAGGGAGCTATCTATTTCCACAAGCCTGCCCTCACTTGACACAGTTTTATTCAGTACAGCTACACCTCACTTTATTGGGCTTCCCAAATGCTGCATTTTTTACAAATTCATAGCAAGGCCCTCCACCAGCAAACAGATTACAACTCGCTTTATTACGATGATCGGGAACCGAACCCACAATATCTCCACGGTGTGCCTGTTCTTACTATGACATGAAACCGTGCGAGGCCTATTTCCTGCTTCAAAACCATTCCTCTGTCCTCTCATCTTGATAATGGATGGCACAGCCTTCCAGACTCACACAAAAGTCGCCAGTTGACAGCATGGCCGGCTTCTCTCTCAGCATATCCCAGCTTCCCTGGGAGATTCATTATCTCCAATCATACCGGGAGCAAAGCTGCAGAAACGTCCAGCTCTGGCTGTGAGGAAGAAATCTAAGTTCTTGTCTGGCTTTATAAAGGACTTGTTTAAAGAAAACTAGAGACCAGAATAACCTATAGAGAATCCCCACCCTTTGGGAACCCTTTTAGAAGTAAGTCTACTTATAACACAAGTTAGAGTCTGATATCCCTTCCGAGGAAAATTTTAATGTATAGGGAAAGGCGACAAGGACATGCAATTGAAATAAACCCCTAGTTGGGGGGAGGGGGTGTAAAATAAGGCTAGGACTGGATTTATGAACAGGTAGAACCAACTGTCACCTATGTGTAAAAAGAGAGGCCCTGGAAAGCCTCCCACTCTGAAATCATCGAGTATGCCTATAGTTCCATCAATACTCTTCTTTTCTTCATTCATTGGGTATCAGCTATGTGGCAGGCATTACAGGGGATTAAATGGGATTAATAAGTAAGGTGACCCTTTTCCAGAAGCTGGCCATCTTGTAGGGAATTGACAGACACATAAGCAAATAATTACATTACGCTGTGATGAAGACCTACAGTAACCCAGGGGATGTGATTTGTCCCACTGCCTGGCTGGCTCTAAGAACATTTCACAGAGGCAGGAGAGGTTCGGGGTCTATCTAGCAGGGGGCACAGCATGGGCAAACGTTCAGGGGACAGTCTGAGCAAGAGCAGGCATTCTGAGGAAAGGTGAGGCCAGCGGACATGTGTGGAAGGCTTCAAAAGTCATGCTATATAATATTTCCTGTGGGTGGGCATGTCTCAAAATACGTTCCAAGGCGCAATAGATGCTTTGAAAAAAAATAATTCTGTGGTGTTAGCACTGTGATGAATGCTATATAAGCTCCCTCCTGGCCCGCTTCAGCATTCAAAACACATTAAAGACTCTATAAAGTGCCACACTAACGAAACCACCGAGGGTTTCCCCAAACTATGTGGCAACGGAAATCTTGCTTTCACATAATCACTATAAAAAACGCTTCTGTTAAAGTCAACTGGGCTGTTTGGGTGGGGACATTGTAACATAACCAAATATGTGTTTTCTAGAGAAGTTGTATTCTGAGGTTGTCTGTCGGCTGAGCTTCCTCCCCTTGGACAGGTGACCTTAGCACCTGACCCCCACAAACACCATGGGAACCTTCACCCAGCCTATCGCTATCGCCCCCTGGTGGTGGCCCTTGCTTCCTGCCTTGTCCGGCAGCCTCCCACAGCAAACCTGAATGTTCAGTCAGATCACGGTCACACAAGTGCTCCGACGTTTCCATCTCCCTTAGAACAAATCCCAGCTCCTTCCCTTGGCTTGCAGCCTCTCTGGTCTCAACTGCCCACTCTCTGCCCTTATCGCCAACCCCTCCCTCAAGCCTCGGTTTGAGCACCAGCCCCTCCACAGCTGCCTCCTGGACACAAGCCCTGGCATTTTCCTCCCTGATATCCACCAGGGCTAGGAAAAAGCAGAATGCTGCAAGTTTAATGAGAGCAAAAGCATGCCCATGGTCTGGTTCTCTGCTTCTGCCGGCAGGGGCATTCTAGAAGCTCTGCAAACTTGCAAGGTTCCTGCTCTCACCCGCTCTCGTTGCTTCTGAAGGCACCCCCAAACCAGGAGGGCCTCTGTGATGTGAGCCCCAGGGAAGAGAGAGTGGAGAGGGGCCCCTAGGGAGTTGATGGAGAGCCAGTCAGCTACTCTGGGTCCCCTGGAGGCCATGAGTCACATCCCCACAGACATGCAGAGAGCACATGGTCCTCTCCTTAATATCTAAAACAGAAACTGAAGTTGGGGACAAAGAGAACAAAGGATGGACTACTGGAGATAAGAGACACATCAAATAGGCAGTCTGACATTCATCTACTCTCCTAAGCTCCAGAGCTCTGATTCCCAAAGGCTCGTCCTCATTTTAGCTGCAAAGGGTCCTCTCCCTTTAGGGCCACAGGTGAGAGCAAAGCATCAGCATTCCCACTGCGCTCTCACTGCTCAGAAGGCAGGGTGAGGGGGGGGTAGAGGCCACACTTGAGTGTGTTCAGGATCCCACAGCGCTGACTGCAGGGGGTCTTCCTTATGTGACAAGCCCTGAAATCCTCAGGGAGGGGCTTTGGCTCCTCTGGAATGCCACCCCACAAGTAGCCCCTCATTCTTTGCCTGTCCATATCCTTCCCTCAGGCTATCAGACAGCTCTTTTAGACACACACACACACACACACACACACACACACACACACACAGCATTCCTTTTTCTAACTCCCCTCTAGGCTTTATTTTTGTCTCCTAGTGACAAACAGGTTGAGTCCATGACGTCTTAGAGACACACTCACTCCCTCTTCAATCCCTGTGACCTGGCTCCCCACCATGTCATTTTGCTTAGACTTTCTTAAAGGCGCTAATACTTTTTTCTGGACACTTCTGGCCTTCACCCCGTCTTAGTCTCCTGCTCAGGTTCTCTGTCCCCTGGCTCTCTGGGCTGTCACTTTCTCATCTTTCATCCCCCTCCTACTGTCTGCCAGGCTGTCCTGCGGGGGGCAATCTTGAATTCATCACTCTTTCCAGATGTTTCTTCTGTTTAGATTTGTCTCTGAAGCCGGATGACAAATGTCTGAGAGCCTGGCTGTGCGTCTCTCCGGTCCTGGGGATGGAATGGGCAGGGGGAGAACTAGCGAGCAGTGTTGGGGAGCAGGAGGAACCCCACGGCTCTCTAACTCCAGTCACTTCAACAGAAGTGTCCTTTGTAAGACTTTTGGGCAGAGGCCAAGAGACTGCCATGCTATTTCCACCCCGTGAAGGGGACGTGTCCTGCCTGACTCTTGGGCCCAGGAGACCCTGAATACACACTAAGAGCATTACCGGTAGTGTCAGCCTTGCCAAAATTGTGAAAAGGGGAAATGTTCCCTACATGGGCCACTAGACTTTCATGGTGGCAAAGACTGGACTAATATATCAGCCACCGGCTAACTAGCTCTACTACTTAATGGCTTGATCAGATTAAAATAGGATGTAGTCTGCCTTTCAGCGTGAGTGACAATGGCAGCAGTGTGGGAAAGTCGGTATTTGGGTGTAAAAGTACCCTTTCTCAGGTCTTGTAGGCTTGCGAAACTGGTCCTCTGAAGCCTGACGTTGGTGAATAACCTCTAGGTCTGGCTTCAGACATTCACTGTAGAATGTCCGGATTCTACAGTGACATGGGCCCTGCCGTCAGATGCACTTAAAGGACATTAGGAAATTCTGTTCCAACGTCCTTTGTTTCCTCCCTTCCTGGCAGATTTGTGCATTGCATTAAAGAGTCTGCCTAGAGTCACCACACACACACACACACACACACACACACACACACACGCAAGCCTGTTCTAGGGTTATGTTTCTTGAATATCAGATCCCACTTCCTTCCACTGCCAAGTTTTTTCAGTCCCTCCTCTCCAGGTATGGTGGTGTCTCGGGATTGTTTCGCATCCCAGGTGGCTGTCACCCCACCATCTGCTCCTGGATACACAGGGGCTCCAAAGTGGGCTGCTCTTGGCACGGAGGGCAGAGTTTTTTTTCTGGAACTCAGCTTGACCGAATGTGGGGTCTATTTCAGTCTTTCCTCTTTTTCATAACTTGCAGTACTAGAGCTAAGCACACTGACACCAGTAGAGAATGCTTGCTGGACGCAATTGTCCTCACCATGCGTCCACCTTGATATTTGGGCCCTTATCACCTCATGTTTGCCCCTCCATGGGGAACAAGCCATTTGTGATTCTGTCCAGGGTTCTTCTGAATTTGGTTTCCATGTCAGGGGCACCTGACACATGCCATGCATCTTTACGTCTCAACATCCTTTGTTCTAAAGGGAGAAAGTCACAACGCTGGGTGGTGGCCACACTGAGAGAGGTGACCTTTGTGTATATTCATACCAATCCTATTTTTGTCCAATGCTTATTTTCTGCGAAGAAATGTGCTCAGGGTACTTCTCTTTGTTTTACTTCGATCCAGCAACGTGAAATGGACTTTGGAGGGGAGACGATAGAGGGCAAAAGTATTGCCTCTGCTGCCCTCTGATGGCTAACTTGCAACCTTGCCATTCCCCAGAAACAGCTGCTGGCCGGGGCGGGGTTTGCAGGACCCACTGAGACATGCGCAGGTCTGCTCGCCTGCAGGCACAGATTTATAAAGGTTTTGGTTTGGCTGGTTAGTTAAATTTCCAAATCTCCAGTTATAGAATTAGGCATTTTTCCTTCTCCCCCTCAGAGAACTCTATAAACGGCTGAGCAATTTCAAATCAGAGATATGGTCAACAGTCTAGTTAGTGTCTTGGGTCTGCCTAGAAAATGGATTATTAGATGTTAAAACAATCCTATTTGCCACACTTTGCAGTTTGACGCTTTTGTACTCAACACTGCCGAGAGACGATGGGTATTGAGGTACAGGTAATGCGTTTCCAGACATATTTATATCGCTGGCTCCAAGGAGAAATATTACATACTTCTGTTTTAGGGACCATACATACCACCAGGTAAAGTTGCATTCAAATAAGTAAGTCACGACGGTTGCCTGTTTTCTCTTATGAAAATTAGAAGTAACTATTTACACTCAAAATAGACCACATCCTCTGACTTGACTAAACAAGAGAACAATCGGGTGGCATTTATGGGGGTTTCAGCAGCCAAATATATGATCCAGATTGAGACATAGGGAATATTTTCTTTAAATGACCCCAATGGCTCCTCTTCCTGCCAAGTATCCCGACCACTGTTGACCAAACAGGGTGGACCCTAAATTTGGGAGAATTTGTTTTTCTTTCTGTTTCAAACCATACAGAATATTGTTTATTATTATTATCATTATTAATGATTCTTAGAACAAGTCAGACTTGGCTTCTCGTTGCTTCTCCCTTCCATGCCTTGAGATCTTTCTAAAGTGGTCAAGCGCCCATATGTAATGCTGTCTACACAGAGCACTGCTTCTTAAGACGGCACCCAGTCCCCAGGCTCCCGGAGAATGCAGAACTCTCCCTTTCCAGCATGGATGCATTAAACATACACAGCGTGCTTGCTAAGAATAAAGAGAATATGCTTAATCCACGTTTAGCCATCAGTCTTCTCTCCTGCTTTCCGGAAGCCCTCTGACACACTCCCCAACCTTTCCTTCCCCCATTCGCCATTGCTTCCCACCTGACCTTTTCTCTGCCTGTCTGCAAGCTGCCTCTGAACTTGAACCTTTTCCATGTCTCTCCCCATTGTCTGAACTCCATTTTGCAGCTTTGGTTTCCACTGGAGAGTTTCTTAGATCAAATCTGTCCTCCAAACCTTGAGGACCTGCCCCTTTTCCTGGGGAAGGCGTACTTCGTGCAGGGCCCTGCCTGGAAGCAGGCTGCCTCCTTTTTCTGCACTGCCTGCTCCTCACTTGAGAAGTGAGAAGGTCGGACATGGTTGTTGGTTTTCACGCCAGAGCAGAGAGGTTTCCAGGGGCCTCCAAAGAGATCTCCCAACCACCCTTTACACTCCGATCAGAGGTCCCCCTTTTATCAGTTTTTTAAACTGGGCTTCTAAGAAACATTTCTTTGGGGGGCGAAATTGTGACTTAAAGGAAACGTTTGAAGACAAGTTTAAAACAAAATGGACAAGATGATCTAATATCCTTTCCAAAGTTCTCGGATGCTTCAGAACACCCTCTCCCACCTCCTACTTCCTGACCACTTCGTGGGTGGGAAGGCAATAAGTAACACTTTATAGACATTTTGCACTGGGCTCCAGCCATCAATTCTTCTAATGGGTTTTGGGCAGCTGTCCCAGGCAAGAGAAATCACATTAAAGCTGCGAACAAAATCAAGGGATCGGATTTCTTTTTAAATTAGGAGAAAAATGTGATTTGGGTTCCTGGATGCTGTTGAGATGCTTTTAAAGGATGTCCTAAATAATCACTCTCTTATGCTTCTCTTAGTTTTTAAAACTTCTTGGGCAGTTTTCTGCTGTGTTTCGGTAGAAAGTTACCTAAATAATGGTATAAAATTTGAGCACAGGCCAGACAAATTCCTATGACAGCACAAAGCAAGGCTGCCACTAGGAGAATCAGAAGTGGCAGGATCAAGATTTGAACCCGTCTTTCTCTGAAACCCCTGTTCTCCCCTCTGCATCACACGCCCTTCTGACGTACTCTCTTCTCCAGCCCAAGGCCATGACCAAATTCTGGTCAGCACTGAGGATGGAGCATGAAGATAGTTCCAACACGAAAGTTTATTGTCCTGAGCAGTTTCTGAAAAGGAAAATACCCAAACTGCATTTTTCTAAAACCTTTGGTAGTCAGTGAGAACTTTGCAAAGCAGACTTACTGATCTGGTGGTTAAAAGAAAGAGTGGTCCCCCTTTCACTTCCCCCGCCTCCAATCCCTCTACTTTTCTCTGTCCTTCAATGAGGTTGGAAATTAGTATCCTTGTTAAAGCTTTGCTGACGTCCTTGATCTGAGATACCTGGAAGCTCGCCTGGGTCAGTCGTTACGAGCCTAGGAGAGTAACCTGTACTAGTCCCACGGTTCTTTTTTCTGTATTTTCACACTTTGACATTTGGGGAATGCTGGCCCTAGCGGGACTGCCCCTCCCAGGGCTAGCCAATTCCTAGAGAGTAAGCGACAGACGGTCTAAAACACCTTTCAGATGCAAACTAACCAGTCAGGAGCCCGCCCCCACCACCTCCCCTCCCGGCTCTCACCCTCAGAGCCACTCCCCCCTCCCTAACCAGCCCAGGGCAGGTACCAGACAACTAGGGACAGCCCCTACACCCCAGAACCCACTGAAAAAGTTCAAATGAGACAATTTTAAGCTTGCTTACCCTGCCTCACCCATTCCTTCCCACAGAAACCACAATGATGGCTGTTGCCCACATTTTCCCCTCACTCCTGCTGTCTGACCCACACTCGTGCTTCCCTGTGTGCCCCCCCAATCCATGGCATGACATGCCCCCTCCTCTTGGGAACGGAGAGCAACAAACACTTCAGTGGCAGATGTCTCCTGATCTGTTGGGCTCAGCACACCTGAACAATAATAATACCTACATTCAAAGCAGAAGCCATTCCTTCTGAAAGGCACTCACCCCGTTGCCTCCTCCTTACAAAAGGTCTTAGCTCGTGGGAACAGCAGCAGTGGGCAAATGTAAACCTGTAGCACCCAGAACTCTGTTTTCACCAAGAACCATAAAGAGCTTGCGTTCTCTTCAGTGGTGGTCAAACAAGGCAGTGAGAGGCACTGTTTGTTAAAGAGACACCCCAGCAAACTGGGATCGTGCCATCTAGGCATGCCGCCCCCCCCCCCCCCAAGGCAAAGCAACACCCTACACATGTTAGGAAAACAACCCAGGTCACTAATCATAGCTCTTCCAGAGCCATTTCCTCCTGGAAGCATCACCATGGAAGTCTGGGCGCTGCCTATAGGGGCACTTGGGGGAAAATATGCTAAAGGTATGCAAACTGCATTTACTGCACTCAATTACGAAGTATATACATATATACCCATATACTTCATATAAACATACCTTCATTCTAATAATGAAGATATTAAATGTAGAAAAATGGAGCGTTCATAGTTAAAAGGAATCCCAGTAATGCTGGCATTCTGCCTCCCCTCTCCCCCGCCTCCCCGCCCCCCCCCCCACTCCTGTTAGTAATTAATCTTGAAATGCCTTTGCAGAGTTCTTGTTTGTTTCAAAGTTAGGAAACAAATGTGTTTCCCTGGGAGAACCAAGTCCATAAATGTTTTATGTAAGTAAGAGAAATGAGTTGAATTCGTCCCAAGAACATTTGTCACCCTCAGTTAGGACAAGAAATCTGCTTTGCCCACATCAGCCAAACAGTGTTTGCCCAGAAGGTGTTTGGAAGCCCAGAGTTGAAGGATAAGATGCACTTGACTTTTTTTTTTTTCTACTCACCCTTTAGCTAAGGTTGCTATGCCAACGTCAGTTAACTTCATTCCTACACCTATAGGAAGAGAGAGCAAAGATGGAATTTGTGTTACCCTGGGCTGCTCAGAAAGATCGGACAATCTATTCACTGGGGTGGGGAGTAGTGACAGCCCTTCCTCATTTCCCTTCCTGCATAAACACATGCTTTCCTCCTTGTTTCATCAGCGGAGGCCTCTTTCTGTCAAGGCTGACACCCTTTCATGCATGTGTCCAGCGTGATGGGAGGGGAGTGGGGAAGGTGGGCCTCTGATGCAGCAGCTCAGGGGAGACCTGCCTCTCTAGGGTGGTGGCTATGAGCACTTGCTCCAACTCAGTCTCACCATTGCAACCTAGTGATGGGTCTTTGATGGCAGGGCATGGGGTGCACAGCGCCACCCCAACAGTCTGCCCGCACCTGCCAGACCCAGGCCTCATGCTTGCTGTTCCTCTCCTCCCTTTGACTCTTGTCCTACCTGTGCCAGGCGGGGATGGCTGTCTTCCCCATGGCCAGCAGGTGATCTGCTCCCTGAGGGGCCTGGCAGCATAGAAACCAGTCTGGGCTGTGGACATAGGAACGAGCATCCTGCCTAAGCCAACCCTGAGGTTTGACCTGATGGCAACATAGTTTTCATGGGTCCCCACGCCTATGAACATTGTTTTCTGAGGCTTAGGGAAGGCTGCTAAAGGGTTAATGCTCCGATTCAGCAGAGTCTCCCTGGAGCAGAGGAAAAATACAGGTCATGCTGCTAGCAGGCTGGTTCATCAGCCAGAAGCAATGAGCCCTGCTTTTCGGCAGTGCACCTGTGAGCTGAATTAGACACGGCATTTTGGGTGAGCCAGTGAGCATTTTAAAAGCTTCTTTCACAGCTGGCGATGAATCCGTCTCATTCTTTCAAAGCTGCTAACAACGAGAACATATGTAGAAATGCTTCACATAGCTTATATTATAGGGACTGAGCTTTACAAAAAAAAAAAAAGAAAAAAAAGACACCAGATTGCAAAAGCCCTCTTTGGACATCTCGTTTCGCGGAAAGTTGTGTTTAAAAATCACAGCTCTAAGCTGCATGGAAGTCCAATTTTAAAAGTCACTTGGCACAAGGTCTTTGAACTTGGGAATTGCTTTTTATGGTTTCTCACAATTACCAGCTGTCAGTTACAGTTTAGAAAGATAGAATATAATTTTTAAAAGGAAATGTCTCTCTCTTGATTTAATAATTTGCCAGCAATTCAACCAAGGTTATTAAGGGTCTCTATAGGATAATAATTTAAATTCTAGTGTGCAGCTATTAGACTGAGTTGGGTATAATAATCATCTACAGGTTGTTTCTGATGGGAAGAAGGAAGTAGGCAGCTTGCTGAGTTCATTCTCCAGAATTTGAGTGCATGGATCTTTTGGGTGACAGCCTCTCAGGAACCCTGGAGGTCTCACCATGGTGCAGACCATAGGGCCAAATCCCAGCCTCGGCTTTCACCCCTCAAAGCTGCCACAATCCTGTGAAGAAGCAAGGGGAGGGGATAACGTTTTTAAGAGTCTGAGGAGGTAATGGTCGAGTTTGGGTTTGTCTCTTTTATTTAATCCTAATTCCAGTGTCTCAGTAAAATTATAAAATATGGATATTGTCTAGAGAATGGATGTGCTATATTGTGCCGTAATGACGATGACAATGAAAAGATTTTTCCCAGCCGCAGCAGAGGGCAAATAAACACCATTATGAAACACAATGCCACCACATTAAACCGCACACGTCACTTACAGAGAGATGTAATATTCCACTAGAGTTGTTTACTAGCGCCTGGAAATGAAACTAGCTGTGCATGAAGCTCCAGGGTGTTACTTTTCAGTAGAAGGATTATATTTAATGCAAAATGAACTCTGAAGGAGAAAAGATGGGGCGTATCAACGATTGCACAGCAGAGTCTGTTGAGACTATATTTTGTGAGTGTGTCGCAGGAAAGAAGCCTCTTAAAGCCAGCAGGAATGGCTGCCTTCAATTTGCAGGCCAGTCCCATCCGCAAGACTGCAGCATTGCACTTCCCCGCTGGCCTTCGAAGAGTCCCCCACGGGACACTTTAACTTCAGGGGACACTTGGAACTCTCTTGCCAATTTGTAGATTTGTGGGTGAGTGCAAAGAGCTTGGGGTTTGGAGTCAGAAATCATGGGTTGGAATCTTGGACCCCTCTGCTTGTTAGCCGAGTGACAGCAGGCAATTAAATCCCTGTCTTTGGGCCTTTGTTTTCTCATCTGGAAAATAGGGATCATCATATCTTCTTTGCAGGGTTATTTTGAAGATTAAACAAAAATAACAGGAGAAAATATGTGCAAACAAGAGCTAGTACAATCCAAGTAAGGTCTGTAGTCTAATTAATCAGATTGTGCCAACACCAACCTCCTGGTTTTGATAATGTACTACAGCCAGGGAGGATGTTAGCATGAGGCGGAGCTAGATGAAGGGGATGTGGGGACCACTCTGGACATTTTTGCAACTTCTTACGTCTATGGTTATTTCAAAATAGCCATTTTTTCAAATAGGGAACACTTATTATGTGTTAATGCTTCGTTAAATATTTTACTATCTATGTGGGCAGAGCCCACTCCATCTTGCAAAGCTGAATCCATCTTGAAGCGAATCTGCCAACTTAACTTGTGAGTGAATGATCCCCAACTTTTGACCCCATCCCCTTCCCCCGGGTGGATTCTGGAATGTGTACAGACGTTTCTGGCTAGTCACTAAGTTTCCATCACCCCTTCCTCTGGGGCAAAGTGCCCTACTGTTACCTATCTCTTCAGTCATCCTGGCTCCAGGGCCTGCTAATATCTGGCCTGTCAGTCTCCCCTGACCACCCATGCACTCCTCCCGGAGCACACAGGTCCATCTCTGAGGGAGGATGAAAGAAGATGACCTAGGAGGGGAAGGCAGCAGAGATCGGTATCTTGCCACTGCCCAAGACGAGCATTTCCTGCACGTAAGTTCCCTCTTAAATTTATTAACCAACAAGCTGGACTTGTCTGCCTCGTTCTTTGGTCTCTCAGCTCCTTCGGCGTTTGGGGGCTGGTTTGTGTACCCTGCCTTTTCACAGAACACTGTGTCACGTGATCCTCACAATAACCCCCTGTGCAAAGTGCTGAGGCACAGAGAGGTGAGTAATTAGCCCAAAGCTAACAGCTAGGAAATTGAGGAGCAGTGGCAGAGGCAATCTTACTTTTCATCAGCGTGTTATGATATTATTGAAAGGTCTTATACGACAATGTCTGACATTTAGTAGGCATCCAATTATAGTTCAGATGTTTCTTACCCGCATGATTATCTGGGAAGGAAAAGGAATAGGAAACCCCCTGTGGCAGAGCTGTTGGTGCCCCCTCCCCCCCATCCACTGCTGTCACACTAACCACTTCCGTGCACACTGGCCCAGGTGCCACCACTGGCATTTCTTTGCCTGAGAACTTTCTCTAATCACAGAAGTCTGCTTTGCTCAGCTTGGCTTGCCCATAAGTAGTTGCCAAGTGCAGGTGAGTTAAAGCCCCCACCAGGAGCAGCGTCGCATTGGGAACTAAAGGAGGTTGGTGTATAAATACGCCTCCTCCCTCACTCCTTGGGTACAATCATTCTGAGAAGTGTGCTTTGCACAGGCTTCCAGAGTTCTCCCAGCAGGCATGAGCTTCAGGTGCCCAGAGCAGTAAGTGGCTGTATTATAAGGTACCCTACTGGCTGCCTTCCCTTTCCCTGTTTCACTTCTCCACTTTCCTATCAGTGTTTCCTGGGATCCCCCCGTCCCTGAATTGTTTGTACTTGGACATTGGTGTGTAGCAAAGGATTGAGCGAACTCAAAGAAAGGTTCAATCCTTGCCCAACTCTTGAAAGGTAACTTCTAAGCCCTTGGAATGTGCTGCTCGATAGGAGTTTCTCTGTCTACCTGGGACCTTGGGCCATGTGGTATCAGATGGACATCTGGAGTGGCTAGAGGCTAAGGTCAAGCTCCCCAGCAGTCAGTCATGCCTATGTGATGGGCGCCGATAAAAACTCTGATACCAAGGCTCAGGAGAGCTTCCCTGGTTGGCAGTTCTCATATGTGTTGCTTGCTACACATCCCTGCTGGGAGAAGTAAGCATGTCCACATGCCTTCACCAGGAGGGGACAGCCGGGAGCTCCCACCTGGATTCTGCCCCATGTGCCTCCTCCCTTTGCTGATTTGACTCTGTATCTGCTTGGCGTAGTAAACCGTAACCATGAGTATAAAGGCTTTTCTGAGTTCTGTGAGTTCTTCCAGCAAATTAATGAACCTGAGGGTGGTCTTGGGGACCCCAAACTGCCACACGTGTCAAGGCTGTCTCTGGGGAAACCTAAGTATGACATCCCCATTGCATACAACAAACTTATTCCTAAAAAATGTGCGTATAAATTGAAGATATGCTGTCAACTCATCAGGAGAGCTTGAAATCTAAAGTAATTGCGAAAGACCCTTTCACCTATTAAAAATGAATTATCACATCTTAATTTATCTGTTGGCATTTCCGGGTTTTCATATGTACTTCTGAGTCTGTGCCTGTTGAGGACATAACAATAAAGTCAATCTTTGGTTGCCTGTTATAATGGGAAGGCATCATTGGCATGAATTGTTAAAATGTACTTTATATCTCCATTGGCTGGTCATTTTAGGCTCCTTTGTCACACCTTGTTTCTGATGAAACATTAGTAACACCTTCTGCTGGTGAAGCTGCTTACGGGAACCCAGCAGACTGTTCCCTCACCTTCACGCCCCACCTTCAGGAATATCCCAAGCCCACAGCATCCCCAGAGCCTGGGGCAAGCTGCTTGCCTCACCTTGCATGTCCGTGACCAGGAGACAGCCACCTGTTTTCTGGTATACCCAGTGCTGGAAGGTACAGCACTTCTGACCAGCCTCTGATTCCCTTCTCAAGAAGTTGATTTCCTTCCCATCCCTAATAGAGTATTTCACAAATTCTCCAATCAGCTCCTCCTCCACTGTTGCATATGGGATGTTGTTCTTAGGTCGATGGATAAGAAAAATAGGAATGATCCTGGAAGAGAAGAGAATATGGGCACACATCACATTCTCAGGAGGGAATACTGGGTGTGTTCTATCTCACCTGGAGTAGCAGGGAGCTTCACAATAAGCCCTGGTTCCATTAGATTTAGATTAAAAATTCCCCCAATGATTAGTCAATGGATAAAAGGATGTGTTTCTGATTATTTGTCCCTACAGTTGGTCAGAAACTCTTCCTTGCGATGGAGTTTAATTGCTCATGTATAAATGAATGTCTTATTATAGTCACATCTCAATGACCCATTGGTCACGTGACTAAATGCATCTATCCATCCATCATATAGACAACTTTCATTCCTTCCTTCTTCCCTCCCTCCCTCCCTTCCATTCAGTCAACAAATATGCATTCAGTGGCTTCTAGTATCACTCTTCCAGACGCTGTTCCAGAAAACAGCAGTAAAGAAAACAGTCTCTGCTCTCAAGGAACTTACTTTTAAGTGAAGGAGACAGACAATAAACAAGTAAATGTATAGTTCTACATGCTGTGTGACAAAATAAAGCAGAGCAGAGGAGCTAGGTAGGGCAGGGGTCGGGGAGGGGCTGCTATTTTATTTAAGGAAGTCAGAGAAGGCCTTGCGAATAATAAAGCACATCTGAGCAGAATCCTGCAGGAAGTGTGGGTAAAGGGACTTGAGGATATCCGTCGAAAAATCCTCCAGGCAAAAGCAACAACACATGAAAAAGGCTCTGGGGCGGGAGCATTCATGGCATATTGAAAGCATAGTGAGGAGGCCAGTGTGCTGGAGTGCAGTGAGCACGGGGAGATGGTAGTAGATGAGTGAGGACAGGGAGGGTCTGGTTGGCCGTTTAAAAAACTCTACCCTTTGTAATGAATTGCATGAGAAGCCATTGGAGGGTTTTGGGCAAAGGAGTGACATGCTCAAACTTCTGTGTTCCAGGGATCATTTTGCCACTTGGTCTGGAACAGACTGTGTGAGGGCAAGGGCAGGAGCAGGAAGACCAGTGAGGAGACTGTGCAATAATTAATGATGGCAGCTGGAGTGGAGAAGTGATCAGATCCTGAATGCATTTTTCAGCACTAATCCATTCAGTGTCACACCATCCTCGCTGATGATTTCATACCAGCTCCACTGGCCTCTAACCGCCCATACCTCCTTCCCCCACCTCACTGTTAGCTGATGACCTTGCTTCCTGTTTCATTGTGAAAACTGAAACAATAAGAAGAGGACTTCTAAAAGCTGCCATCCCACATATTGCCACCTCCCAAGGTCTGCACCTATATCGTCAACCTTTCCAGCCTTTCTATGGATGAACCCTCCTTGCTCCTACCTGAACCATCTCTTCCACTGGTGCCTGGATCCCAACCCCTCTCAAATACTCAAGGATATCGCTCCAGCAATTGTTCCCCACTCTCTTCCATCAGAGTCATTCCCAATGGCATAGAAACATGCTGCAGGATTTCTATACAGCATGTTGACCCCACAGCCCACTTCAACTGCTGACTCATAGTTTGCATCAAAACTCAATTCAATTGTAGACTCCCTGTCTCCAATCCCTCCCCTCCCATTCTCTCCTGAACCCACCCAAAGAGGCTTTCCCACTAAAGAAGCTTTGATCCAGGGCACCATGTCGCTGAGTCCAATGGTCTCTTCCCAGCTCTCATCATGCTTGCTCTCAGTGGCACTGGACACAGTTGATCTCACTTCTTGTTGAAACACCTACTCATGGTTTCCAGGAACTTACTTTCTCTTGGTTTTCCTCCTATTTCCCTGGGTACTTCCTCTCTGTCTCCTTTGGCGGTTACTCTTTTCTCCCCAACCTTGAGACTCTGGCATGCCCTGGGGCAGCTCTTCTCTCTCTGCACACACTCCTTAGTGACCTTGCTTTAAGTACAATGCGCATGTCAACAATTTCCACTTTATATCTCCAGCCCAGACCTCTCCCCTGAATTCCTGACTCACATTTCCAGCTACTACACTCCATCTCCACCTGGTGTCAACAAGGCATCTCAAATTGAACACAGCAAAAATTGTACTACTCGTTCACCCCAAACGCCTACATGTGCCCCATCTGGGTGCCTGGCAACTCCACCCTTTTCATTCAACAAATGTCTACTGAATAGCTTGTGGCAGAATCTCAAAAACTCACCGGGGAAGTGGAGATGAAAAAGACAGAGTTCCTGCTTTCCAGGGGCAACCACGGGAGCACCTACCTCCTACCTCCTAACTAATAAAGACAGGCAGCAGATTTGCCAGGTGTGGTGTGGCCTGACTTGGGTTGTAAAGACTGTGTAGAAATAAGCTGGCAGAGTGGGAGGCAAGAGGGTGAGGCATGCCAATGAGCCCAAACCCTATGGGTGCCATTTTGAGGACTCAGCCCTCCATATACTGTCACCATTCATGTGTTCACAAATTCTCCCGCAGTAAGGAAGAGGAAGCGGTTTGGGATATCAAAAGGTCCTAACCCATTTTCCAGGCAGTGGCATATTTGCTGGGTGCTGATGAAGCTAAGCTGACTAAGCCCCTGTGTGAAAAGCCCTTGTGCAGGCTCTTTCCAAGCACCTGCATAGTCTTTATATTCATAATCTTGTGTTCTCTTCCTTAGAGAGGGCCCCAAATTGTGTACGAATCAAGCCGCACAAAATGTGGGCCTGCCTCTGCCAGGGGGCACTGCAGTTCCATGCGTGGTGGGCTGATTACAAGATTGACCCTCTTCCTCCTTGAGAAGAGTTTCAGAGGACAGAGACTGTGAAGAGGGGGACTAGAGGAGAAAGAGAACGGGGTGAGTTTTTATAATGCAAAACCATAACTTGCTCCAGATTGCTGTCTTAGTGTATTAAACAGAAAAGCAATTATATATTTTCTTGTCTTATGTTACTTTTTCTTGAAGTTGCTGAGAAATGTTTGGTATTAAATAAATACGTTAGGCCCTTCTTGGTAAAGAGCAGAAAGTATTGGACTTTATACATGGTATGCCCAAGATATTACCTCAAGGAGAGTATTTTTCCCATTGTGTGAGTTAACGGGGGTCAGTGTAGACAAGAATTCCTTCCTTCTTTCTTCTCTCAGTTTTTACCGATATACATGAATGACACCTCTGTCTGAAATTTCCAACATGCAGCCTGTCTCTTTCCCCTTACGCATGCACGTGTGATCTCAACCAAATAAACAGACCAGTGAACACAACCTCCAGGCACCCTAAAATTTCATGGGATGAATAAATATTTAGTCAATGAGTAGGTAAAAGTAATCAGTGTGATTTATCTCTGTAGGATTCTGGGGAGTGGATAGTACGTTCCTGTAATTCTGATCACCAATTCACTCTTTGCTGACACAGCACCACATTTTATTTTCATCCTAGGATTAATTGTTTGCAATAGTCTCATGTTCTCTTATGTTTGCTTATTGTTTAGACACCATAATATCCATGAGAATAGATACCCTTTCTTCTCTACCTAACATGATAGATACATTTATTGAATCCATCCATCCATCCCTCTTTCCACATATACATTTATTTAAAGAATATTTATCAAATGTCTTTCTGTAAGCCTCTGATGGCAGGATAGCAGCCATGTGTGCCCTCATAGCTTACAGACAGAGAGGCCATTTGAAATGCTTGTCCCACTGGTCCTTTTAACCTCTCAGCAGTCCAGGCCCCGCAAATCCCCAAAAAGCCAGAGGTGGAAATACAAGAGGGTAAACACACTTACTCTGGCACTTCTCCAAAGCCTTCCAGCGGCTGTGCTTCAGCAGCATATATCTTGGCATAACATCTGGCAGTATTTTGAACATAGCATTCCTGTATCACCCAAATACATGGGAAAAACAAGTGATTAGAGGAAATTCAGAGAGTTGCTCAGTAAAGCTAATCAGATTTCCTAATAGAGATCAAGCCAATGGATTCTGAAAGCCATACCTTGGTTGGGGGCACAGAAGCAACAATTACTGCAACCTAGAGTCCACTTGCAGAGGAGCTCTGAGACCTGAAGGAACTATCCAAGTGAAGGTCAAGTGGTCTCTGGGGTCAGGTGGCCCTGAATTATAAAAGTTGTACAACCACATGGCTGGAGTTCATCCCTGAGCTAAGGGTTCTGGCCCCTCGGCAGGATGTCAGACAAAGCTTGGGACCTGCTGGGTTTCCCATGAGCTCTCCCATCTGAGGTTCTCCTTCAAAGGTATAATTTGAGTTGTAAGTGAACACCTTGACAAGGCTTATGAAAAGCAAGTTGGATTCTGCTTTCTACTCTGTCGTCCCTTTCTAAGTGGGAGTCTGGATGCTGGGGGATTTTCCACAACTGGGCCAGATAATACTTGAGATGGAAGGAACACTCAGTGAAAGAAAAGAAAAAAGAAGGGTGAATTTGGAGAAGAATGAAATACAGTTGGCAAAATCCTATACCCGGAGAAGATGGCTGCCTTCACGAGCACCAGGTACCACATGACACGGCCACATCTGAGAGAATCATGGACGGTTAATGCTTGGGAACACCCAAGGCATTCATCTAAGTATATCTAATCTATTCATTTTATAGGTCAACATTTTATAAAGGCCACCTAGTTTGTAAAAGAGCCAGACCCAGCTCTCCTGAAAGTTTGGCCCATGCTGATGTCAAGAGTGAAATATATGGACCAAGGTGGGAGGGGGAGTCAGGGAGAGAAGCTAAAGCTTTCCTCCTCTCCCCTCTTGCCTCAAGAGTACTGTGATTCAATAACAGAGAGAGGTAGGAACTCAGCGAGAGATGAGGTCACTCATAGTTTATGGGCTGGCATTGAAGCAAATTCAGGAAGACAGGAAACAAGACAAATGCTTCTGTCCTGCCCTTCTAAATATACCCCACCATCCCTCCTGCATCCAAAACAAAATGCTCTTTATTTCAGCTGTCCTTGGGGATCCTGGCATCCAGTCTAGCTTACAATCCCCACTTTCTATGTCGTCCTGTGTCCAAGTAGATTCAAGGCCTCAGCCATCTCAGGGAGCTTCTTAGAAACCGAAATGGTCTCAGCCCAGGTCAGAACTGGTGAGATGTCTCCAGACATAGGCTGAGTGCCATCTAGCTGACACGAGGCCAAGAAATTATTCCCTGGAACTGAGATGGGATTCCCAGCAGTCAGCCTTAATCCAGGGGCTCCCTTATAATCACACCCCAAAGGGAGAAAATACCCTCTTGGAGATACTCCCATCAGTTCTGAGTCTGATTATCATGGGGTCCCTCTCACACCTCAAGGGACACCTTTAGGGCAGGTGGACCCACCTGGGCAGCGAGGTTGTAGTTCCTCTGGACGAGCTCATCGTTGTTTCTGGTCCCATAGGCAACGGCATTGTGTACCTTGAGCACGCAGGCGTGGCCGGGCTGGAAGACGGGCATGAGTCCCTGCATCACTTTGCTGCGGAAAGCTTTCCGGTGGACGCCTTCTCCGAAGTGCAGCTCCTCCGTGGCAATCTGACCTCGCAGGCGGTCCCCAAAGTAGCTGTCATGGAGGAAGTCTTCTTTAAAGATGAGCTGGCTGAATTCAATCTCTTCACATCCTAAAACATAGCTCACTTTTAGCTGTACACCACATCCCCTCCATGACCCAACTCCTGCGTCTCATCTTTGCGCTATGCCTCTGTTGGGAGGTAAGTGTGGTTTCCCTTGTTAGGTTCTACAGGTCAACCTCGTCGTGGTCCCTAGGTAGGAACACTGCTGAGCCCAGCAGCAGGATTGGGGGATATCGGAAGGTCAGGGTGAGGCCTCAGTGGATCAGATAGGAGGGAGGGAGATCGGTTGGAACAAAACTGGGGAGACTAGCAAAATACTTTTAGACATATTTGGAAAATATAAGTAGAACCATGAAAGAAAATTAACGGTAAATTGAAAAGACGGGTGAGGTGCAGAAGAGGGAGCACCAATAATAAGATCGGATCGATCCATGTTTCACAACCTCTTTTCTCATCCTTTTTAGAATTTGTTTCCTAATTGCTCCCCATAAAACTTTAATACTGCAGATGTACTATACATCTGCTTATGTACTGTATGCATATCTATGCTTTATACACAAAAAGAATAAGTTTTCTTGCCTCCCCCCCGAACCAATTTTTGCACTGTTGGGGGCAATACTGGCTCTTGAGAAAGCCTATAAGTGGTAACTATAACAAATAGGCAAAAACCAAAACAAACCAAAAAAAAAAAAAAAAAAAAAAACACAAGTAAAAAGAGCTGCTTTTGGGAAGAAATTGAGAAAGGTAGAATGATTTCAGATTTATTTGTAATAAGAAAAGTAGAATTATTTTTTCTAGCAGCCGTTTCAGAGTTGATTCTGCACACATTTCAGACAGCAATGGATTCAATCAGAATGTCCATTTTAAACTAGACCAAGTCATACTTCTGAGTGGCTGAGAGAAGAAAGTAGGATGGCTTTAATGAAATAAGATTGTTTAGATCTTTTTTAAAATGACTCCCACTCCTCAAAGTCAGTGCAAACTGTCATCTTCCTGAATATTTAAAAGAAGAAAGACATTATGGGTTGTGTGGAAGTCCCACTTCACAGTTCTATTTAGACTATTTGCAGAAATATTTTTCTGTCTTTTTAAAAATGTATTTTCAAATCATATCTGTGAAGAGCAGTCTATGACTGATGGTAGCTGTTAAAATTATAAGGAGACTGAAACTCTTTCTAAAGGGTATTGATTAATGTCTAGGCCAAGTTGTTGCCAGAAAGAAAGGAAGAAAGAGGACAGGTGGAGGGTTTTCAAATAGAAAAGGTGGGTGAAAGTGCCCGTGGAAAGAGTATTCAGGAAGATGCTCCAAGAGTTTTCACACAGGCCAGCAGAAGTCTCCTGCTGAGTAAACTACCCTGGGTTTCTACTGAGAATTGGGGTGAAGCAGTGGAAAAACAGGTAGATAAATTTTGAGATAGTTGTATACAGATTTCATCCTAAGTAACAGAACCAGAAATTTTTTTTTTCAATTTATGTTAATTTAAAAGTTAAATTTAAAAATTAGATAACAAAATGGAGAGGGAATACTGTTTATATAACCCAGATTTTCTCAATTCCAGCGACATATAATTAATTTCATTACAATTGGCTCCTACTGTCATTTCGGAAAAGTTTTATATGTATGCACCGGAGCCCAATAAATATAAGCTATATTTCCTTTAAAATCTATTTTCCTTTAAAATCCCCACATTTCTAAAATTCAGTTATTCTTAAAAGTAAGACCTTGTGCACTTTATGCTTGAAGAGTCATCATATTTAATAATCCAGATTATATGCTTAGACATAACAAGAAAATTTTTGTGCAGTACTGTATACGGTATCATTAACAATCCAATCTATAATTTCCAACCAAAATATCTACTTAACAAAGATTAAAAAATAAATAAGCAAATAACTCTTACGCCTTTTCTTTGAAAGTCCTGTGTGCTATCATTAAGTTGTGCTATTTTGTATGTTATTTGAACCATTACTCATTTGGGGCTTTCTCATGAACTGAGTTTTACTAGTTTATTAATTAGAGACCAATTTGTAGAATGTCATTTGTTCCTCCTCAAAGGTATAAAATTAAAATATTTAATGGGAGACAGCCCTTCAAATAAAAAAGGTGGTAAAGAAGTCATTTGAAACACCTTCATCTGAAAGTGTAAAGGGAAAGACAGGATAGGTATGGCCTCCCAACACGATGAGTGATTGAAACTGGACCCCCCAGTCTCAGGGAGAAGAAGCTGGCAGAGGGTGATGTCATCAGTGTACCGACCCAAACCCTGCGGTTGGAGTCACAGGGCTACAACAGGGGTGTCATTTTCACCAGGTGGCCAGTAGCCTCTGGGGTCTCATTCCTGACTGGTAAAAACCTTGAGAAATCAGTTTCTGCAAAACTAAATTAATGAGGTCATAGCAATTATGTGAGGTGTGACAACCAAGCAATGCTAAGAAGCAGAGGAGACAGAGAAACCCTTCTTCCGAAGGTCGTTTTGTTTTCTGAGAGGTGAGAAGGAAGGACATTCGTTTGCGTATTTTGACTTTTGGGGAGATGGGCACAGAAATGGGGGAAGGATTTAAAATTATACCACAAATACGCTGCACAGTAAACAGAGGTCCTCAGCATGTGAGTGGGTTGGCGAAGAGTTTATACTTAAGTTTGTTGTTTTGGATAAATATCACAATATTTGCTAGACGATTTCTAAGCCAAGATCCTAACTTCTTGCCTTTAATGTACCGAATGTTACTGTATCTTGGTTGCCTTTGCTGTCTTGCTTTCAAGATTTCAGGTATTTGCTTTAAAAATCAGCATATGTGCTACATCTTTAAGATGCAAAATCAATGGAATTATCAGACTTTGATTTATCTCTTTCCTAAAAGTGACCAAGTGTCAGACGTACACTGTGCCGAAGCTGTGGTAACATGAGGAGTGGGGTTCCTGAGACGCTCGCTCCAGCTCCTGAGAGCTGACCATGGGCAACTTTCCCAGCTCCACGTTCTCGTGATGTCACACGGTCAGTTTAAAACTGGCCACGGTGAGAGTATTTACACCACAGAAATTGGAAAACTCTATAATTCAGGGCCTTCTCTCCCCACCTCCCAGGCATGTTGTTAAAAATTTACCAGCACACTACTGGGTGGGAGTGGGCACGTATGTGGGAACGGGTAATTTTCCCTAAAAGGAAATACATGACAAGCATGGACTCCATCAGACTGGACTCAGTGGGTGGCCCACTGGCAGGGTGAGAGTTCAGGAGCAGCTGTCAAGCGGTTGCTACACCACCAGGTGTGCACACGTGCCAAAGGAAAGCACAAAAACCCATCTTTCATTTTCATTAAGATGCAAATGAATGGAGTTATTCTCCTAGACACCTGGCTGTCTTTGGGAATCTGCTCAGCTAGACACACTGAAAAGTAAACTACAGAAACAAAACATGCTACAGAAGTGCCAGAGGCTGAAAAAGCCCCTGCAGATGGCTGAATGCAAGTCTGATGCTTAAAGGAAAAAGCCTAACCCCAAACTCCCCCTCCACATGTTCCCAGCAACCACCGACCACAGCCTGATTCACTTTTGGATACTCATAGCCTAGTGAGCTTATACTAGGCCTTACAATCGGGTTGAAATGACTCACAAACCATCATTCATTTCACAGTGATTCCTGCGCTCTCTCCTGCTTGGTTAGAAGAATCGTGGGAATGTTTTTCCACCACTGATTCCAGGAGCTATTTCATGCTTTATGGTGGGCCCATCTCCCCTGATACCCATCTCAGATTAGCTTACCTTTAGTATCCTGGTGGCTTGAAAGTTGTTCGAGAACTAGAAGAAGGTACAGAAGACAATGCCTTCAGCGAACATGAACACTCAGCTGGTTGGAGCTAGTGGCTCTTGTTTGAAACTGAAAAGCTGAGGCTTACCTTCCGTGGTAAGATTAAATTCAGCAGTCACTTTTCCATAACTGTTCTCGATGCTGCAGTAATAGAGACCCTGGTCCTTCTGACTGGCTTGAACGATGACGAAGGACACAGCAGAGTTGTCTCCTGCACTGCAGTGGGGGACATTAACATTGGCTTGCATCATCATTCTAAAGTTGCATGTTTTCTAAGACACTTCTGAAGAAATGGCCAAATGCAGAAAGGGCTGAACAGGAGTGGAGCTAAGCTAGGGAGACAAATGCAAAAGAAGCCTCTGCCGTGAGTGCCATCAGAGTAACACTGCTAAGAATTACATTGGCTGGAAGGAATAATCTGGAAACTTCTCAGAAGACCCCATCATCCATCACCAGCCCCAGGGAGCCGAGGAAGGGGCAGGGTTGGCAGCATCCATTGCACAACATCTAGGCTGAGAAGTTCTGGGGTGTCCTTCCTATGGCCAACCAATAAGAACCCGCCTTCAACAGCAGCCAGTTTGTCATTCCCTGGTTGTCAAGCAGGAGTGATGTGACCTGTGCTTCAAGACATTGCTCTGCTTTCAGCCAATCCACTCCATGGGGACAACGGCCCTTTCAAAAGCCCGGGGCACCCTGGTGACCAAGAAGGTACTGATGGCCAACGCAGCACTGGAGGGTGCCAGCTTGAGAGCTTCATGGAGCCAAGACACTGCACAAACACGCAAAGGAAGCTACCACTTTCTTTTTCTTGGTGTCCTCAGAGTCTATTCGCTTTTCCCTAGCCACAAGAAAATGTCCTAAAGCCTAATTTCCACACTTTAGCCTGTTAAGGAAAAGTATCCAAAATGAGGGGACAAAAGCAAAAGGATTGCATGTCCTGTGTATGTCACTGTTTAGTGAGCTTACCCAAGGAGAACGTAATTACAGGAGCGTGCTTCTATGTTTGATTTTGTTATTTACTATATCAACAGAACCCACCCAGACACTATTAAGTCGGGACTTATAGATTTCTGTCTAGGAGAAAAGATACCGTCCACCCCCTACCCAAGCTTTAGTACCTCTCAAACATTAACCAGTTTTGTATCCACGTATATTTGCAAACCAATTTAAGCATTCTTTTGCCTGATTAACCATATAAATTTCCATTGCTCAGATGTTCTTTTGAACAGCTTACCATCTTCCTGATTCTTTACTATTTAATGAGTTGAAGAAGATCTTTGCCACATGCTCCTATTATGTTTGTTTGAGAGATTTCAACTTTTTGAAAATTATATGTTGGCAAGGCAGTAAGATATTTCATGGAGGGACTTGTAAAGGAAACACTCAGCTGGAACTGGGGGTGAAAGAAATGTGCTAACATTTGAAATCCCACCTGAAATACTATAAATGATTCCTTACTATAACATAAATAATAATATAAAGGAATTATGACTCCCAAATATTCTCCAGGATTAGCCTAAAGAAGGTGAGTGTGTGCGCCTACAGCAGACAGTGTGGCCAAGAAGAAATGAAGCAAACATCGGTAGGACTTGAAAGGTCTTGGCCACAGGTCATCTGTCAGAAGCATGGCTATTAATGTCATATGCTCCCTAGAGGGAGATTAGGTTTTCTACAGATGCCTCAAATGGAAAAGGGACCTGAAAGATTCAGGTGCCAAATCTGACCTGAGCGCAAAGCTGCAGAAAAGGCTGGTTACGTGCACTTGGCTAAAAGCACTTTAAATGAATAATTAGTACTTCTGTTTTATAAAGCTCTAGAGAATATCCTTGATTTAAAAATCAAGCTTTTATTTCTCCAATCTAATTCTTCCTAAGCCATACATAAGACAAGCAGGGGAAGGATGACGTTTTAGGCAAAGCGAGTTTATCACTCCGATCACAATCCAGTTAGACTTTCTGCAGTGATGTTATAGAAACGAAACTATAACTCAAATGTTTCATAGTTGCAGTGGGGTCATTAACTTCCAGACATATGTTCCAAGCAGACATATTTGATTTAATTATACAGAACACTCTCAAACGTTCTCACTTTTTCAGTCTACTTGTGAAAAGATTAAGGGGCTAGGAATACCTCCCACAACTCGAGTCGCTGAACTTGGATCTCCTTCAGCAGAAAGAAGCTTCTGAGAATTGTTTGGGTTCCATCGAACCAGATTATCTGTTTCCAGAACGAGCCACACCTCCTCAGGTGTGTCAGGTGAAGCTCCAGTTCATCAGTTCACTTGAAGAAGCTTTTATTGCCAGGAAGTTGCTGTAGGAAACCATTGACCAGATTCTTCCCACACAGGGTATTTTCACTCTCACCTCCCCCTTCTCCTCTCCTCTGTCGCCTGGGGCCTCAGAAATAAACTGGTTTTCCCAACTTATACATGGCTGCTTATTACCCTCAATAGCGGCTAATTTTCTGCAACCCCATGGACTGTTTTTTTCCTTTTGATTCACCTTCTTAGCGTTGTTTGATCTTTGTCAGATTCATGGGAATTTATGAAACAGAAAACACAGCAAAATTCACAGACATACAGAAGCGAGCGCTTCTCAGACTAGAAGATGATTTGACGTGTTCCCCGAAATGTAATGAAAATATAATGGTTTCAAAATTTTTAATTTAAAAGTGTAATTTAAAATGGCTTAAATTACATTGTTAAATGTAATGAAAGGTTTCATGACTTCCTAAGGCCACAAAACTCAATGGTGGCAGAGCCAAGGCAAGAACCCACCACCCTTTCCCTGTCCAGACATCTGTCTTCACTATTTACTCTTCTTGGATACTTCGGGTGTGAAATTTCTGCTTCAGTTTTCCTTTTTACTTCCTATAATTTCTTATTTTATTTTAGAACTACACTGTGAAATAAACAAGCAACAACTGTGAAACATAACCTGGGGCACATATCTCACCTTCTCTGCACTTGTACTATTGACTTTGAATCTTTTGTCCACCAGATAGTAGAGTCTTCATGAATTTCTGCAAACTGGCAGCTTAATTTCACATTTCCGGAGTGATCAGGGAACATCTCGGCTTGGATCTTTTTCAGCAATACCGGAGCTAGAAATGAGAGTTGCAGGTCAGTGTTCTTAGTATAATAGTTGCAAAGGGCTTTACAGTGGGCAAAAGACTGTCCCTTTACATCTCTCTTAATTCTCACATCAATCCAAAGAGATGGATAATAATTATGACCCTCAATTTACAGATGAGGAAACTGAGTGTCTGAGGGGAAATGTGGCTTGCCTGAACAGTAGGAAAAGGAACAAATAAATGTAATAGAAAACTCTTATGAGAACATTACTTAAAATTCCTTGAGTGAGGTTGAGAGATTTTTTTTTTTTTAAGATGAGGGTTGGGGGGGAATTATAGATATCTAGTCTAGTCTATACTAGAACCTGGTTCAAATAAAGATGATTTTAAATGATCACCAGATGGTCCAGGTCAAAATTAGAGCTGGGGATTAGGGAGTACAACCTGTATTATAGAAATATCCTGTGGTTAAACTCCCAGATGAGAAAGGTAACTCATCAAGAGTTATTTGCTGAAAAATATTCATCCATCTTTCCTCTGATTACTGTTGTCTTTGGCTGAAGATGTCCTAGTGGTTTACAGTGATGTCTGATAACAATTTTATTAGTAAAAACTGATGTGTCTACTTGAATGAAGTAGAAGCAATAAGGAACCCGTTCCCGGGCTTGGGAGGAGACCTTTGAATACTGTTTTTAAATCAGGGATGAGGGCTCGGCATGCTGCGCAAATGTGTAGTTACTCGGGGCAGCCACTGGGCGGCAGCATAAACGTTAGACCGGGACAAGGAGGGCCGACCCAGCCAGGTGATCAGAATCATTTGGCTGGCAGTGAGCTTACTGGAAACGTGGTGTCAGTTGATTAGAGACCAAGTTCCGTAACTCTGCAGCTTTGGTAATATAAAATATTATAATCCACAGCCAAGACAAAAGTCATCCATACTGATGCTTTGTTCGCTCTATTGCCGCAAATTCCCGTGCTGTGGAAGAGTCGATGTGTTACATGTGCTTCCCGTCTCCCCTTGGCGCCAACAGACACTTGGATAACACAATGCATATTTAAAGGCTTCTTTTCCTCCCGGTAAGTGATAATGGGCTGTTTGGGAGACACATTCTTCAACTAGAGAGCAGCTGAGAGTACTAACACTTTATGGGAGAGAGAGAAAATATACCAAGTATTTATTGGTGGCAAACCCCACTTGCATTCATTGGGCCCTGCTGGCTGTTGCCGGCTGTTCAGGCCCCAGTCTCAAACTCTTAGTCTAGACTTTTGGCCAAGTTCACCTCATCTGGGACCTGTTTCCTCAAGGGCCCTTCCACCACGAAGTAATGGCCGTCTTCCTGGGTTATCTGTGGAGACCTAAATGTTCCTAAGGCTGCCAACCCCAGACACTATCTGGGGTAAGTTCTGAACACAGAGGAAATTAGGGGACGGCGGGAAGGGCATAAAATGGGCAGTGGAACTAAATGAGCGTCTTTGAGCGACATGAAACTGGCTTGGACAAGAGAGAGGCCTCAGGGCTTTGGGAAGGACCCCTGTCTGTGTGGGAGATGCGAGCAATGCAGATGAAGGAGCTGAGAGGAGGTCTGGGGGTGCAGCGGGACCAAGCTTTGAATGTCAAATAGGTTACTCAGTCTGTTTAATTTCTTTCAAACTCATCCACGTCATCCCCACCCCCAACTCCCACCCCACCAGGTCCCGGGTGCGAGAGCACCGCCCCTCCCAGAATGCTGACCCCTCATCTTTGCCATCCTTTGTGCTCACGGAGGCTGTGTGGCGGCTGAGATCAAGCTTTGTTTCTCAAAGGATAACTTGAATAACCATGGACAAAACTTCCAAATAGATTGTTCACCTCTGGTGTGAACCCACTTTAGAGATCTTTTAAAGCATTGCTTCATTGTCTTTAAAGGTGCTTTTAAAAAGTGTATATTAATAACCTGATTGGATCCCTCCAAAGTCTTCCGAAGGCAGTTTGGTCTTTAACCCTTTCTGTAGCAGGGCTGAGGGCCCGTGGGATGTGGACGGGGAAGGACAAGCCACAGCCTCCAAGTCTGAGGACTCTGCTGAGGAAAACACCCTCCCCTGGAGCTGGGGGCTGGGGGCAGAGTTCTCTGACCCAGTCCCCGCCAGCACCTTCACTTGCTGCAATATCTTCTCTTCTGACTTCTACCAGGTTCCATGGGAAGGGCCTAAAACATGACCTAAAAGTCGCTAAAAGTCAGGTTATGGGACGGAAATGGGGGTTGAAGTGATTTCCTGGGCAAAGCAGAAGAGACTGCAGTTACAAAGACTCTGAGCCTCGAGGGGTCTGCACCCTGGAGCGGAGACCCCAGGGGACTTTAGACTCACATAAAGGGGAGGGTGAGTTGGAAGGACACTTTAGATTCAAATTTGGAAGGAAACCCAATGTTCAATGAAGCCCTTTTTACTGAAAATCAATGATTCAAGAGGAGACTCCCAAATTGTACCTAAATGTTTCTTTCTGGAAATCCTACTTGGCATGTGGTCTATTTAATTATACTAATTAGCTACGCTGATTAATGCTTCTGTTTATCTTTTTACAATAGTTTTTAAAGGATAATTAAACAGAAGGGAATCTTAATCATGCTCCTTCGATTAAACATTCCAATCGGCAGCCAGCATCGGTGGTTCTCCCCCAAGATTACCTGGGAACTTGTTAGAAATGCAATTTCTCGAGCCCACATGTGGAATCAGAAACCCTGGAGGTGGAGCCAGCAGTGTTTCAGCAAGTCCTCCCGGTGATTCAGGGGCCGTTGGAGTTTGAAAACCACAGGCCAACCTTCGTGCCGAACCATTTGGTCACAGCCATAGCATCAGTGCCCACCTGGTCTACACCCACCTTAACTGCACATGACTCAGGAGGACACGGGAACTTCACATCTGGTCGACAAACCCACATTTTTAACAGAATGCCACCGAGCCTCACCTTTTCCTTCTCTTTTGCAAGGTGGCTTCTTGGGGTCTTTTTTCTCATCTGTGTGTGATACGGATGTTTCGAGTTTAGGAGTCTTTTTAAGAAAGCCGGAGTTCTTTCTGGCGTTTTCCTTCTCTTCCAACCTCAGCCTCAGGGCAGCCACCTTGGACAGAATTTTCTTCTTTACTCCCTCAGCTAAATATCCTCTTCCTATGATTTCCTTCTTCTTCTTGACCTCCTCTGAAGCAATCACTGGGGATCCGCCGGTCTGGGCTGCCACATGAGTGGGGTTCTGCTCTCCTGACTTTCTCCCATGGCCCAGGGTGGCACTGAGTTGACCTGGGCCCTGTAGTGTCTCAGGAGCTGTCTCTGATGCACATTCACCTGAAATGAACGCCAAAGTCACTGCCGGGGAGCCAGATGCCCTTGTGGGTTTGGTTTCCCTATTTTGGGGCTCCTCTATTTCAGGTTTCTCAATTTTGTGCCTGATTGAAAAGTTCGTGATGTTTTCCTCAGGAGATAAAGCAAAAGGTGATTGAGTAAGACCACTGGGAGCGCACAAGTGTTCCCCACACTTACTCATGATAGCTCCCCTCTCCTCTGAGTCAGAAAGCGCGCATTGAGGGTTTCTGGGCTCCACTAAATCATTTTCAGAGACATCAGGAATTTGACCTGTGGCGTTGTGAGTATCAACTCCAACAGACGCAGGAGTCATTGCGAGGCAGTTAGAAAGAGGTGAAGTGGGGGAAACAAAATCTGCTTTGTGGTCTTTCCTTTGTTCAGCCTCCCCTGAGCTTCTCTCGTGGCCCTCTTGTACTTGACTTCCGCAGTCCCCACTTGGAATTGTCTCCCCACCTGTGTCAGGACACGGGACTTGGGAAATGGCAGATTGGACGTCCACTTTTGCTTTGTTGTGTTCACTTGGACCAGCCTCCCCTCTGTCACTGGCTTCTTGGTTTCTGTTGGTGCTGTTTTCACTTGAAATGGTGCCCCCACTTTGCTGGGGGCATGGGACTGGCAAGATGGCAGGTTGGACGTCCACTCTCTGGCCCAAGTTGCCGTCATTCAATGTATTCTCCTCTCTGATGACCCCTAGAGTGGATTCAGAAGGCTCCTGCGTTTCCGCCTTCCACTCCACCACACCCGTTTCATCGATGGGATCTACAGAGGACTCTAGGATTTTAGGGAAGGTCAGAAACTGTTTAAAGAAGGTAGGGTGATCCACGCTGAGGTGGTTTTCCTCTTGGTTTTGACTCACATTGCTAACATTTTCCTGCCCTCCAGTTTCAGAAGCCTCTGATGGCAGATCTGTGACACATAATTCCTTCTCATCTACAGGGTCCACAGACGACTCCAGGAATCTGGGTTGGTTCAAATACTGGGAAGAAAGACTTCTCCATTGTCTGCGGTGGATTTCTCTGTTATTAGCAAGGGCTGAGCCAGACGCAGCCTGAGGACTATGAGCCAATGCTGCTATTTCAGAGAGGCCCAGCTCTGGCCCAGCAGCACCTGCCTTTAGAACGTTAGATGCAGCCCAGACCCCATCAGGAATCACAGCACCAGCTTCCGACTCCTTGCATTCAGAATCTGTCAGTTGTCTTGATGGCCAGACTTCTGAAATAGAAGCCTCTAGAGTTATAATCTTTAGTTTCTTGCCTGCTTCCCAATGTCCTGGTCCGCTCTGTTTTGACTCTTCTGGGGGGATATTAGAGAACAGTGGATCGCTGCTCACAGCCTGACTGTCATCTTCCACAGTAGCTTCAGCCACCACGGACACGCTAGTCCCCAGGCCTGACGTCTGCCCTTTTCCTTCTCCAGAGTTTGCTGAGGCGTGGTCCAAGGGTCCTGGGTTTATGTCCCCTTGAGCAGCGGATGTCGTAAGCCAACTTTCTTGGAGACTATCTTCAGAAAGAGAACCCTGGTGGGGCAGGTTCTCCTGCTGGACTCTCTGTGTTGTTTCACTTCCTTTTTCTTGGACATTCTCTTCAAGGTTCCTATCGTCTGCTCTGTCCATGGTGCAGCTCTTATCTCCAGACTGGTTATCAGTGTGAAGCGGGGAATTGCTATAGAAAGCTTCTCCCTCTGAGAGCGGGAGAACACAGACTTGGACTCCTGGTCCACTGGGAGCCATGCAAAGGAGATCTTTTGGAGATTCAATGGTAGAACCATTTAAAATATGACCCAACGGTCCATTGGAACGAAGTTGAAAAACATTTTCATCTGGTACCTGAGGTGAGCTCTCCTCAGGGCTCTCTGCGTGGCTATTCCCAGCAATTGAAACAGGCAGGTATTTGGCTGGGTAGACTTTGGTGGCAATGGTAACAGTGGGTGTGTCCCCACTCTCCCTGGTCACCTCAAGATTATCAATTAATGTTGTTGGCATCTCTTGAGGAAACTTCACAGTTGAACTATGGCTGGCTGATGTGTCTGAGGTATCCGGGACACTGGTACAGGGGCTCTCGTCACCTCCTTTTTCAAACTGCACCGAAGAGTTCTTCTCGGGAGACAGAGGCTGTCTTTCCTCAAGACCTCCTGAGATGCTGGGTCTCAGCCCCTCCTGGCTAGCCTGTCCTATGGAGGCCAGTATGGAGGTAGAATCCTCTACCTCGGCTGGATTTTCCCCTGTGGCACCTTCACTGGCTTTTTGTGACATGTTACAAGTGAAGGTACTGACAGGAGGGACCGTGACCGAGTTTCTATCATTATTGTTCTTGCATGCAGACTGGGAAGGCTCAGAATCTGGTGCTTGAAAAGGAACGTCCAGTGTCTTGTCATCAGGAGAACATAAATCGGATACTTTGCTTTGACTTTCTACCAGCTCTGAGTCCATGGAGCAAATTTCTTGAGGCAAGTATTTATCTACTGGGGCTCGAACAGGAGAATCCATGGTGTCACATGGTCCTTGGTCACCTGCTTCAAAATGCTCCATCACACATGCTGCTTCTCTGCTTCTTGGCCCATCACATACAGTTCCCAAGGTGGGGACAATATTTGCAGGTACAGGGGGAGCAACAGAGAGAGCCCCAGGCTCTCTGCAGTCAGTGCTGCCCTCTTCAGGGAGATGCATCGCCAGCTCACAGGGAAATGTGTCTGCATGATCCGCTTCTGGGAGGCTGAGCTCTTGTCCCAGGTCTTCCCGGGAATGTCCAGCAGCATTGTCTTCTCTGTCTTGGTTTTCTTCATGCTGTGGGCCTTGAATACAGCTTTGTATCTCCAGATGTTGGGCCAGTGATGCATTTTCCTCATTGATCTCTCCTAAGTTGGGGAAGGAATTTGTTGTGGTCCCAGTGAATGCAGACTCCTCCCTGGCAGGCTCTGAGAAAGCTGGCGTCTGGCTCAGAGAGATTCTCTCCCTGACTGTTTCCTGAATGTGCACCTAGGAAGATGAAAAGTGATATTAATAGAATTGTTTCTGGAAGAGCCCACAATAGGGCATCACTGCAATCCCAAGAGTGTTAATCCTTGATGACTGTAATAATAGACAAGAAGAGCAACAGGAATGATTGACATCTGGACATTAATCCCCAAACTCACTCCAGCTATTAGAGATGTCCTGGAGAAATGCAAATTTAAGCAACTGCATGTTCCAGGGGACCCTTGGTCAAATTGCCCATTGTAAGCAAAGAGGTTCCTGAGAATCATCATTGAATGATTTCTTTTCTCTCTCAGGAAAAAAGATGGAAATAAGTGGAATGTGAACTATTTTGATCAAGTAAACCATAAGAGCGTGTAAAACCATCTTTCCAGAAAGATGAATTTCCCATGATCATAACAAGTGAAAACTGCAGTGCTGATAAAGTAGCATAGAGCTCTCTTCATCCACAGATATGACACCTTGATGGTTAACAATGTTACTAAAGAACAGAGAGGAGCATCCTTTGAGGCCACCTCTAATGAAGTAATAGGATTATGATTGGCCATCAGCACTGCCAATCATTTCTGCTCCGGGAAGGTTATAAAATCTCGAAATGCCAGATTCACTTTAAAACAGATGTCTTGTGACAGGTGAACCCAGGACTATTTAAGTTTAGGGAAAGAGACAGACAGGGAGAGGGAAGGAAGGAGGGAAGGAGGGAGGGAGGTACCTATCATGGTACCATTTGAATGTTTTGTGATATTGGATATTGTTTAAGGAAGCACCAAACTTTGACTAAATTCTTGTCTCTTGAGATTTTTAGCTCATCGATTACTTTAATGCCTATCAACTTTAGGCCCAGCTAAGGAGAAGGGAATTGCTGCTAAGTTTTGACTAGCATTGCCATCTTTGCCTCCAGGACTCCTGCTTTGGAGCAGCCACATTCAAATGTGCAGAAACCGATAACTGGGCTTAAAGACGGGAGGAGACAGTCTCTCCCCCAGTGTTCGACAAAGAAAAGCGGACATGGTCCTGTGCACAGGGCAGCTCCAGAGACCTGAGGCTTGTTTCCATCAACCACAGGTGAGAATCATCAATCCCTTTACACACATCCAGTAGCAAACACGACAACAGCATAACCACACCTCCTTCCTACTCCCCCAAGGCTGCTTGCAGCCAGCAGGGATTCACGTCTCATTTTCTCCTGAAAACTACCCTGATGTTCATTTAACTCAAATTTCATTGGCATAAAAGTCCTAACTAAACAAGAAGAAACTTACTATAATTCCTGTGTTAGTTATAATCTCCATGAGGGCTGGGACCGTTCGCCGATTCAACAAATATTTATGGAACGCTCCCAAGGTACTAGGGAGAATCCCAGGTGATGAGGGTACAATACAGGCACGCTGCCCGCCTGCAGGGCAATCGCTCCCATTCTACATTGTATTCAAGGTCTGTCACGGTTAGCACCTACCAAGCGCTCCGTAAGCACTTGTTGAAAGAAGCACGAAGTGAATGAACCATGTGCGAGGTGAGACAGCGCTACCCAACGTCATCCATTCCAACTCTAAGTTGGAAGGGTTTGGACCCACCTGCTCCTGACTTTGGGACAACTCTATTTTAAAAGAGACTTAACTGTACGCAGTGGGCAGGGGCAGTCTGGTTCACACCCTGGTGTTTCTAAAACGAGAACAGATTTACTCTCTGTCGATAGCCCCTTTTCTCATCATATTAAACTGGAAAGGGGAAAACAAGAAAGATCATTTCTGGAAAATAAGAAGTAAGGTTTGAAAAAGGTATCGAGGCGTTTAAAGTGTACATGGTTTCACCTCTACCCCTGAAGGTCTTTGACACCTGTACAGAGCGTTCATTTTATTTGCTATTTCGGTTCAGGTTTGTTTTTGGGTTTTTTTTATAATGAACTGTAGCATAAATACACTGAACTATTAAGCTCGGAGAGTGTGGGTAGCTGCCTGGTCATGATTGGAGTTGTGCAGGAGACTGTCTAACCAAAAACTCCAGGGCCCTCACTTGAGCCTTCCTCTGCTGCCTGAATTTCTACTACCTGTGTCAGTCCTTTATTTTAAGATCTTGCCATCATCACAATAACATCAGTGCCAGCAGACATTTATGGATTAGCTGCCATATGCAGAATTCTCTGCCAGGCACTGGACAAATTTTTCCAAAGGGCTCAAGTTAAAAAGCCACTGTTACTTACTGAGATGTTACACACTCGCTGTTGCTTGCTACCATATCAGCAGAGTTACAGGCTGATATGGAGAAGACACTAACACCTGGAGAGGGTAAAACACGGGACAAGTAAGCTTTGATTCGGATGAGTTTGGTCATTGGAATATATCATCGTAGCCACGCTATCGTGCCTTGATTTACAAAATAGTCATGTTCCTATTAAGGTAGGAACTCACTCCTCCTCTCTCTTCCTTTTAAAATAAAATCCTACTTTAAATTAGCCTGGTGAAGCCCCACATGTAAAAAAATATGGCAAATCCTTGACTGTAAATTCATCTACTTGGCAAACATTTACTAAGCATCTACGACATACCAAGCTCTGTTCTAAACACGAGGATGCATCAGTGAACATAGCAAACACTCCTGGCCTTTTGGAAGATACGTTCAAGCAACAATCCATAGACTTAGTCCACTGCTGATGGGAAAGTCCATAAATTTGATTTTAGCTAACCAATGGGGTCTTCTCAAAGCGGAGCTTTCAATAGCCTGGTACACACTTGTCACGGCTTAAAGGCCTGTTCTAAAGACGGGCCCCTTGGTCTCATGCAGAAGCCAACTCATAGAGAAAGACAAACCAGACTCACGCCTTTCAAATAATTCAGGCCTTCCTTTTAAGACATCCCTTAGTTACGTCATTATGAGAGAAGTCCAACAAATGATTCTCCTGCTGCTTAGCTAGTCTCATCATGGAGTGAGTGGTGAGACTCAAGAAGTTTTGTGATGTTTTCATTCATGTGAAAAGAAGGAGGGTGTGGGGCTCTAGGAGGAAGCCCCGTATCGTGTGTGGAGTGTGGACTTGGGGGACCGGCCACCTGGGTTCAGCTCAATCCAACACTGCACGCACGCTCCCAAGTAATCTCTTTGGCCTCTCTGACCCTCTGTCTCTTCCTCTAAGGCTAACCACACGCGTATCGGCACCATCCTGTCAGCACTCACTGTTCTCTGTGAAAAGGAAGTCGTGGCTAAGGCACACAAAATGAGCAACTCTGACGAGCAAAGCAGTGTGCTGTGGGCTTTACATAGGCTTTCTCATTTGATTGGTAAAACAAATCTTAAATACTATGCGGTCATCTCCTTTACTGATAAGGGGAATAGCCTGGGTCCAATCAGAAGATAGAAACCACCAAGTGGGTTAAATAAGGCAGGTGACTATCAAGAATTATTCATTGCCATAGAAGAGTAACTATGGTTGAGGGAAAACACGATGGTGCTCTAAGGTGAGGGAGAGCAAAGGGAAGGACAACGTGGAAGCAGCTCAGACCTAGTTGGAGAAGGTGTAACCAGGCCACCACATAGCAGAGACACTCGCTGGTGTAGCCAGGCCAGAGCTGACCTGGACCTGCTGGGTGAGCAACAGACCACCCTTCCTCATGCAGGGGGGAGCAGGTGGTCTCCAGGGCACCGGCAAGGCAGAGGCCAAGATTCGACTTGGGTGGGCTACATGTGGTGGGGGGAGGGAGAGGGAAAGACAGTCCCAGATATTCAGGGCCACAGGCGGCTGTGTACAGGCCACACAGGGGCTTGTGGAGGAAGTCTGGATGTTGATACAGACACGAGGCCTCCAGAGCAGCGGACCATGCCAAGCTCCGGTTTCTGGGTAGAAAGGGCTGCAGGAAGTTTAGCATGAGGCCAAGGTCAAAAGGTCACTGATGGACCATGTTCTGGGCCCCGTGGCTAGGACAGGCTCTATGAGATGACTACAAACCCCTAATACCAACTGCCCCCGATGCTGAAAATGACAGCAATTCTCTTCTTCTTGCACTGTCCTTCCAGCACCCTCTGCTGACAAACTTCACATCAAGCTTATTTTAAGAGACCTGGTTAATGGGATTCTATCATTGAGCGCCACTGACGGCTGTGCTCCGAGCTGAGAATCAGTAAATTGAGAACTGGCACATGAGGTCCCTGATGTACAGAGCTTAGGAAGCACCCCACGGTCCCACGGTCAATGGCATAACCAGGGTATAAAGTCAAGTCTGTCTGGCCATTAAAGTCATTTCCAGATTTTCTAACAAGATAAATTAAGACGAACCTCACCAGATGGCTGGGAACTCCCCTAATTGAAACTCAGAATCTCTGAGCTTCTGAGACACTTGAGTGTAAGACTATAACGGTCCCTATTACAGGCCACATGGCCACTTGTTTGTTGGCTTCCTCAAGCTCCAAGGGCAGGAATTCTGTTTTAATTTCTGGATTTCCAGAACCTTAGACATAACAGGGACTCGATTCATTTTGCTGAATGAATAAGCGCATGAATGAACACAAAGACGGGGAAGGGAAAACCAAATGGAGTAACACTTCCAAACCTGTTTTTGAAAGCAGCACTGAGCTTGAAAACTTACAGTCTCCCCTCCCGGCATCTTTCAACCCCATCTCTATTCAACATGCCTCCAATTCTGCAAACACGTTGTTTTCATTTACTGGCCTCTCCAAAAACTCTGCTTCCTGTGTGTGTCTGCCACGAATCCCATGGAAACCGTGTGGCCTTGCCATCCTCCTGGGATGTTTAGGGTTATATCTCATCGTTAATGAGAGTGACCCGGATGCCAACAAAGTCATGACACTCATTTGAGTCACTAACAATAGAAGGTGGTATGAGATAAGATCCCTCTTCTTAAATAGCGTATAATCCAGCTGAAGAGACAAGATGTACATGGAAAAGATAAGTAACAATTCTCGACAAGTTGTGCTAATGGCCAGATGGATGGACCTAGCATGCTGCCACAGGAGCGGTGGGAAAATCACCGGAGTCGTCTTCTTCCACGTGATGGACCAGATCCCTGCCGTGCAAAAACCAGAGGTTGCACCCTTATGTTATACGTATCGATTCTTAGATAATTCTGGAACATTTCTGTGCAGTCTCAGGAAGCATCTCTACTGATTAGAAGGGGCAGATGTGATAGACGCTGTTGGTTGACTAACTCAACAGCGTCCCCACGCCCTTTGCCTTTGCTACTTCCAACTAAAGAGGCTGGGCAACTGCATACTCTCCCAGCCTCCTGCGTAGTGAGACAGAGCCAAGGGGTCCATTCTGGCAGGTACGATGGAAGGGAAATTCCACTAAGCAGCTTTTGGGGGATCTTTGCTCTCCTTACATGAGGCATGGATATGGTGGGCACTGTGTCTACCTCTTTCCTTCTTCCTGTAACGAAGATGTGATGTCTGACACTGCAGCTGTCATCTTCTAGTCCTGAGGCAACCAGCACGAGAAGGAAAAGCCAACACACTACGGCTGGTGGGACAGACAGCGAGAAAGGAGTTGGGAGCTTGTAAGGCATCCTCGAGCCGTGGGAAGAACACTGAGACCGACTTCCTGTGGTCTTTCTGTTTGAGGCCACTAGCAGTGGTTATTCTGTTCACTGCAGCTAAAAGCAGTCCTCATGGATACAGGAGGAAAACATATTGCTGAGGGATAAGGGGAAAGCATGTGAGGTTCACCCTGGAGCCTTCCTGGAAGCACTGGGTGAACTTGGGTAAAGATTAGTTTGAAGGACAGTGTCACAAAGGGCAAAGGGCTGGTCAAAATGCCAAGGGATCCAAAGGGCCTGAGGTTAAATGAAGCTGAAGCCCAGCGGGGGTGGGGAGTGGTGGGGAGAATGGGGAAATGTGAGAAGACGGACCCAGGGCCGGAGAGTCAGTCGCTTAGCTCCTTGCTTCAGCGGGGCAGCACTGCCATATGCCGACAAGCCCTCCCGCGGGATGATTTTCTTTCTCTAACTCCTGTTTCTTTTCAAATGTTCTTTGAATGTTCTTTCCACCTCACCTGGATTAGATACAAACAGCGCCGTGTTCTTCAGTGGTTGTCTACACATCATCAATTTGCTCCGGCGGTTCCAGGAATCTTTAAATGGGAACCTCCCCCACTCCCCAAGGCCCTGGGCTGCTGTAGCCTTGCCCACAGCTAACCTTTCCTAAATATCTGCTGAGCCCTCACTGCAGGCTTAGCATCAGAGGGTCATTCATCATTCTCGATAGATCAAATCCATACCACCTGGGCCTTCAAAACTGAAAACAGCCCAGTCCCCAGCCAAAGAAAGCTTAAAGGCAACCTAAAATATTTCAGGAACTTGAGTTTATTTTTAGGAGTCGCCAGGTTGCCCAGAAAGGAGCTTCACTTAAAGGTTTTGAATGTTAAAGTAACACATAATAAAGTGGAGGACACGCCTCTGATGTCCCCAATCCTGAAACCCGATATTGAACACCCCTGTCATTTGACCAGCTCATCTACATACCACTCCCTCCTGGGAGACAAGAAATCTTCAGCCAGCTGCTTTCAGCCTGTCCTGATTTCTTGGGAAAGTCGTAGCATGTGTAAAATACCGATTTGATCTCTTATTGAGAGAAGACTGGGTTTCCACGAGGAAAACCCTTTTCCAGGGCTGAGGGGCTGGAATCTGCCTGGTGACACGGTGTGAGCAAAAGGGCCCCGGACCGTGAGCCAGGAGCTATGTGTGTTCATTGTGCATCGTGGGTGAGGTGTGGCAAGTAGCAGAACTACTGTTACTACTGATAATGGTAATAACCGCGACGCCCAGTACAGCCCTGAATACACAGCAGACACTGCTCTAGGGCTGTACACACCTGAATGCAGCTCATGTTTGTAAAATGGCATAGACACGTACACCTTGGGGACTCTGGGTTGTGTCATGTTAGTGAGAAATATACTCGTACACACAAGAAGACCGTTTGGTGAGAAACCCCACGTACCGTGGGTCAGAAAAGCAGCCACCTTCCTTCCTTGACTGCATCTTCATTTTCCTGCATCTCGGAGTGTGCTGGGGGGGGGGGGGGGGACCTAGATTTCCTTAACTGTGACTGGGAGATACGCAAACCTAAGAAACATGGAGTTGGGAAGGCCAGCAATTTTTTTTTCATTTCACCAAGCCTTTCTGAATAATCAGTGTTTTTTGCTGTGTTGTGAAAACACTGGACTCAGATGAGTTGGTGAAAGGAACATGGAGTGGGGTGATGGAGAAAGGATCGGACCTCAGACAACACAGGGCTTAGTCCTGGCTCCGCTGGCACATGGGAAGTGGCTTTGGAGAAGTCACTGGATGTCTCCGAGGCTGTTTCTTCCACGGTAAAGTGAGAGGGTGGAGAGTATCTCTTGGGCCACACAGCTCTGGTGTTCTCAGACCTGCTCCCATGTAAACAACACAAACACTGAAATGGGGCTTAAACCTCACCTTCCATTTAGAACCAGGCTTTCCTTTGATGCCTCCTAGATCTAAGTCTATTAACTAAGAGTGTTTTTAGGGGAAAGGACACGATGTGTCACCATACATAGACCAATCCAGAACGAGGCAGTGGGGCCCAAGAGAGGGCCAGGGAAGACACAGTGGGCTGGGGAACAGGTCACCCTGGGGAAAGCACTCCCTGGAGTCCTAGCTCTTGCCCTGCCTCCCCCATTGCTGCTTCTCCCTCCTCTAAGCAGTAAGTAGATCGCACTGTGTCAGCACAGGGGCCCGGAACAGTTCTGGAGGCTCACAGACCTAGTCCAAGCCAATACAAGCCATCCCAGCCACAGAACAGAAGACCAGTGGCCACTGGCCCCCAATTTTGCTAACCCTTTTTGGGGCTGAGGAAAGTTACAGCTTCTTCTTCCAGGGCAATCTCATTTTACCCACACAATTTTGCATATAATTTCAGGGGCCTCCAGACCCTCTTGAACCCATTGATCCCCACTTCAGGGCCCTGGGATCACGGATTGAGTGTCTGCTGTCAATCATGCACTGAGGGATGAGGGAATGGCATGGTGTTGTTTACTTCCCACACACCGAAACTTCTCTACAGACTTCAGACTGGATAACAAGAGGGAAAGAATGAAACCTTAGCCAGTTCCTAGGAGAGCGTTTTCAAATCAACATCCCTCTTCACCGTTTCTAGAATTTGTGAGCAAAATCAAAACCAAGGTAGTAGCAATTACCGTACTGCACTGACAATAATACCAGGTACAGAGCAAGTTCTTGTAAACTTTAGAAACAGGAAGCGCTTGTCACGGTTACTACACTACTATTTTGCCCATTCAGCGTGACTTTAAATTATATGGTAATGATGGTATTTGGCACTTGGAAAATCTGAATATAAACATAAATATAGGCAGATCGCCTGTCTGGGATGCTCAATGCCAAAAATGAGGAGCAAATGCAAGCTAATATGCCATATGTCACTTCTAGGAAGTAGGAGGACAGCCATGTCTTCAGGTTTGGCTTCTGGTTAAGCAAAAATGTCCCCTTAAAGAGTACAGGTCTGGGAGGGTACGGTTTCCCAGCCGGCAAGAACGGTTACTAGATGAGATCCAGAGACAGCTGCATGCAGCAGGAGAAATAAAAGTTCTTGGAATAGTGAGATCCACGAGAGGAAGGACAGGGTTAGTCATGCTGATCTTGCTGCAAGGCACACAGTAGGTGCTCAAAAAAATAGGTCAAATGAGTGAACACCTGTCCAATCTGCCCTTCACCCAGTGTCAACATAGATAGGAAGGCTGGGCCCCTCTGCAGTCTGGGTCTCTTCTCATGCTCCATCAAGTGCTCTGTTGAAACATTGTTCGAATCACCTACTTGAGCAATTGCCCCAAAGTCCTGTGCTTTGGTTAATACGTGTGTTCTACCTCTTCTTCATCAATAATAATTTGGTGCTTGGCTAGCCTTGGTCTTCTTTAGATCTAAACTGAAGCCATCTGTTCTTATTTGAGTAGCGAGAGAGGAGCAAAGCATCTCTTGTTTTTTAACACTTAACAATTGAGGTTTCTGATATATACTACCCAGAAGACATCAGCATAATTGTACCGTGACCACCAGGCACCAAAGGTGGTGCTAGCCAATTGACCACAGGCAGAGTGGTGAAATCACAAAGTGCAACTGAAGGGTTAAGTTTCACACCTCTACTTGAAAGATGAAGGGCATCAAAGGCAGGATGTGGGCAGGAGCATGGTGCAGAGTCAACTGGAAATTCAGGGACCTCCTTTGATGGAGCCATCAAAATCTACTTTCCCCTTGTAGGTGGAAGGAAAAAGAATGATTCACAAAGAAGTTTCTGGGAAGCTGAAGTTGTTGGGGAAATGCTTTGAGAACCAAGAAGGAAAGAAAATGTCTGGGATTCAATGCAGTGATTTGAGCAAGGAAAGTGAAAAACATGCTTAGCTGATATCTGCACTTATGGTGTTTTGAGAATTCACACATGTATATAATTTCTCGGATGAACAAGTTCATGTAATCTCTTTATTCTTCCTCTGGAACGATCTGGTCTTGCTCATAAGCTCCCGACCACAGGTAGGGGCTTGGAGAATGAGTGGAGAATGAAAGTTGTCGCTCTGACTGAGCCAGCCTCTGATCCAATAACTTGAAAAGACCTTAGAGGAATGTTCAGGCCTTTAGTTCCACCCACCAGGACCTGCTCCTCCGGCAGCTGGTGTCTGAGCTGCCCTCACGGGTAGATGGGTGGGGGTCAGTCCCCGTGTCCCCAAAGGGAAGCCGGGAAAGAGCTCCTGTCCTCACCGTTTCCCTTAGCTTATTCTAACACAGGGTGAAGTCAGGATGGGCGTGTTTTCTGGGCCCTGACTCCATCTCTGTCAGGCTTTTTGTCCCGGCATCTCTGAGGAGGATGTTCAAGGCTTGGATACCCTTGTTTAAACTCTCACACACTCCTGCTTTCTGATTGTCCAGAGATAAGACCGATCCAACACGAAGAAAGGAACTTGGAAAACACTTCTCTCAACAAAGCCCAAATTAAAAAATTATTGTCCTGTTTAAACAAAAGTCAGGCAAACACCTGTTTCTTTCCATTTGCTTTCTTCAGCACAGCCCTAATCACGGTCTCCACCTCTCACCCTGTAGATGACCCTGTCTCCCAAGCTACTTTGGAAAAAGGTCCTGGAGGCAGAAATGAGAAAACAAACATTTTTGTTGTTGTTGTTGATGCCTCCCTGTACACACCACTGGCAACGGTGTTAGTTTCCTAGGGCTGCGGAAACAAATGACCACAAACTGGTGACTAAAAAAACACGCATTTCTTCTCTCAGTTCTGGAGGCCGGAAGTCTGAAATCAAGGTTTCCCAGGGCCAGGCTCCCTCTGAAGGCTCCAGGGAAGAACGCTTCCTTGTCATTTCACCTCATCTTGACTCATGGCCTCACCTTAACTAATTACATCTGCAAAGACCCTGCTCCAAATAAGGTCGCGTGCTGAGGTTCCAGGTAGACATACATTTGGAGGGACATTACTCAACATTCTGTAGCAACCCTTCTTTCCCCAGCCTGTCCTGCTGGCCCTCCCTCCCCACCGTCTCCAGTCTGCCATCAGCTCTCTGCCCGTGAAGCTTTGTCACCTCGCTGGGTGGTGTGGACTTGAGAAGAGAGTTGGAATGGTATTCTAACAGCAGGACAAGTACAGGAGGGCTGACATTCTTCTGGAAATTACGCTTGTTTCGGTGGTAAGCAAAGCCTGTCGGGAGAGTGGAATTCAGTACCACCAAGGGGCTATTTCTGGTCCCTGCCCTGATCCTACGAAGGCTGGTATCCTGGAGCCCAGCCTTCCAGACCCTGTAAGCCGTCAGCCACTTCAGAATGTTCCTAAGGGAGCTGCCCAGGCCTGAACTGGATGTCCTTCCCTCTGCGGATGGAGAGGCAGTGACGGGGGAGTTCCTTGTGCTTGTTCTCAGATATAGACCCCAACTAGAAATCTTAAAGACGAAGGAGTCAACGGTTCTCATGATGGTTATTTTCCTACCCGACATCATCAGTTTGATGGTAAATGTTGAAGCACTTGTTTTTAAAACATCACTGAAGAAAAATGCCCGAAATCTCAAAGCAGTATCAAAATACCTGTGCTGACTCAGAAAGATAATTTTTTAAGCATCAGCAGAAAGGGGAACTTACAGAATTTGCAATCTTACCCTCCTGCCCCGCCCCCACCCCCACCTCAGCTCTGCAAATGCGGTGGAGGCAGTGAATTGGAGGGGGTGGGAGAATGTGCTTTTTCATGTTTCTGTCTTGCCTCTTTAACTAGATTTAACTCAGTTCGACAAATTGTATTGACAGTCACTGTACTATGTCTGTTCCGGGTGTTCACAGATGAATCAGAACTGTGTCTGTCGCCACATAGCTCATAGTACAGCCCAGCTGGGCAAACCAACAGCTATAATGTACAGTATATGTTAGCAGAGAGAAGAATAAAACATTATGGGAGAAATCCATTCTCCTTCAGGTTGAGGAGAAGGGACAGTGTATCAGGGAAAGATCCAGAATCCATTCATTTGCTGCCTCTGCATTTAAATTTAACACTTTTACTCATTGAATCCTTGTTGAAAGCTCTTCATGAGCCAGGCCTCATCCTTACTGCTGGGGAAAGAACATCCCCAGTGAAAGACTCTGCCTTCTTGAAACTTACGTTCTGTGTTAAGGAGGTAGACAAGCTCAAGGAGGGCAGCAGATGTTTTATAAGGAGAGAAGGCCAAGGAAACAGCATGAACAAAGGCACTGGGGCAGGCAAGTGCTCAGTTATCCAGAATGACCAGGATGTGGGGGGCATGGAAAGGGAAGGGGGGAGCAGGATGGCAACGTGGAAAGAGGCTAGAGCTAATGCACTGCGCGTAGCGTTCAGATTGACTCCTGCAGCAAGAGGGTCCACCACAGTCTGACAGGGGCTGGGAGGATGTTGTTTTAAACAAGGGAATGACACTCCCAGGTTTAGGTTCCGGGAAGACGGTTGCAGTAGCATGTGGACAGTATCTTAGAAGAGAGACACTGGCCCAAGTTGTCTGGAAAGCCACCTATTGCAATGGTCCAGATAAAATGATGAAGCCGGGACTATAGCAGTGGCTGATGGGAGGGAGAGTGTTGTGTATTGAATCATGTCCCCCAAAAAGATACGATCAAGCCTAACCCGTGTCACCCGTGCATGTGAGTTTATTTGAAAATAGAGTTTTTGCAGATGCATTCAAGTTGAGTTGCGGTGACACTGTATTGGTGTGGGCCCCAACCTGATGACTGCTGTCTTTATAAGGAAAAGGAAATGTGGACACAGAGACACAAGGAGAAAGTCAGGTGGCCAGGTGACCACAGAGACAGAGACCGGGGCAATGCAGCTGCAAGGATTGTCAGCAACCCCAGAAGCTACAAGACAGGGGCAGGGAACAGCTTCTTCCTGGGGGTCTCCAGGAGGAACCAGCCCTGCCAATGCCTTGATTTCAGACCTGTGGCCTTCAGAACTGGGAGATAATCCGTTTCTGTTGTCTTAAGCCCTCGGAAACCCATAGAGAGAGGAACACACTGCAGAGGAAGAATGGACAGGATTCAGGGACTGGAGATGAGGAACGCAGTAGGGACCCCTCTCGCGGTTTCAACTCAGGAATTTCACTGTAGGCTCTCTGAGGGGTTGAGACATCTGCTTGCTATAATACTTTATACGCTAAGTAGATGCTTAACACACATGTGTTAGCTCAGCTGTCATCTCTGGGCTATAATAGAGTCACTGTACAACTTGGTTATTTGTGTCAAAGTCCTACAGGGGGGCTCTAGGGGAAAGGGGAAGGCAGCATGCCCAGGGTTGCTAGGCGGGGCAGAGTCGGTTCAGAATCGGTTCAGAATCGTGACAATAGATGTCTGCCATTTCAGTCTCTGATTGCAGGGGACTGAGAGGAACTCGACACCTTGGTGCAGTGCAGTGTAATGGGTGCCATGGTTCATTTCTCTGTCACCACAGGCCACATCCTGAACTTCGTCCTCAGCCCTGATCATACGACAGACTGTAACATCTCTGAGTGCACTGACCTGGAAGAGCTCCCAAATGTTGTGGGAACCCCCACCCTCCCAGCATCCTGTCAGGTGTCCCTCACGTCCGCTTCTCTTGAGGATCCGGGGCCCTCGGGATAAGTGTCTCCGCCATCTTAGTTGGTTCTTTGGATCAATCACGGGTTAAGAGGTTTCTCTGTCTTCCCTTTTCCCTTTTTCCAGAGGGATGGATATTCAAGGGACCTGCCTGAGCTAGTGTGTGTGTGGCGGGGTGTGAATTAGCCTGGTCCATCTGCCTTAGTGGAACACCACCAGCTCAACATGCATGGAGCAGGGCCTGCAGGGAGCATAGCACAGGTCTAGAAGTTCCCCAGAAAACAGGGTATTTGAGCTGAGCTGAGCTTTTTTGCAGAAAAGGAGGATGACCCCAGAGGAGCCCAGGAGAAGCTGGCTGCTGCTTTCCCTGTTTCTTCCTGCCCTTGCCCTTCTTGAGGAAGGTGGCTCAGAAGAGAAACGGGGGCGTAAGGGAGCAGCCTGAGGGGCCACTCTGGCTGCTGTGCATGTTTGGCTTTCTGCAAGTTCAAATCCATCAGTATCTTTTCCAGCCAATCCTCTGAGTTTCTGTGTCCTTTGAAGAGCACAGTTTAGTAGCGATTTATGAGGCCAGATCCGAATATGGATTAGTATATTCAGCAGTTCAAACCTGTCTGCCCTCCTCTAATCTTCCTGTGGCCCACCCCAAGCACACGAGTCCTCTGGAGGGTAGAACCGCCACTCAGAAACTTGAGATGGGGAGATGGAGGGACTCAGAGACCCTAAAAGAAACACTTCCTTTCCATTGCCTTCTTGTTGAAGGAATATTACACCACGGTCGCTCTTCTAGTATTTCCTTCCTGCCCTCTCTTCAGTCAAGCAGGAGGGGAGGTGATTCCTCACCGCCTGGGGGACTGAGGGGGGTGGGGGAAGGGGGTGGTGGTGAGTGAAAAACAAATCTGGCCTGCATTCAAGACTCAGCTCTTGGGCATCAAAATGTCTAAAATCTTAGGGGAGTTTAGAGGCTTCTCAGAGGCCTGACACCCTTCCTAAAGGAGCTCCCCCTTTACTCCCGACCCTGCTGTTTTTATAGCACTCATCACTATGGGTGACACAGGTGCGTCTGTTCATTGTCTGTCTCCCCCACTGGAAGGTAAGCACCCTGAGGGTGGGACTTTGCTCACTGTTACGTCGCTGGCACCGAGAAAGGGGTCTAACAGATAGTAGGTGTTCAATAAATATTTGTTGAGAGAACGAAGGACACAGAAGGAGTATTTTGATTAGAGACTAACCTCCCCTGGTGAGAGACAGATCTGTTGGCCTGGGAGTGAAGGCAGGAAAGAGGGGGACCTGGGGTGTCTCTGTTCCCAGCGTCCAGACCAGTACTGCTGCCGGGGAGTCAGCAAGATGCTAGGGGACGTGGCTATGTGGCACCCTGCAAGATGGGCCATCAGGCTCCTCTTGTGGCATAGAAAGAGCAGGAGCCACCAGACTTGAGGCCACATGGGCCAGGGTAATCGTCACCTCTCCGAGGTGACCTCATTGACCAACAGCACCAGGACAGTACGTGAGGACATACGAGGACTCAGGTGACCGTTTCCTGCAGGCTGCAGATGTGTGCTCAGAATGGTAGCATTATCATGATACGTCTTGCACCCAAGTGTTGGGCTGGGCTTTGTTCCAGCCGCCTCGGTCCGTGAAGACCCAGCGGTTTGTTGCATAGTGCCTATATCCCTTCTGTTCATCATACAAAGAGCAGTCAGAGGGACGGTGTAAGGACCATGTCGTTATTGGACACGTGTGTGAAGCAAATGAATTTTGGACTAGTGGGGGGTTTTGGGGTGAGGAGGCAGACAGAGGTGTCCAAAGGTATTTTGAGCATAGCAGGAATATTCATTCTATTGTTTGCCCGGCCCTTGGCTGGGTTTCTTCCCCCTATTTAGGCCAGTGATAAGGCCCCCACAGGCTTTGGCCCCAACCTTCCTAAACCATCATCTATACTCACCTGGTTCCACCCCAACAAGACCTGGCTTTCCCCTAATATGTCCCCTGAGCCAATCAGTGCTCTAACATGGGCACTTTTAATTATGGCTGATTACACCAGAAGTTTGTATGTTCAGTAAAATCTGCAGGTCAGAGTCTCTTCTTGTAAGCTCTTCTTAGCAATTAAGTTCACTCACGATGTAGATCTGGAAATAATTAACCTGCATTCCTTTAAAATATATGTTAAAACTCATATTTTCATGATTACAGCAATTAGCTTAAGAAAGCATTGAGATTCAAATCACATGTGGGCGCCCACAACGGCCGGAGTCCGACCACTTTTTGGTTAACTTTATCATTTTCTCCTCTTTGTTAATGGGTGATGTCACAAAAGAAAAAAGAGAAGCACCGTGGAATTCTGACCCATGCCAACTTGTCTAAAAGGAAGGAATGCTCACATAGGACTTGGAAAAGCACCATTTTTACCAATATTACCTAGTCTTTGAATTATTACTATAGACTCTATCAGCTTTGGAAAAGTCCTCCCTACCAGGTGGTGGAGGCATCTTTTATTGTCTGGTGGGACGTTGCACACCAGACTTGTTGGGTAGATTCCCAGAGGCTGGGAAGGGAATGGCTGCAGCCTGAAGAGCCTTCACCATCTCAGCAGTGATGCTGGATGCCCATTTTAGAGGAAGTTACCTGATCCCCTTGCCCTGAGAACTGGTCTGATACTGGCCTAGCGGTTGGTATATGGTTCTAACTAGGAAGGCCGTGGGCTTATTTTTTAACTATTTATTTTTTGGAAAAAAAACTGTCAAATACATTGAGTAGATAATAAACACACACAGATACACGATACAGAATTTACGAGGTACATAGTGAAAGAGTATCAAGTGGCCATTAAGTGTCCCTCCTACCCCTGCCACCTTCTCAATTTCCTTCACCAGAGGCAACCACAGTTATCAGAGTTTATTTTCGTTCTAAAGAGAGTTAAGGAACTCAGACCTAAAATGGAATTGGGAAGTTAGGTAACGTCTGTGTTTGGGGCTGAGGGCCTGGAGTCAGGCAGACTCCGTTCAAAGCCGGCTGCATCACCTCCCAACCCAGAGCCCCAGGACAGCAGCAGGGTTTATCTCACTGGGTTGTTGAGATAATTAAATCTCAACAGAGCTAACCCATTGAAGTCTCAGCATAGCCCCTGGCACATAGTTCCACTATATAACAGGCAGCTATTCTTAGCTATTGAGCAATTGAGTGTGCTGGGAGGGTGGGGTGTGGCATATTGAATACTTTCTGGGAAGTGCCCTAAGCCTTTGTGGTCCCTGGAAATCCCTGGGAGTTTGTCAGAAATGCAGGATCCCAGGCCCCGCCCCAGATCTTCTGAATCAGACGTTCTCACAAGCTCCCCAGTGGTGATCTCAGTGAGTGGCAGTTTGAGAAACACTATGCTATATGAGCCCAGGAATCCTGGAAAGGACTGGGATTCCCGGCCTCTGGGGAGACAGCCGTGCTGCGATTTCTCTGGATGAAAACTCATGACAAAAGCATTTTTAAGGGAAAATCCATTCCCCTTCACGCTCCCCAGTTTTTGTTCCACATAGGATTTCCCAAGCCCGGGCAACTGTGAGCTTCATGAGCACTGAAATGTGTCCTCTTTTGTCCTGTAGTTTGACAGTAACCTGATAGATGGCTTGGGGGCAAAGTGGCATGTTGTTTTTAAAGTGATACACGAGACACGTGGAGCCTGCCCAAAAAGCAGCAGGGGTGCCAGGATGCCAACTGGGACACTAAGGCCCTGGCAGTGGGGGGCTTAGAGCTTGTCATTCGAAATAAAGGCTGCATGAGGTGAGGGCTGCTAGGCTGTAGCGGGTCCTGGGTGACAATTGCTGCTGTTTGCCTCTCATTCCGAACTAGGAATACATGGTATACAGGAAGCAGCCCTTTCCTTTGAGATAGAATTACATACTACAATGGGGGCTACAGGTCATTGTGTGTTTGTCCAGACTCATAGAAGGTGCAGCCCCAAGAGTGGACCCAGGTATGACGTATGGTCCTTGGGTGACAATGACGTGTCAATGGAGGTTCATTGATTGTAACAAATGTACCGTCTGGTGGGGGATGAGACCATGCATGTGTGAGGGCAGGGAATATATGAAAAATCTGTACTTCCCGCTCAATTTTGCTGTGAACTTACTGTAAAACAGAAAGTCTATTTTTTTTTTTTAAAGGGAGAGCAAATTCCATTTTGTCACTGGTTCAGCTGCAGAAGAGGAAAGAAAACCAAGGCCGAGGCCTAGGGTAGCGTGCTATCTAAAAGTCACAATTGCAACAGAAATAACTAAGAGCTGGGCTGTCCAACCCAGAAGCCTTTAGCCATAGGTGGCTGGTGAGCATCTGAAATGTGCCTAGTGCAACTAAGGAACTGAATTTTAAATTTTATTTAATTTGAATTAATTTACACATAAATTTAAAAATGGACATGTGTGATTCAGTTGGGAAAACATTTTAAGTAGGTTTGGAACAATTGGCTATGTGAATCTACTCTTTCAACTGCTAATTTCATGAAACCACACTACAGAACAAGCATTTCCAATGAATAGTCATTGAGATATGCTGTAAGTGTAAAATATACCGGAATTTGAAGACTGAATACAAAAAAAAAAGTGAAATATCTCATTAATATCTTTCATAGATTACTTATTGAAATAATATTTTGGTTGTAATGAGTTAATAAAATATTAAAGTTTATTTCACTTGTGCCTTTGAACTTTAAAAAAAAAAGTGAGTTCCAAAAAAAATTAAAATTACATATCTGGTTTACGCTCAAAAACTGCTGGTGGGAATGTAAAATGGTGTGACTGCTTTGAAAAACAGTATGGGAGTTCCTCAAAAGGTGAGACATGGAATACCCAGCAATTCCACTCCTAGGTATTTACCCAAGAGAACTGAAAACACATGTCCACACAGAAACTTGTACATGAATATTCATAGCGTATTATCCATAATACCTACAAAGTGCAAGCAGCCCAGAATGCCCATCAATTGATGAATGGATAAAAATAAATGTGGTTTCTCCATATAGTGTATATTATCCAGGAATAAGAAGGAAGAAGTATTGATGGATGACCCTTGAAAATATTATGCTAAGTGAAAGAAGGCAGACACACAAAAGGCACGTATTGTATGATTCCATTGATATGAAGTGTCCAGAGTAGGCAAATCTATAGAGACAGAAATCAGAGTTTGCCAGGGGATAGGAGGGAGAGGAGAATAGAAAATGACTGTTAACAGGCATGAGGTTTCTTTGGGCATGCTGAAAATATTCTGGAACCAAATAGTGGTGATGGTTGCACAACTTATGCACATACACAAATTTACATGTGCGGCTGGCATGAATTCCTATTGGTCAGTGCTGATTTAGATGAAATATCAGTTTCTTTCCCAGCTACCACTGGTGAAAGCACAGAAATTAGCCAGAGCTAATCAACGCTGGTAATTTCTGCTGCCCCTACCCCCTCAGGGGACATTGGCAATATCTGGAGACATTCTTGATTGTCAACAGGGTTGCGGATGAGAAGCAGAAATTGCTACTGGCCAGAGAGGCTGCTAAACATCCTACAACGCACAGTTGACCATAATAAAGAATTATCCGGTCCCAAATATCAGCAGTGTCATGTTCGAGAAGCCCTGCATTAGAGGCTGCTCAGAGGTTCTGCGTTTTCTTTGCACCACCTCAGCCTCCTTGACTGCCTGAGGTCAGAAGGTACATTCTGGGCAGGACCTTCCCACAACGCTTTCTCGTGGAGCCCAGCCCCATCACAGGCATTCTCAGGCCAGGAGCTCCTCTGGACACCCGTGATGGTTCAGAAACATTTTAGGCAGAGTCCTGAAAGTGCCCACAAGTGCTAGAGTGGATTAGCTGTGGAGCCCATGACTCTGTCCTGACTCTCCGAGGCTTCCCGAGTTCCAAAATGTTATACTTGCTTTAATATTTATAACATGTCATATGTTGGCTAGAGTGCCATTTTTCTTATTGTTTTCTCTTCCACGTCAGATTTTCTAAGCCAAAGACAACTGGAATTTTCAGTCTGTGTCTCACGATTGGGCTCCTTCTGTGACGACTGAAGTCAAAACCTGAAGAAGGGTATCCTGACTTGCTTTGAGGTACTTTGTGTGAAATTATCCTTTCTGCTGTGTTAGTTTCTTATGGCTGCTGTAACAAATTACCACAAACATAGTAGTCCCTTAAAACAATACACATTTATTATCTTACAGTTCTAAAAGTCAGAAGTTCGACATACATCCCACTGGGCTAAAATCAGGGCGTCAGCAGGGCTGCATCCCTTCTGGAATCTCCAGAGGAGAAACCCTCTGACTTCTCCAGCTTCTAGAGGCTGCCCGCATTCCTTGCTTGACTCGTGGCCCCTTCTCCACCTTCAAAGCCACCAGCACGCACCTTCAAATCTCTCTCTGACTCTGACCCTCCTCCCTCTCTCTGTTACTTAGAAGGACCTTTGTGATTACATTTGGACCACTGGGTAATCCAGGCTAATCTCCTCGTTTCAAAGCCCTTAATTTATTCACAGCTGCAATGTACCTTTTGCCACGTACAATAATATTCACAGGTTCTGGGGACAACAGCATGGACCTGAATTTGGCGGACCTACTTTTGTTCTGCCTACCACACTGTCCCCTGGACCTGGGTACTCTGCCGGGGTGGATCCTTGGCCAGCATCCTGCCACCCTCATTCCACGAGGAGAAGAAATTGGGGCATGTTTGCTTTTCCAGAATTGTGGAATTTTCCCAGTCTGAGTGTTGAGGTAGTTAAATGTGGGCTTTCCGGATCCTAATTCTTACGTGAGTGCCCTACGCCCCAGAAGGGTCAGTGCGAGATGTGTCTGTTACGGACTGAATTGTGTCCCCCTCTCAAGTTCATATGTTAAAGCCCTAACCCCAGTACCTCAGAATGTGACTGCATGAGGAGATAAGGTCTTTAAAGAGGTGAAGAAGGTACTAATGTCATTAGGGTGGGTCCTACTTCAATATGACTGGTGTCACTGTAAGAAGAGGAGATCAGGATAGAAACAGAGAAAGACACCAGACACACACATTCACAGAGAGGTGACCACGTGAATGCACAGTGAGGAGGTGGCCATCCGCAAGCCAAGGACAGAAGCCTGGGAAGATATCAGCTCTGCTGACTCCCTCTTGGACTTCTGGCCTCCAGAATTGTGAGAAAATAAATTTGTGTTTTGAGGCCACCCAGTCTGTGGTATTTTATTACGGCAGCCCTAGTAAGCAAAAACACTACTTTCCCACGTTTATAGCTTTGCATATTACTTTGGTTTACCAAGTTTCTGAAATTCTTGTCACACTTGCTGAGTTGAAATCCCCTTTCACAGGTGGGCCTAATAGATCACATGCTGATGTTTCACGTGACATGTATTAAGCTCGTCTAACTATCAGGCGCTGTGTGTGTTCAGTAAAGCTCACCACTGACCCATACGGAATTACAGTCCAGCAGGACAGACGAATCAGTGTACTGCCAATCTAACCCGGTGAAGTGAAGAGGCATAGGATGATAGCGGAGGGAGAGAATCAGGGCTGGATGGTTATGCGGAGGATATCAGAATCCTGAAAATTAGAATTGTGCTGAGACATAAGGGCATTAAACTGAGAAAATGACCAGGACTTTAGCTTAGAGTCTGCCAGTGACCAAATGGTGGGACGACAGGCAAAGAGCTTAACCCTTCTCTCAGGAAACTGTAATTTCTCAAAGGAATTGATTATATAAACAACTTTTTGTAATTTGTTTACAAGCATTTTCTCATATCCTTAAATATTTGAAAGCATGATTTTTAATGGCTGCACAGTGTTCCAAAGAATTTTGTACCACTGTATTTAACCATTCCCTCACTCCCCATTGCTAAACTTTTAGATTGTTCCATTATTACAAGTCACATGGCAGTGAATGTTCTGGTCCAGCAAGCTCTGTTAACATCTCTGATAGTTTCATTAGGTTAATTGCTGGGCCAAAGCTTGCATTTTAAAAGTATTAGTAAATACTGCCAATTTGCCATCCAGAAAGGTTGTACCAATTTGTACTTCTACCCGCAGTATAGGACAAAGCCTGAGTTTCTTCACAGTCTTATCAACACAAGGTATTGTTATTTTATAAACAAAATCTCTGAAAATTGAGGAAGGAAGGAAGGAAGGTAGGAAAGGAAGGAAGGAGTTGGTAAGTTTATGGTGTAATTGTACATTTTTTTATGAGTTGCCTATTTGGTTCCTTTGCCTCTTTTTGATTAAGCGCTTCGTCTTTTCATACATTGTTTTCTTTGCCTATACATCACAAGTACTTGTCTAAGTTTTCTTTTCATGTGTTTTTAAATTCTGTTTATGGTGGTTTTTTTATGTGCAAAATTCTTATATTGTCAGAATTATCATTTTTTCCCCTTTATGCTTAAAAAGACTTTCCTCACCTTGAGATTCATATTTTCTTCCACTTTGTTTGACATTTATTTTGGTTGCTGATGTGAAATCAGAAATTCAGGAGACTTTAGGGCTTGGAGAGATAGAGATCTAACCCCTTAAGCTCACACCGAGGAAAGAGCCCCAAAGAGGAGGAGAAATGACTCCCTAACATACATCTGGTTAATGACAGAAACAGGACCAAAATCAAGAATTCCAAGGCCCCAGTTTGTTTTCCTGTTTTAAAAAATTAGTTTTCAATAATATAGGTAATAAATGAATACAGTGTCCTTTAATAATATTACATTACAAATCTCCCCTTCAAATGTGAGATTCTTATTTCCCTCCCCAAAGTTAGTCACCATTATCATTTTGGTGTGGATTGTTCCCAACTTACAAAAAAAGAATTCTATCTACTTACATATGTATCAAGTATGTACAAAGAACATATACTATTATGGGTTGGTTTGGGGGCATAAATGGTATCATGTTCTATGTATCACTCTGCAATATACCTTTCTTACTCTACATAATGTTTTGAGATGTCTATCATTTGAACAGGCCACACTTTAGCCAATTCCATGTAAATATTTCCTGACACAAACAATTTTGCAACACGTATTATGGTCCATGTCTCCTTGGGCCCCTTATGCAAGCTTTCCTCAAGAGTGGATACTGAGAAGTGAAACTGCTAAATAATGTGTAATATTCTTTTTGATTTTAAAGGATACCATCAAATTACACTCTTGTTGGCAATGTACTTACTCATTTCTCCATAATCTCACACTTGATATTATCATCCTTTAATTTTTTGTCTATCTGATGGGTGAAAGATGTTATATTTTTGAAATTTATATTCTCCTAGTTACTCACAAGGATGTGCTTCTTCTCATATGTTTATTAACCATTGGTAGTCCCTCTTTTATGAACTTCATACTTGTTTAATTTTATCCTTTTTTAATTCAGTTGTTAGGGGTATTTTTATCTGTTTTTTATATACTTTGGAAATTAATCTTTGTCTATTACTTATGTGCTACATTTTTCTTCTGGTGTGTCACTTTCATTTAAGTTTGTTTACAGTGTTTTTTGTTATATAGAAATTTTTAGTTTGATGTACTCAAAATTAACCGCTTCATTCTTTGTTTTGTTTTGTTCTTTTATTGGGGAATATTGGGGAACAGTGTGTTTCTTCAGGGCCCATCAGCTCCAAGTTGTTGTCCTTCAATCTAGTTGCGGGGGGGCGCAGCTCACTGGCCCATGTGGGAATCGAACTGGCAACCCTTTTGTTCAGAACTCGCGCTCTAACCAACTGAGCCATCTGGCTGCCCCTGCTTTGTTTCTTTTGGTGTGGTTCTTTGCGTCCCAAGAACTTATGGCTTTCAAGTTCATAAAAGTAGTTTCCAATATTTTTTCCAGTAGTTTACAGTTTTGTTTCTTTATATTTAACTCAGAGATCTATCAGGAGTTTATTTGGAGTCCGTTGTAAGGTACTGGCCTTGTTTGTTTGTTTGTTTGTTTGCTTACATGACTAATTGTGTCAGCATTAAAGATTTTGTTTCTTCCCTAAAATTTGAAAGGCTGTTTCTATCATAAACCAAATTCCAATATATTCTTGGGTCTGATTCTGTACTCTCTACTCAGTTTGGTTTATTGATTTATCTATTTGGGGCTACTACCATACTGTTTTGATGACCATATTTTTGTCATTTGTATTGATAGATGGTTGGTTAGTCCCACTTTTTTCTTATCCCATTTCAGCAAAACACATTCATTTTCAGTAATAGCAAAAAAAAAAAAAAAAAAAAGGAACAACAAGGCATGTCTCTGGCCCTTAGCTCCCACCCAAGGTAGTGATGAGGGATCTGCTCCATCGACTAAAACCCACCCTGGCAGCCATGTGACCCTCCTCTCACCAGCCTTTAATGCTGCCACCCAAATTCTTGTCACTGAACTACGCCTCAAAATAAAACTCAGCTGTAGATGGCACACCTGTTTTGGATTAGTTACAATAAATCACGATCTGTATTTATTTCGGTTGCCGGACAGGTGAAGAAAAAGTCTCAGTTATAGCAAGCCAACTAGAAAGCAGAGAAAAATTCAAATCATGTGTTTTGTTTTTTTCCTCCTAGGTCAAAGTGGTTACCCTTGACAAGCCCTAAACTTCCTGTTGCTTCCCAAATCCTGTGATTCTTTACAGGAAGGCCTCAAGGTGTAGTTTTTCTTTCTAGGTATCAGTCTAATTAAGCCCATGGTTTAAATTTTACTGTCCATGAGACTCACCAAGAGAGCATATCAGAAGTGCAGATTCAACAAATCTGAGGTTAAAATTTAGAGATCTATATTTTTAAGCATGTACCTTAATAGGTGATTTCAATGCAAATAATCCAAGCCCTCACTTTGATGCACTGCTCTGAGGCCTCAGAGCACCTGAGCAGAAGGAGGTGTTCAGGCCCCCTGTGAGGTCTCCGTGCTATAACACGTGTTCCGTAGTAACTTCGCCCTCGGAGAGCAGGTAACAGAGGAATGGGCCGATGAGATCACTTAACAGGGGAATGGCGTCAGTATAATACAGGTGCTGCTTTGGTCCATATGCAAATTTTCCTAAGCCAAGGGGCTCTGAATAGCTGGAGGAAGTTATAGAATCTAGAGCAAGAAATGGAACAGCCTTTAACTCGGCTTTTGCATTGGCAGCAGGGACCCCTTCAAGCTGTATTTTAATAAAAAGCTGAAGCTTGCCCCAACGCTCCTCTCTGCCAAGAAGCAGGTGTGTCTGAGAGCAGGTTGCTCCTCCCAGGCCCACCTTCACAGCATCCCCTCTGGCCCGGGGATCCACCTCTGTCTTCAGGGTCTCAGCACCCTCCAGCTTATTCTACCTGAACGGCTGCCAGGATTTCCACTCAATCATCTGGTGTAGTTTTAAAATCTGCCATGGCAGCCACTGCCCAACCTGAGCCGCCTCCCTGGGTGGTCCAAGTGAGTTTCCTGGGTACATTTTTTTTTACTTTTTGTCTCTGATTTTAAAATGGCCTATTTATGAAGTGACCTGTGAGGAATGCTGTTTCTCCAGGAGCCTTGATATTTTAAGTGTGTGATTTTTGCAGGATTGAGGTGTTTTGGGAACGCACATATTGCACTAGAATAGAAACAACTTATGTGTGGAGAAGACCATTGCTTCTGTTTGAAATGTAGTCCTGAATAACCTGGCTACTAAGATCCTGGAAAACAGGGGGTAAGGGACTCCAGAATCCCCGAGAGAGCTCTTGCATTATGTGTAAAACCTTTAGCTCTTTGCAGCCCTGCTTGGTGGGGGTGGAAACTGGAGCCCCGCCCCCCAGGACGACCCTTGTATTCCACTGGCTGAGCGCTCTAGGCGTACATGCCTGAGCCCTACCCTGGAACCACTGAAATTACGACTTCCGGTGGTGAGGCTTGGGCATCTGTGTATTTACAAAAGACTACAGGTAATTCTATAAGCACAGCTACGATTCTCAACAAACCTGGGAGCTTTTAAAACACCCAATGCCCAAGCCACACCGGGGACCAAATTACATCAGTATCTCTGGGGGCAGAATTCACACATCAGAATGTTTAAAGGTCCCAGGCGGTCCCATGGGTAAGCCAGGGCTGAGACCACTGTTTAGGATCTTTTCTAATTTGAGAAAATTCTCGTCTCTGTAGACCAGAGTTTCTGAAACTTGAGTGTGCATATGAATCTCCTAGGAGTTGGGTTAAAATGCAGATTCTGACTCAGCAGGACAGGGTAAAGCCTGAGGTTCTGCATTTTGACAAGCTGGTCTGCAGACACACTGTGAGTAGCAAGGCTTAGGTAATAATGACTTTCCATTGAATATTTAATTGCTGCAGTGAGCCAGGGCATTCAGTGAGCCTGCAGCTCCAGGACAGTAATGGTATTTGGCAGAAGTGGCACAGCCGGCTTTGTGATTAAAAACAAAATGACTGTTTGTGTTACTCCTTGGATCAGCCATGGAGTGGTGCTGACAAGAGCTGCGATTGCCAGGTGCTGAGAGACGAGCGATTATAAACTTCTGCCCTTCCCCTCATGAGTAGAGAGAGAGAGCTGGCTTGTCAGCCTTCGGGACTCAGTTTTAACAGTTGTTGTTTGGGGGAATACATTTTATTATGTAAATGAATCCAAGATCTCAGGTTGTGCTGTCCCAGATATGAAAACTATATTGCAAGAAGGTTTGGATTATCTGCTTATATTTTCCCATGCTTAAAATAGAGAGAACTCCTGTGTGCCCGGCCTGTCACTGGGTGGCCATGGAAAGTTCGAAGCTGCTGGATAACCTGTTCTTGCACTGACTGCCTAAGTACTAGGTTGACCTTAGATTAACATGAAGTTTCATACCACAGTTAACACATAAACCTACACAGGTGACACATTTCTATAGATATTAATACACACACATACACACACACACACGAGTACAAGTAAAACTGGAAAAATTTGAATAAGATCAGTAGATGGTATCACTGTTAATATCTTGGTTGACATTATACTATACTTTTGCAAAACGTTACCATCAGGGGAACCTAGACAAAGTGTGCAGTGATCTCTATTATGTCTTACAACTGCATGTGCACGTACAATTAGCTCATAAAATTTTCAATTAAAAAAAGATATAGGGGGCAGGCCCGGTGGCTCAGGCGGTTAGAGCTCCGTGCGCCTAACTCCGAAGGCTGCCGGTTCGATTCCCACATGGGCCAGTGGGCTCTCAACCACAAGGTTGCCAGTTCAATTCCTCGAGTCCCGCAAGGGATGGTGGGCAGCGCCCCCTGCAACTAAGATTGAACACGGTACCTTGGGCTGAGCTGCCGCTGAGCTCCCAGATGGCTCAGTTGGTTGGAGTGCGTCCTCTCAACCACAAGGTTGCCGGTTCAACTCCCGCAAGGGATGGTGGGCTGCGCCCCCTGCAACTAGCAACGGCAACTGGACCTGGAGCTGAGCTGCGCCCTCCACAACTAAGACTGAAAGGACAACAACTTGAAGCTGAATGGCACCCTCCACAGCTAAGCTTGAAAGGACAACAATTTGACTTGGAAAAAAGAAGTGGAAGTACACACTGTTCCCCAATAAAGTCCTGTTCCCCTTCCCCAATAAAATCTTAAAAAAAAAAAAAAAAAAAGATATAGAACGTCAGGAATGGCAGCAGCGGGGCGCACTTTTTGAGTTCTCCTCTGGATCTTATCACAAATGGGACATTTATAACCCATCAAAGGACTCTCTGCTCATCACGCAGAACAGCTAAGAGACTCGTGCAAGGATTATTTGCAGGTGGGCAAATTGGGCGAGTGGGGAAAGAGGGAAGGGAGCGGAGTGGAGATGCGGCCGGAATCCGCAGCTGCAGAGACGCAGGGGATCCCAGGACGGAACAGAGAACACAAAAGCCAGGAGGTGGGCTCCTTCCCTGTGTCCCACAGCTGATCTCTCCCGCCAAGGGGGCAGCATATCCAGCATTTGAGGCAATAACCTCAGCTGTGACCTCCAGCTGGGCACTAGGTCGGACAAAGGACACAAACTCCATACCTGGGCCCCTCCCCTCACTCTTCCAATCCTACCCTCGCCCTTCCAGACTTCCAGAGACTTACACTGGCCCCTGAACTGAGGAGTAGTGTCAGATTAGAAGAGCCTTAGTGCTCAGGCTCTGGGAAGACTGGCGGGCAGCTCTGACCCAGGGAAGAGGCTGGGAAGAGTGTGATTTTTGCTGGGATAGGAGAGAAGAGACTCCTCCACCCCCAGCCACCACCTTTTCTGGCCTGCAGGAAGAGTGTGACACGGCTGGGCTGGGAAAGAGAAGACCCCTCCATCCCCAGCCCCCACCCTTTCTGGCCTGCCTAGGGCAGGGCAATTACAACTGTGGAGACACTCCCAGGGATCAGCAGTAAGCGGCAGACGCAGCTCTGGGCTTTCAGCAGCTCAGAAATCTCCCGCTCGCCACACACACACACACACACACACACACACACACACACACATACACAGAAGAAGTGCCCTAAGACTCAGGAGAACTGGACACAGGGCTGGTGCTACTCTCAGTGCGCATATGTGCAGGCAAGGGCAGAAACTGCACTGACTTTGTAAAAACTACCATCCAGAACCTTCAGCCCCATGCATCTAAATCTGAAGTCCAAGCGTCACTCTGGGCACCAGGTGACCGGCTCTGCCTGCACAATACGCAGGGGACTCTTTGGTACAGCAGAGGACAACCTGGAGATTACTTGGTGGGCTTAAGCCAAGAATGGTGCTGCTTTTTGTTTTGTTTTGTCTTTATATCTTTGATATCTTTGCCTGTGTTGAGTGTGGGTTGTCGGTTGTTTTCACATGTGAATGTATTTGATTTTTTCTTTGTTGTTGTTGTTGTCGTTGTTGTGCTTGGTGATTTGCTTTGTTCTGAAATTGCCCTACCAGGGCCCAGCTTAAGAGGCACAAGATTTAACACACCCAGAGGCCAACTCCAGACCAAACCAGAGTACTACCAGGCTTGACCTACAAGTGACACACCCAGAGGGAATCTCTACAGGCACAAGAGCCCATAGAGGCCAAACCACATTTAAGTGGTCAACCATCATGCAGCAGAACACCCTGCAGTGGGCAGAGCCAAGTCTCACAACTAGCCAGCCTAGGAGTTAACCCCACCTACTCACAAGCGAAAAGCAATTAAAGATCTTCTTTAACAGGACAATATACACAACACAAGAGTCACCTTTGGAGCTCACGCAGAGAACAACGAAGTAGTGCAAGTCAAATATAAAGGACACATACTACATAAGATAATCCAGCAAGAACTAAGAACTCTAGGGGATCTACATAATACATCAAAGCAAACACAGAGAGTCAGCCAGAATGGGGAAACAAAGAAACATGTCCCAAATAAAAGAACAGAAGAAATCTCCAGAAGTGGAACCAAATGAAACAGAGGTAACCAACCTATCAGGGACAGAGTTCAGAACACTGATGATAAGAATGTTTAAGGAGCTTAGAGACGACATAAAGAAGGATGTAGAAATCATAACGAACCAGTTAGAACTAAAGAACACAATTACCAAAATAAAGAACTCACTTGAAGGAATTAACAGCAGGTTAGATGAAGCAGAGGATCGGATCAGCGACTTAGAAGACAAGTTAGCAGAGATCACCCAAACAGAACAACAGAAAGAAAAAAGAATAAAAAACAATGAAGATGGTTTAAGAGACCTCTGGGATAACATCAAGCACAACAACATGCACATCATAGGAATACCAGAAGGTGAAGAGAGGAAGCAAGGGATTGAGAACATATTTGAAGTAATAATGTTTGAAAACTTCCCTAACCTGATGAAGGAAACCAACATACAAGCCCAGGAAGTGTAGAGAGTTCCAACCAGGATATACCTAAACAGGTCCACACCAAGACACATTATAGTTAAAATGGCAAAGGTTAAAGACACAGAAAGAATCCTAAAAGCAGCAAGAGAAAGACAGAGGGTTACGTACAAGGGAACTCCCATAAGACTATCAAATGACTTTTCTACAGAAACATTGAAGGCCAGGAGGGAGTGGCAGGAGATACTCAAAGTGATGGAAAACAAAGGCCTACAACCTAGATTGCTTTATCCAGCAAGGCTATCATTTAAAGTTGATGGAGAGATAAAGAGCTTCCCAGAAAAGAATAAGCTAAAGGAATTTATTACCACCAAGCCAGCATTGCAAGAAATACTAAAAGGACTTCTGTAAATAGAAGAAAGATGAAAACAATCTAACTACAAATTTTAAAATGTCAATAACTATATACCTATCAATAATCACTTTAAATGTAAACGGATTAAATGCTCCAATCCAGAGACATAGGGTGAGTGGATAAGAAAGCAAGACCCTTGTATATGCTGTATACAAGAGACTCACCTCACATCAAAAGACACACACAGGCTGAAAGTGAAGGGTTGGAGTAAGATATTTCATGCAAATGGAAATGAGAAAAAAGCTGGAGTTGCAATACTTATATCTGACAAAATAGACTTTAAAATGAAGAACATATTAAAAGACAAAGGTGGGCACTATATAATAATAAAGGGATCGATCCGACAAGAGGACATAACCCTAGTAAACATCTATGCACCCAACATAGGAGCACCTAAATATATAAAACAGACATTGACTGACATAAAGACAGAGATCAACAGTAACACTATCATAGTAGGGGACTTCAACACACTTCTGACAACAAGACACAGGTCTTCCAGACAGAAAATCAATATGGAAACAACAGCCTTAAATGATACATTGGACCACTTGGATTTAATCGATATTTTCAGAGCATTTCACCCCAATGCTGCAGAATACACGTTCTTCTCAAGCGCACATGGAACATTTTCCAGGATAGACCATATATTAGGCCACAAAACAAGTCCTGATAAATTTAAGAAAATTGAAGTCATACCAATTGTCTTCTCTGACCACAGTGCTATGAAATTAGAAATCAACTACAGGAAAAAAACTGGAAGACACACCAATTCATGGAGGCTGAATAACATGTTACTAAATAATGAATGGGTCAAACAGGAGATCAAGGAAGAAATCAAAAGATATCTCGGGACAAACGAAAATGAAAATACGACGACCCAAAATCTATGGGATGCCGCGAAAGCAGTCCTAAGAGGGAAATTCATAGCATTGCAGGCCTACCTAAAGAAACAAGAAAAATCAGTAATCACCAGTTATCTTCACACTTAAGGGATCTGGAAAAAGAACAGCAAAATAAGCCCAAAGGGAGTACAAGGAAGGAGATAATAAAGATCAGAGCGGAAATAAATGAAATAGAAACCAGAAAACAATACAAAAGATCAATGAATCCAAGAGTTTGTTCTTAGAGAAGATAAACAAAATCGACAAACCTTTAGCCAGACTCATTTAAAAAAAGAGAGGACCCAAATTAATAAAATCAGAAATGAAAGAGGAGAAGTGACAACAGACACCGCAGAAATACAAACAATTTTAAGAAATTACTATGAGCAACTATATGCCAACAAATTTGACAATCTGGAAGAAACGGACAATTTTCTAGAGGCGTACAACCTTCCAAGGCTAACTCAAGAAGAAACAGAAAACCTGAATAGACTGATTACCACCAGGGAAATTGAATCAGTAATCAACAATCTCCCAACAAACAAAAGCCCTGGACCAGATGGCTTTACAGGTGAGTTTTACCAAACGTTCAAAAAAGAATTATCACCTATTCTCCTCAAGCTCGTCCAAAAAATCCAGAAGGAGGGAAGACTCCCAAACACTTTTTACAAAGCCACTATCACCCTGATCCCAAAATCAGACAAAGACACCACAAAAAAGAAAACTATAGGCCGATATCGTTAATGAACATAGATGCAAAAATCCTCAGCAAAATATTAGCGAACAGAATTCAGCAATACATTAAAAAGATCATACACCATGATCAAGTGGGATTCATCCCTGGTATGCAAGGGTGGTTCAACATCCACAAATCAATTAATGTGATACACCACGTTAACAAAATGAAAAAAAATCACATGATCATATCAATAGATGCAGAAAAAGCATTTGATAAAATCCAGCAGCCATTTATGATAAAAACCCTTAAGAAAGTGGGAATAGTGGGATCATATCTCAACATAATAAAGACCATATATGATAAACCCACAACTAACATCATTCTCAATGGGGAAAAGCTAAAACCATTCCCCTTAAGATCAGGAACAAGGCAAGATTGCCCACTTTCTCCACTTCTATTCAACATAGTGCTGGAAGTTCTAGTCACAGCAATCAGACAAGAAAAAGAAATAAAAGGCACCCAAATCGGTAAAGAGGAAGTAAAATTGTCATTATATGCAGATGACATGATACTATATATAGAGAACCCTAAAGACTCCACCAAGAAACTATTAGAGCTGATAGATGAATTTAGTAAAGTAGCAGGATACAAAATTAATATTCAGAAATCAGTTGCATTTGTATATACCAATAATAAAACATCAGGAGGAGAAATTATAAAAACAATCCCATTTACAATTGCTCCAAAGACTATAAAATACCTGGGAATAAATTTAACCAAAGAAGTAAAAGATCTGTACTCAGAAAATTATAAGACACTGAAGAAAGAAATGAAAGAAGACACAAATAGATGGAAACACATACCATGTTCATGGGTAGGAAGAATTAATATAGTTAAAATGTCCATACTGCCTAAGGCAATATACATATTCAACGCAATTCCTATCAAACTACCAACGACGTTTTTCATAGAAATAGAACATATAATCCTAAAATTTATATGGGACCATAAAAGACCCTGGATAGCCTCAGCAATCTTGAGAAATAAGAACAAAGTGGGAGGTATAACAATACCTGACATCAAATTATACTACAAGTCTACAGTAATCAAAACAGCATGGTACTGGCATAAAAACAGACACATAGATCAATGGAACAGAATAGAGAGTCCAGAAATAAATCCATGCCTATATGGTCATTTAATCTATGACAATGGAAGCAAGAATTTACGGTCGGGTAAAGACAGTCTATTCAATAAATGGTGCTGGGAAACCTGGACACACACATGCAAAAAAATAAAGCTGGACCACCTCCTTACACCATATTCAAAAATAAATTCAAAATGGCTTAAAGACTTAAATGTAAGATCTGAAACCATAAAATTCCTAGAAGAAAATATAGGAAGAAACTTCACAGACATTACCCGGAGTAAGATTTTTACTGATATATCCCCTCGCACGAGGGAAGTAAGAGAAAAAATAAACATGTGGGATTACATCAAACTAAAAATTTTTTTCACAGCAAAGGAAACCACCAATAAAACAAAAAGGGATCCTACTGAATGGGAAAAGATATTTGTCAATGATATATCTGATAAGGGGTTAATATCACAAATTTATAAAAAATTCACTCAACTCAACTCCAAAAAAACAAACAACCCAATTAAAAAATGGGCAGAGGACATGAAGAGACATTTTCCTAAAAAGGACATACAGATGGCAAACAGACATATAAAGAAATGCTCAACCTCACTAACCATCAGAGAAATGCAAATAAAAACCACAATGAGATACCACCTCACCCCAGTCAAAATGGCTATCATCAATAAATCAAAAAAACAAGCGCTGGCGTGGATGTGGAGAAAAGGGAACGCTTGTGCACTGTTGGTGGGATTGCAGATTGGTGCAGCCACTATGGAAAACAGTATGGAGGTATCTCAAAAATCTGAAAATGGAACTACCTTATGATCCAGCAATTCCACTCCTAGGTATCTATCCGGAGAAATCCAAAACTCCAATTCAAAAATCTTTATACCCTCCTATGTTTATTGCAGCACTATACACAATAGCCAAGACACGGAAACAACTAAAATGCCCATCGGTAGATAACTGGATTAAGACACTGTGGTACATTTATACAATGGAGTATTACACAGCCATAAAGAAGAAAGAAATCTTACCATTTGCAACAACATGGATGGACCTAGAGAACATTATGTTAAGTGAAATAAATCAGACAGAGAAAGACAAATACCATATGATCTCACTTATATGTGGAATCTAAAGAAAAGAATAAGTGAGTGAACTAATCAGAAACAGTTTTAGAGACGTAGAGGAAAAACTGAGGGTTGTTAGATGGGCGGGGATGTGGGGATAAGGGGGAAGGTGAGGGGATTAGAAAATAGTCGGTAACCACAAGATGGCTACGGGGTTTTGAAAATTATTTTGGGGAACGTAATCAATAATGTTGTAAAGGTTTTGTAGGGTATCTGATGGACACTTGTCCCATTTGGGAGACAGTGGAAATGTAATGGCTCTGTGCGATGTCAGAGGGATAGTGGATGGGGGCGGTTCACACAGTGTGAGGGATATAAATGATAAATGTCTAAGTATTACTTTGTCTTGTGCACCTGAAACTAAAAAAAAAAAAAAGATATAAAACACTTGCAGCCAGCCCTCAGTATGTCTTTCATATGGGGAGAAAGAACATACGTATTAAGAAGGTAGGTAATAAAATAAATAGGATAGTACTTATTAAATGTTAATTGCATACTAGGTAATGTGCTGAGCATTTTACGTGCAAAACTTAAATCTTCACAACACCCTATGAGGTGAGTAGTAGTATTATTGTTGTTGTTATTTCTGTTTCCGATGAGGAAATTAGAGCTGGGAGAGCTTAAGTCGTTTTTCCCAGAGTCACCGAGTCAGAAAGCAGTGGAGCAGGAACCAAACTCAGATTGGGAGCCCTCAGTACTATACAAACCATGTGGACAAGATTGCTGAGTTCCTCTGGAGGGAGAAATCATAGGTAAGGATGAGGAAAGTGCTTCAGGGGAGGTGCAACTTGAAGGACCCCACAAGACCTTGGCCTTGGGACCAGATGAGCTGAGGTAGCAACAAGCCAAGCGAAGGCACTCCAGACAAGAACGTGGAAAACACACCACATGTCTGAGAAAATGCTTCGTTTTCCAGGTGGAGAGACTGGTGGGTATGCCCGCTTTGCCTCTCAGAAGTAGACGGAAGCAATACGTGGAAAGTCTTAACAGCTAAGGAGTTCATGGTAAGATCTTCCTGGATCTAATTAGCAATTTGTGAGAGCGAGTAAGGCACTGAGGAAGCCACGCTGATGTGTGAATCGCCAGCATGTTTCCCAAGGAACCCACGTGCAAGGTGTGGATGGCTCAGCACAAACCAACACATTCCCAGGGAAGCAAGGTCCTCGTGGAAAGTTGGTATGTGAAGGGAACCTGTGACCATGAGGTCCATAAAGTGGTTGAGACCAGTCATCACAGGATCATACCTGACTACACATGGAATTTCATCTCGTACTGTGTGGCTACTTATTTAATTACAGAGTGCCTCTTGTGTGGCCAGCACTATCGCAAGGACTTGGGATATATCAGTGAACAAAGTACAGTGACCAAACTCCCTGCCCCCGTGGAGCTCACCGTCTACACTTAGTGCTTATTTCTGATCAGGAAGATTCTTCACTATCAGAACCTAAGAATACATGTCCATACTGTACATGTGAAATCTCATGACCCCAGAGAGAAATGCAAATCTCTCTCGGGTAAAGCTGGGCAGCCAAGCAGGAGGAAAAACATAGCACTTCTGATTTAAGAGTGACAATGATCTTATGCCAGTGTGGCCTCGGGAAACTTAAGATGGGTAGCTTGTCAGGCCTTGCCTCTGAGTTGGATCAGGAAAGTGAGATCAAAACCAAGGTGAAGGGTTGGCAGCGTAGCCTTGGAGATGATTCAACTTAGCCTGGGTACCCTTTCTGTTTTCCACTCCCAAACTGGGATTAATTATGGAATCTTCCATAAATGTAGAGTAATTGGGGGCTTTCCAGTCCTAGCCTGGGCAAGTATTATTTCAAGACTAATCAGAACAAGATGGCCTTGCATTGTAAACGCAGGAAAGGAAGACAGGAAGTAAGTACAACTGGAGACATGTGTTTAGGCAGGAGATATTCTACAATATAGCCTTGTGCTTATAACACAGTATTAGAGATACGGAATTTTTCCCAGAATGCTAAAAGCTATATACAGATGAAGCGACAAGCTGCTGGTCACTGTCTCTACAAAAGACACCTAAAGGTAAGTGAATAGTATTACCCCCAACCAAGGATTTTTTAATCATTGGGAAATTTTAAGTTCCCCCAAATGTCTAAGAATAAACATTTAAAACAGCTTTTGACTTAGTTACGGAAAGATTCACCAATCCTTATTTTTTTGAACAGTATTATAAAAAGTTTGATTTAGTTCCTAATGACCCCCCCCCATTCTTTTGTGTCACATTTACAATGACATGAAGCCATTTGCTGTAAATTTGGCTGTATTGCATATGAGTGTAAGAAACACAGACATCTCCTGCAGTTGGACGGTAACTTTTTGCTTGGGTCAACAAATCTCACTATACCACTGTCCCTGTGACAACATTCTCGGGCTTTTCCCAAGGCAAAATGAATGCCACCAATCCAGAGATCGTTTTCCTAACTTCAGGCTGCGCAGAACTGCTCTTGAATATACAGCGTCCATTCACATTTCTGGTTGTCCCCTGAGTGAGAGGTCAGCTCTGCACGGACCACAGCAAAGTGAAACATGGCCCTACTACCTGCAGAGTGCAAGCTGTCTAAACAGTAGTGTTCATGATTCTCAGAGAACAATCACGCCACAAAACACAGGTCGGACCTTGAGCTGATAGCTGGGGAGGTGGTTGTGCACTCATGAATGTGTGAGCATGTACGAATGTGGGGGCAAGAGTCCCATAAGAACTTTGATTGAGATAAGAACGTGCACGAGGCAGATGGCCCTGCTCGCAGAGATGGCCCATTGTATTAGGCTGCATGGCCAGGAAATAAGTGAGCCTGTGGTAATCAGGGCTCTCGATCTTGGAACTTAGTTTAGGGTGCAAGGTGAGGGTGACAAAGGGGGCTCCTTCCTTTAGCTCCTCTCAAATTTCGGCAGTTGAGGGAGCTTAGAAATTGCCTCTCACAGTGATGGGTCTAAAAGGAACATTGTCTATAGCCCCCTCCCCTCCACTTATACTCCTTTGTGGCTACTTGACACCACCCCCAACCTTTAATAGTTAAAGTAATTTGCCCAATGAAATGCTCAATGTGGATAAACCATAAAAAGTCACTTTGCTGAGCCAGGAAGAGCATTTATGTAAAGGAAAGGAAATGCTATATTTATTGACATGAGAAAATTAACATTGTAACTGAATTTTGTATTAATATTTGGCCAAACCTTCTCCATAAATTTATCTTGGTCACGAATCTGTGGTCACGGGTGTGTGATCAGCAAAAGTGGTGTGTGTTAAACAACCAAATAGGATTAATCTGACTCTCCTGCAAAAGTGAAGTCTAAATGGAGCTCTTAGAGGGCCAATTTGGCTCGTGAAACAGAACAATTTGCTTAGTAAGAGGCTATGTCAGATCTGGAGGTTTTTAGATTGACTATTTCATGACTGAGTCTTTAGAAATCAATGTATTAAATGTTTACTTTTCACAGAGACAGTTCAATAAGTTCGAATGCATTTGCGAACAGTTTATTTTCTTTGGAGTATGTTTAGTCTTCTATAAAAACAATACTAGTTTCCTACTACAAAGTTCAGGGAAGGGAGAACACAAGATATAGTAAAAATAATTGATAAATAATTCTTCTTGGATATTTTTTTAAGAAAAATGAAATCTTGGCCATAGTACACATCAGTTCAAAGCCCATTTGGGACCCTTTAAAATTAAAAATATAATAAATTCATGTATTTAATTATTCCCATGAATTTAATTCCATCTCTTTCAAATAAACCCCCAAATCAGTAACAGGGTAAAACAAATTTACTCCCTGGCAGTATATTCTTAGCCTGTTTTATATTTTGTGGTCTAAGACAAACAAAATAAAACACACATCTGATCAAAACATCCCATCAGCCCAGCAAAATCAAGTTTGTCTACTTTCTCCAGGATCACCGAGTTCTACCGGGCTTTCAGACACACCGAAATTTTTCATTGTTACTATGAATTCTGATTAAAGCCAGCACTTACCATTTTCAAAGTGCTCCTGAAAAGTGACTAAAAAGAATGTTTTGTTTTTGTTTTTCTTTTAAAGTTTATACCCAAAACATTTGCTTGAAAAACTTTCTGAATAGTGGCATTGCCGGGTAAAACACATGCAGTAGACAAAATATCAGATTTCTTTTTCCAGCTGTCCAGAATCCCATTAGTGCCTCTTACTTCTGTCTTTTGCTATAATTAGGATGGCTTAGGGTTTATCTGGGCCTTTTTTCAAAACCAGATTTCCTTCCTAGCAGCAGCAGCTGTCATTCACAAGTAACCTGACTGCCCCATGCTACAGCAATCAAGATGAGAATTGAAGGGACACACACACAAATCCCTTTCATCTTGTAATTTTGTAAAAGAGGAGTCTTACCTGCCGGTGATCACTGTGGTCTGGAACCCAGCTTGTTTCAAAGAGGTTATTCACCTGTACCCCTTCTCCTTCCAAGTTCAAGTTTCCTTCTCTGGGGAGTGCGCCTGGTGGGGTTTGCAGGGTTTTTGCTTCTTGCTCTGCTGGGGTTGGAATAGTACCTTCTGCATGGACCTGGGAATTCAGATCAGTAGCTTCTGTTTTGGCATGAGAACGCTCTTTTTCCTCACTCTGGGCTAGTGGGTGCTTAACGGGTTCTTTGGGATAGAGGAGATTAAGGGTGCCTTCTGTTGCACTGTCTTTCAGGTGGGGGTTCAGCTTCTTGGCTTTTCCCTTAATTCCTGGTCTCCTCACCCTGGCAGATTTCTCTGAGCCCTTCTTGGTCCATAAATCCTTTTCCTCCACTGTTTTCTCAGCCGTAGTCTCCAAAGGCTGGTTCATCCCTGACTTTTCTAACTCACCAGACAAGTGCTTTACTTCTCTCTCCGTCACTGCTTTATCCATGTCAAGCAGATTGTCACTGGCGAATTCCTCTCCTGCTTGGTGGCTGTCTCTGGTTTCCGCCTGAATTCCTGGATAATCATTTTCGGCAGCAGCAATGGGTAGTTTATATCTCCCCTGGTCTGTCACCGTAGACATTCCATCCTGCTGAGGTCCCAAAGTCGGAGTCATCCCTGTTTGTGGGGACGAGGGGCTGTGGGTAGAGGCTTGGTGGTGTCTTACCCTCACTTCTTGGGGTTGTGAGTGATAACCACAGAAGCCAGTGGTGGCCTCCATCGGCCCAGTGTTATCTGACACCTGAGGCCCAGAACCCATTTCACTGAGGAAAGGCTCACACGCCCCCAGGCAACACTCACTGAATTCCATCACTTCGTCATCGCTTTCTAATAAAAAAACATGCTCAGGGCCCTGCAGGTTCAATTGCCAAACTGCATTAGAGTAATCCGTCATAACATCGGAACATTCCAGATACTCCAGGTCATCATCTGAAAACTCCTCGGTGCAGGTTAGGGTTATCTCTGGGCAAAGTTCATAGTCACTGTCAGAATCTCTGCTGGAATCCTGTGGGTTGTCTTGCTGGGTGACCATGGCCCTGTCACCCGGGTAGATGGAGGTGGCTGCCTCCAACAGCGGTAGGCTGACGCTAATGTATTTCTGTACCTTGGGATTTTGATGACTAGAGTTTAAGGCTTCATCATTTGGGCCGTCATTGCGTAAGGCACCATCCGTTAACTTTGATACTTTGGGCTGCATTGTCCCGTGGCAATATACCTCTTGTTTATCGGGAATATTACTTGCATTTGGAAAAAGCAACCCATCTGCAATTCCCTCTGTGTCATTTGGATCGCAAGCCCCTTCAGTTTGCCTTACTTCTTTAACATCCAAGGGATTTTCAGAGCTGGATGCACTAATGCCATTACTGGCCAGTAACTGGAGTGAGCGTAAATGGTTACATTTGGAGGAGGGGAAATCAGCTGACACGGGAGTACCCAAGGAGGGACTTTCTTCTTCCTTATAAGGATGCTCTTTCTCATCAATTGGATCTGTGCTGTTGTGCTCAGATGTCTCTGTTCCATGGTTCCAACCTCTGTCCCTGTCATCTTTCAGTTTAGGAGACAGTTGTGAGTCCTCTGACGCGTACTCGACTTCAATGGAAGCAGAACAGCAGATCATTCCAGAACCGTTTTTAGCAGAGATTTGGTAAACAGCAGTGTCATTTTGGGAACAGCTAGAATGAAGAGAACATCAAGGTAAGTTTGCTATATTTGGACGTGCCAGCCAACATCTCTCACATCATGGCACATGCAGAAAATGGGCTTGGTTTTTACTGCACGCTCTAGCTAGGTCTGTGGTCTCCCTGGAAAGGGGTCTGTGGTCAGAGGCACCTGGCTTCTGGTCTCCGCTGCCCCTCATTCTGCTGAGAATCCTGGGAAGCTCAGAGTTCTCCCTTAAGACTTTCCACAGCCCTACCCCAAATTGAAAATGCTGAGAATTACTTAGATGAATTGGGACATTCATCTAAGTCTAGTCTCTTCTTCTCTCCTTTTATTTTAAGCCAATTTCATACTATAGGAATTTGAAAAAGCATTATTTTCTGGAGTGAGACATTTTACACAAATAACTGAAGTATTCTACCACGTGTCGTGGAACAGCACAAGCAATAGCTCTTTTTAAGATCGTGCCAAGAAGCCATGGTTCTTGCCGAGGGGCTATAAAGATAATAGCACGTTAGGATTATGTGTATGAAGATCAGTGCCGTTTCCTCTTTAATTTAACATGACTATTTGCTCTAAACCACAGCCTGTGAGCCCTCTGGCTTACATAAAGCAAGCCATGTGTTCAGCTTTGGTCCGGGAGGAAAGGAACTGACTCCTGGGCCACGCCGAGCCTGTTCTCCCTGCTCCAGAAGTGATGGTGAATGGCTCCTCTGGCCCTTTGGCTTTATTGACGCCTGGAGCCTGGCGCCTGAGGTGTTTGGCTGACCTTCCCACTGAGACCCCTCTCCAGGTTCTACAGTCCCAAGAAAAACTTGTTGCACTTGCTTTGTGCTCGTAATTGGCACTCTCACTGATTTCCTTTGACCTCGTGGGAATTGTAATATTGCTGATCTCAGTCTCTGCATTACCCAGCTCAGAAGTCAACAACCTTTTTCAGACAGCAGGAACTGTGGTGGGTGGGCTCAGACTTAGAGGCAATGCTTAGAACTTGAGTGATCTGTGTAAAATGTGCACAAGCATTAATCCTGGAGGGTCCGTGTTACCCACTCACAGCTACGGTGCAATCTTCCGTGTCCTTTCTTCCTCATTGGCGGGACCCCTGTGTCTCCCCACGCTCATATGTGCTCATCAGCCTTCAGTCGTTGGATACCAGCTGACATAGGCCTCATTTTCAGAAATCATAGACTAATTCTATTTCTGTGAATACATGGTGTTGTTGGTAACCTGGTTCCCAAGTATAAGTTGGTGGAAAAGTAATTGTTGTTTAAAAGGTTAAAAATAGTTGCAAAAACTGCAATGACTTTTGCCCCAACCTATATAAGTCAGGCAGAGGTGACTGGGGTTGGACCACCCTGACCCACACCTGACATCCGGCTTTGCATGGGGAGACTGAAATTTAGGGCAACTTTCTGGGGAAACAGTACCTGCTCCTGTCTATTGTACAAGGTTCTTCTCAGGTTCCAATGAGAAAATCACTGTGAAGGGGCTTTGCATAGCAGAAACTTTATGCCACATGTATTTTATAAGAATGTGGATACAGGTGTTAGCTAATGGCAACCATGTTGTAATAGAAATGTCTCAGATCAATATGTTGTACACCTTAAACGTACACAATGTTATATGTCAAGTATAACTCCATGAAAAATGAAAGGATGGGGAAGAGCTAAAACCAGGTTACCTCTGGTTCTCAAGGAGCATGCAGAATCATGACCAAAGAGTGCTACTTAAAATTCTTGAATCAGAATCTATGAGTCAAGGGCCTGAGAATCTCCTTTTAAATATCCCAACATATTCTGCTACAAATGGTCCTTAGTCCACTTTTAGAGATACCCTCATCCTCCTGGTTATTCATTAGGTTTAGGTCTCCTCAGTTAAAGCTGATAGAGAGAAAGTAATTTTTGCTTGAGTTTCATATTGCTCACGCCATTCCTTTCGTGTCTCTTTTCAATCAGTGCTTGGAGATTTGGCCTCAGTCATGAGCTTACAAGGAGCATAAAGCAGTACCATGGGCTTCTGGAAAATCCCAAGTAATTCTGATTTCCTGATTTATCCAGGCCATGATCTCTCTGCCAGAGAAACCACCATTCCTGAAGGTACCATGACTTGGGTGGAAAAGAGACAGGACGAGAAGAAAATAAGGGCAAGAGGCACAATGGACCAGGTAAGAAATCAGTAAAGGAGGGGAACAGAGAGGGTTCTCAAGCATCAAGAAGGGAAAACAAAGCGAATTTTAGAAAAACATAGAGAGAAATAACTGGGTTAAATATACTCATTTAACTTCTGAATGACTATAAACAGATGGGAGAATGTTATGATTTAGGAATGTAGGATTTTATGGAACATGTGTTTTAGCTGATGTAAGATCTACAAGTCAGCCTAAGTACACTAAGGAGGAAAAGGAACTCAATTAAGTATAATTAACTTCTCACTGGCTAATGAACACCTTTGAGAGGGTTATGGGTTGTGGTTGATGTGTCCTGGATAATTATCTCTAAGCATCCTAAAGATGAGGGGGAGAAAATCAGGCAGGGAACCCAGCATGTGTTGAAGGCCTCCTCTGTCACAGAGTGCTGGCTGCTGTCTGCGTGCAAAACGGAGGCTCAAAGGAGTTGGGTAATTTCCCCAAAGTGACAAAGCTAGGAAGTGGTGGAGCCAGTGTAGGAGACCAGAGCCTTCGCACTCTGAAGCCTGGCCGTGTATATCCTGTTAGAAAACTAACATTCAGAGAAGGGAAATGACAGAGCGTGGAGTGATCATTTTTGCCGTTGAAGTGTTTCTGTCCTAAATCTTCATACTTGACAAGCTCGTGGCAAGTATCTCTAAGGTGCCCCATATTATGTGAAGAGCTGAGGAAGAGTCAAGGAGATGCGTGAGATATCATGTCCAGCCCTAAAATACTAACCATCCCCGGGAGGAGATAATATGAATTTCTCAGAGAATCTTGTACATCAGTTCTGTGCCAAATTATATCATACAAACTGGAAGAGCAAGGGACTTCAAAGAAGGGACTTCAGCGGTAGCACTGAAATAGTGTGAGCAGGGTTGGGGTTTAGAGTCTTTGCAGGATGCTGGCAGAGTGACCAGTGTGCCCCACAGTGATTTGACAGGTAGGCAAGACCATCCAGGAAGAAATTCCCTGAACAATTAATTGAGTTCACTCCTTACATATCTTCCCTTTTGGATGAAGGAAACAACAGCATTCCTCCACCTTGCTGTGAAAGTCTTGCTTAAATACTCTAGTTTCTTTGCAAATGACTAATTTCCATATTAAAGGAGTAGAGCTACATGCAACCTTAAGTGGATGGGGCTGCTTCTGAGCTGAATCCCCTAGGTTGGTCTAAACCAGAGGTTCTCAAATATTTTGGCAGCAGGACCCCCTACACTCTCAAGAATAATTGACGATCCCAAAGAACATTTGTTCGTAGGGATTATATCCATCAATATTTACCATATTAGAATTAAAACAGAAAAATTAAAAACATTTATTTATTCAGTTTAAAATAACAAAAATAAACTCATTACATGTTAGCATAAATAGCATACTTTTATGAAAAATACCTCTAATTTTTCCAAAACAAAGTAAAATTTCCTAAGAGTGGTATTGCTTTACATCTTTTCACATCTCTTTAATGTCTGGCTTAATAGAAGACAGCTGGATTTTTGTATCTGCCTCTGTATTCAGTGTGATACAACAAATTGTTTTGGTTGAAGTATATGAAGGAAATCTGGCCTCAGGCCTCACTACGTAGTTGGAAAAGGGAGTATTTTAATAGTCTTTTCATATGATTGCAGATACTCTTCTCTGACACTATACAAAGATTAGTTGCAACGTGGAATCTGAAACAATCTCAATGAACTTTTCATACTTGTTATGTAAAATCCACTGGTCAATGTTGCATTTTACTGCATATTTTACCCATGCATGATTTTGTAATATCATGTATTGGTCATTTGGAAAAACTTAGTTCATGAGGTCTTCCAAATATTAATACATTTCAACATACATATTTTTAAAATGTACATTTATTATTACTACTGATCTTATCAGAATAATTTTGAAATATTGGAAAACTGTCAAGCTTCTGAAGAAAGATACAAATATTCCAAATTTCTAGTTAGGGAAATAATACGAACATTAATTTATCATAATTATGTAAGTCAATTCTGTGCTGAGTTGCATAGTAGAAGAGTGAAGGACATCAACAAAATGGCAGAGTAAAGACTTCTGGAAATTTTCTACTCCATAAAAGCAACAAAAACACTGGCAAAATTTGTCTGAATCAGCTTTTTGAGATCTCTGAAAATTACCCACAGGCAATTTGAGGAATATTTATTGAAGATGGGGCAGGATAGAGTTAAAACAATTCCAAAGCCCCATTCCTGGGAACTATCATTATTTGACCTCTCTGGTGGCTCCCTGGAAGATCCCACTCACAAGATTATCTTTAAGTGACCTGACTCATAGCTCACCCCACGGTGAACATTTTCCCTGTGGACATTTGTCAGAAAAAACTTCAGAGGCAATTGTTTAATATCATGGCTGCCTGAGGCAGGGGGTAACCACTGAGACAAACAGTAGGCTAACCACCAAGATGGAAAGCGAAAGCTAAGGAGTGAGAGGTCCATAGAGGGGCATATTCCTGGGAATCTAGAAGACCATGCACATGTATAAGGTTGTGAGCATGTCCAGGGTTGTATATATGCTCGGAAAAGACCTGAGAAGACACTAAGCTCTCACCGCTAACTGACCTTAAGGCTCTATGCTAGCAGGAAGTGAAGGCAGAGTTCTCCACTGCCTGGCTGGGTGTTGATGGCATCCATGCCTCATCGTGTGCACAAAGTCCCTCAACAAAAACTGGCATCTAAGGAAATCTCTGTCCAATCCCTAGTTAACCACTAAGCTAACTGTGCAGAGACTTTAGTGGCCACAAAGAATACTGTTTTTAAAGAATTCGTTCAGAAAAGTCACTAAACAAACAGCAACAAGCCTTGGGAAGGGCTTAGCACATTACATTGTTTAAAATGTTCAGATTTCACACCAAAAAATTATGAGACGTGCAAAGAAAGAATAAAGTGTGGCTCATACACAGGAAAAAAATAGTCAATAAAACCTGTCCTTAGACTTGCTAGATAAATATTTTAAATTATTTTAAGTATGATCAGGAAACAAACAAAAGACACGTTTAAAGAACTAAAGGGAAGTATGAGAACAATGTCTCAATAAAGACACAGAAATTATAAATAAGAACCCAACAGAAATTCTGAAGTGGAAAATTATAATAACAAAAACGAAAAATTCACTAAAGAGCTCAACAGCAGATTTGAGAAGACAGAATAAAGAGTCAGTGAACTTCCAGATGATCAATTGAGATTGTCCAGTCTTAGGAACAGAAAGAGAAAAAAGAATGGAGAAAAGTGAACAGAGTCTCAGAGAACTGTGGGACCATCAAGCTTACAACTTAAGTACTTGGATAATGAGAGTCCCAGAAGAAGAGGAAAGAGGTCAAAAGAATATTTGAAGAAACTAGAAGTCCCTCGTTCATTGAAGGGACTGCAGTGATACTTGAAAGCTTGGATGTTTTTAAAATTGAGTTATGACTGATACGTAATATTATATTAGTTTCACACATACAACATAATGATTTGATATTTATATAAATTGCAAAATGATCACCACCACTGTAAGTCTGGTTAACATCCATCACCGCACATGGTTACAATTTTTTTTCTTGTGATGAGAACTTTTTAAGACCTGCTCCCTTAGCAACTTCCAAATATACAACAATATTATCAATCATAGTCACCATGTTGTTCATTACATCCCTGAGGCTGATTTACTTCATAACTGAATGTTTGTGTCTTTTGAAAAAGCTTGGATTTTTATCACTGGCAACACAGACACTTTTAGTTTTCCTTGAAGTGGCAGGCCTACATTGTTCATTTTTGAGAAAATGTTTGCCAAATACCCAACGCTGAGTAACCATCATTTGTCCATTGTTCTTTCAAGTAAAAACTGAACTCCATTAAAAAAGTGTCTAGTTCAGCTTGCAACTTAAACAACCGTACAGATGCTTTTCCTCAAGATGACCATCATCTCAAGGAAATCCAGCAGAGCTGCTCTAGGCATATTTCCTATTTCATCACCCAGAATCTTAAAAGGGCGTTAACGAGTTGTCAAGACTTAATAAAATTCACAATGTTTACTTATGCATCAAGAACATTATTAAGGAAAGATTTTTGTGTTTTTGGCTTGTTTTAAATGGTGACTGTGTAGCAGTGAAGAATTCCATGACAACTAGTAGAGTTTGGGACCACTGCCTAGATTCATGCTACGACCCCCAACAGTTTTACCACCCATTGCTTTTTACCATCAGTGCACAATGTCAATACAGTAAAAAAGGAAAATAATGTTTCAGTATTTTTGTGATATCAATTTTGATCTTAAGGACCCTGGGAAAGTGCTTTAGGGAACTGCAGGGGTCCATGGACCACACTTTGAGAACCACTGCATAAAGCTATTCACCAGAAGAAGTCGTAAAATGCTCTCAGTATTCTCTCACAGCCTGACAGCCAGATGTGATGCTAGACTTGGAAGAGGGGCGCTAGCATGGAGGGCTGACTGGTTTTGCTCCATACAATCATCTAGGTGCTGCCTTAGGCAGATGACTTAATCTCTTTGGGCCTCAATTTCCTGATTTACGAAGAGAATGAAAACCTGTGTCTGGATTCCACCCTCCAGAGATTCTGATTTGATGCTCAATACATGGGTCTATGTGATTTCATTGTTGGCAGGAGGAGGCCAGTTCCATCAGTGCTGGCGGTGGAGGGTGGGAGGTGGCTGATCTTAGAAATTCCTCAAGGTCCTGTAAACTTAGGATGCTTTTGTGCCTTGGGAACAAGGGTCATAAATGTGGGTGAGAACTAAGAGCACAGGGCAAGTGTCTATAGGACTAGTAACTCTATAAAATAAGAATATGAAGACAAGCGGATAGGGAGTATAGAATGTAACAAGTGCAAAAAAAAGGGCTGGAGTTATGGTTCCTCCAGCTGCCAGAGCAATAGACGTACCAAAATGAATATACTTTTAAATCGCTACATTTCAATCATCATCCTCATCATTATAATAAGTTTCACACATATTATTTCATACATCTATTTATTCATAATTCCACCGGCACAAATAAAATGAAATCAGTTCCTCCCAGGTGGACTGAAAAGAGGGTTCTCCAGCTCTGCTGCCTCTTGTCTCCTGGAGATCACTTCTCTCCTCTGCAGAAAACTCTCCCAACAATATTTAAATTGCTGGAACTCAAACTGTACAATCTAACCAGGTGCCCTGAAGGTAGAGTTCATAGACAGGGAAGTTGAAATGATTGGCTAGAGGTAAGGTTTGGAATCCCCTCCGGATTGCAGATATTATTCTATTTTATTATGCATTCCACTTTCCAGTGGAAGAAAACAAGATCTGGGAAGGACATGTCTGCAGTGTCTTCACTCATGCAGTTAGGAATGCAGGGCTGGGGAGGCCTCCGACGTAACCCCCCCTCAAAGGTGGCTGTAAATTTTCTGAGCCTTGCCTGCCCATGCAGCAGGGAGGGGGGAGAGGACTCCGCTCAATAAATACTTACGTGATGACATCCGTGTCCTTGCCATAACCATAGCACCAGGTGAAGGTCAATATTTTCTTATACTAAGTATCTGTATTTTCTTACTTGCCTAACTGCTGCTATCAATTTTATTACTTGAATGATTCAGAATCATTAAAGGAATGAGAAACACTTTTTCATGTCCCAAAGCTACGTGGGTTACAGAGATGGAACAATTCTAACACTAGAAACACACAGAATTTCTTGATCATATTTTCTACAAGCAGCTAGATACATTTCAAAACATGATGAGGAGATTCCTCATACATTAATTAATTTATTCGGTTATTTAGCCAACAGATATATTAAACCATACACCTGAAGAGCTCAGGGGGACCTGGAGCTAAGCCATTCCTGGGCCTGTCTGTCTCTCACCCCCTCGGCTCCCTTCCCCTGTTCTGCTCTGTATCATGGGGACGACCCCTTCATACCATGTTTTCCTGGCTCACGGGACCACTGGCTTCCTGCTGCATTTGACCAAAGAGAGGCAGGCGATGGGAGAGTGGGAGGAAAGGACAAGTCAGCCTCCGGTGGCATTTCTAGTAGGCGCCACCTCTTCTGTAGCTCTGGGTCCCACAGAACAGGCCCACCAGGGTTCTGCCTTCTGCCCCCTGACCTGTGACCCAGAACTGGTCGTCCTGCCACCTCCTTTGTCTCTGCAGCCTAAGAGATGGGGTCTTCCCACTGATGCTAATCTCGGAGTAACCTCACTGCCTGCCGCCACCCCCACCCCCTTTGATTCAATCACCTGTATAACCCTGCGTTTAATGCTTGAAAATGATTTTTGTTTTCCTGGTCAGACCCCGGGTGTTACAGAGATGATTTATCTTACAGATATTGAAGTGAGGCCCAGAGAAGATATGACTGTCTTAAGTTATACAGCTAAAAAAAATGATAAGGAATGACTACCACATGTAAGGCACTGTTAGCCACTGTATAGAGGGTAAGATGTGAGATTCCTGGGCCCTTACTCAGAAGCTCCCCTTCCAATAAAGGAAACATATCTATATGCAAACAGCTTCGATATAGGACAGGATGTGGTCAGGGCCATTAAAAATCCGACCAAGTATAGAGATTCAGAGGAGGGAGATGCAAGATAATGTGGGAAGGTTTCCTAGGACTGTAAAAGCTGAAGCCAGCCTAGGAAATCCATGGTAGGATTTGGGCTGGAAAGATGGTATGTGCCTGGAATTGGGGAAGGGGCTGCTCATTTCAGGTAGAAGGAATAGCCAGGCCCTGTCAGGAAACAATAAACCATTCCTTATTTGGGACCTGGGGGAGTGGTGGGCTGCAAGACAGGTTAATTTCATTATTTACTGTTTAAACAGGACACTTTAGAGATTCAGAAGGGACACGGTTAATTCTTGCACCAAGACCAGAGGCAGGAACTGGGGCAATGCCAGCAGGGAAACTAGGTTGACCCAGAAAATCCGGAGGCACGGTCACCCACCAGGAAGTCGGCAAGGCCCAGAGAGTGGAAGATTTTCCTTCCCAGAGTGAGGGGTTTAGACCTCAGGCTCCAATTCACTGGAAAGCAGATCAGAGCAGCTCCTTGGGGAGGAACAGAAACCCTTCTAGAAGATGCTCCTTACATGTGCACAGAGTACAGGTGAGGATGCAGCACTCCTGCTTGCCACTGCGGTTATGGTCTGTGGCCTCTGGTTGAGCAGGAACAAGGAACACCCCATTCTCCTATAAGTCCTGTGGGACCTACAGCTATATGTACCCAGCCACTGTGTGGGACTTGAGAAGGGTAACAAAAAATTGGTGGTGTAAGACTTGGTTCTTTCCCTTGGGGAAACTGCCGATTTTGCCGAGAGATATTATCAAATTCCAAAAGGCACAGTTGAGACAGTGAGCCCTTCCGGTGGCAAGGAGGGAAGAGGTCAGGGAGGCCTGGATCTTCAAGGAATAATGCCAGGAGCTTGGAACTTGAGCCCAGTGAGAGGGGAGGGCATTCCAGGCAGATGTTCCGGAGCTGGAACCAGCAGGTCACGTGTAAGGGACAGTAGAGAAATGAGCTGGCGTGGGAAGTCACAGGAGGTAGATGTGGTAAGTGAGGACCCTAAACGGCAGTAGCGGAGGTTTGGAAGGCACAGAATTCTACTCTGGGGCACAGCCTGAGAGCCAACCGCAGGGGACATTCTACTTCTCTTCACCACGTGCAATCCTGGGCAAATCGGAGAGGCAGATTGCAAAGCTGTGTGGCACGGGGCTTAAGTGACAGACGCAGCAGCAAGCCTATCTGCCCGCCTGCTGAGTAATGATGGACATATTACTAAACAGCTTGGGACAAGAACTGCACTTACACCAGAGGGAGTTAATTCCTATAAAGGGCTTAAAGCAGGGCCTGGCACCCAGTGAGGCCTACATCAGTAGTTGTCAGCCCCGGCTGAACGTCAGACCCACTTTGAGTGCTTTTGGGAAATACAAGTGCCAGAGGGTTTTCGGGACAGTGAAAATACGCTGTATGATACCATAATGGTGGATACATATCATTACAGATTCGTCCAAATTTGCAGAACGTACACCCCCAAGAGTGAACCCTGATGTAAACCATGGGCTTTGGGGGGTAATGATGTATCAATGGAGATTCATCGATTGTAGCAAATGTCCCGCTCCAGTGGGGACATTGATAGTGAGAGAGTCTGGGGTGGGGGCAGGGGGCATACAGAAACTCTGTACTTTCTGCTCAATTTTGTTGTGAACCTAGAACGGCTCAAAAACAAAATGAAGTCTATCTAAAAGGGAAAAATACCAGTGCCAGGGCCCCACCAAAAAAAGCAATTAAGCATCATTGTGGGGGTGAAGGGCTTTGCCATGGGTATTTTTTAAGCTTTCTGCGTGATGGTAATGGGCAGCCAGAGCTCCGAAGTACCAAGCTGATGGAGTGTCAGGTCTTGTATGTTAGGAAGGAGGTGGGAGAACTGGTCGGATAGTGGTAGAGGGGGAGGGACCTTTGCTTGGGCATGCATGGGGAGTGGTTTCCTGGCCCTGTTTTGGTACAAAAGTGCTGAGCTTTTGATGGCTTTTTGAGCCTCTGGGAGCAATGCAGGCTGACCAGACATTTTTTAAACAAGAAGTGAGCACATTGACTTCAGAAAGAAAAAATTCTTAGGCATTACTACCATCAGGCTTTGTGAACAGACAACTGACCCCTCTTATCAAAAGAAAACTCAAGGGTAGCTAAAAGCAGTCACCATCCACCGCCATCCACCACCCAAAGGCCACTAGGTTAACACGGTGTTCCGAAATGTCTCCAGAAATCTCAAGGGACATGGCGACAATAGAAAAGCTCCTAGATTAAACTGTAAAGCCAGCTATGAAAAACATGGCCTCTTGAAAGCAGGACAGAGAGCAACACAGCACTAAACACCGGCCCGGAAGACCCAGAGCTCTTAAAGGCAAATTAGCTTACAATTCTGAAGGCTTAATATTGCTAATTCATCAGACACCCAGGATGCCCGAAACCAAAGTTGATTTTCCTATCCAAACCTGCTTCTCATCCGAGACATCCTTAGAACGGGGCTTCTCATGCATTAATGTGCTGAGGAATCTCCTGGGATCTCGTTAAAACGCAGAATCTGATTTCCTAGGTCAGGGCTGGGGGCTGGGAGTCAGGCATTCTAACAAGCTCCCCAGGACACAGCTGGTCTAAGTCCCCTTCGAGTGGCAGGGTCTTTCAGTCGCTTCCAGCTCTATGCCTCCAAGTATCTACAAGAGTGGAAGTCCCTGTGTTAAATTCTCAGGAAAATTATCAGCTGTCACTTGACTCGCTGCTTCATTTGAACTGAGTTCCCAGCATATGCCTGGCACGCTGCCCGCCCCCATGCAGCTCTGTGTTGGTTTAGCTTTTTTTGAAAAAACCTAATTGCTGGATGGGCAGGGAGATTGCACAGGAGCAGACCCAAGGACGTCTCTCTCAAAAGCCACCTGGGAGTCTGGTTAAGGAAAAAAGCCAGCACAATTTAATTGGTTCTCTTTGAGTGCTGCTCTGTGCTCAGAGCCTCTGTGTCCCTCTCTGTCATCTTTGCCAGGCCATCTCATTACGCTTCTGCCTCGCTCCCATCTCCTAGTGGCCTCTGGGTGAGCAGGCATGGCTCCTGGCAGTGACCGGGAAGCAGGGAGCCATCTCCGTGCCTGGGAAGCGCAGCCCCATGTTGGGGGAAGGCTGGTCAGGGCCAGCAAGGAGGAAGAATCCCCATCCTGCTGGAGTAGCACCCCAGGGAATGGAAATGACAAGGACAGAAAGGAGGTGGCCACAGAATGACTAGAAGCTCAGGCTCCCTGGAGCTCAGTGGATGACAGCAGCTGCTGACATTGTGGCCTTCTCCTACAGCTCCTGTGGGAGGCTGTTTAAAATGTATCCTGTCTTCCAAATCCCCTTAAACTGCAAGAAGTACCACTAGGCTGACCACAGGCATTCAAATCATTTCCCCAAGTTCAGATGGCTGCCCGTGGGGTGGCTCGGTAGGGGAGGAAAAAGTCGTCCTTGACTGTGTTTGGGTCTTCTGCTGGGTCTGAAAATTAAACTGACAAGGACAGACTAACAGGAGAAAAGTAGACACATTTTATTGAATTTGTACGTGTATGTGGGAGCCTTCACAAGAGAATGAAGACCCGAAGAAGCGACTGGAGCCGACAGCTTTTGTACCTTTTAGACAAAGAAACAATAAATGTAAAGAGTTGATAAGACAACAGCGTTTAGGCCAGAGGTAGCAAGTGATGAAGGAGTAACTGGAAAGATAAGGGTTGGTTTAACAAGGTTTCTTTGTAAGACTTACTGGCCACAGATTCCTCATCCCTGGTGATAAAAATGTCCTCCCTTCCCCTGGTTTCACCTGGGAGCTTTATGTCCTGTTTCAGGGAAGAAATGCAACAGGGAGAGGGCAGAGTGACTTTCCTGCTTCTGCCATTTAAAAAAAAAATTCCTTCAACTTAGGATATTTAATATGCCAAGGTGCCATATTTTGGGGTAGCGTGTCCTAAACCCCTAAATCAGCTTTTTCCCCTCACCTCAGAGCAAGACTCTGTGAAGACTATAACAAAAGCACTGAACGTGTTGTGTAATTCATCCCATGAATCTTTAGTGAATGCCTGTGAGAGACAGTCACTAGACATACAGCAGGGAACAGATCAGACGAATCTTGGCTCTAATGGAACTTATATTCCAGTTGGGGGAGCCTCCCAAGAAACAAAAATACACAGAAATATACACCGTGACTGGAGACACCCCACGTGTCCATCAACAGGGGAGCGAAATAACAAATTCTGACAGATCCAAATGCTGAAACACTGAAACACTGCCCAATATGAGGAAAGAGTTATGAACACACCAAACAGCACATAAGTCTCAGGACAGCTATGTGGCGTGAAAGAAGCCAGACGCAAAAGAGTGCATGCTCTATGATCTCATCATTTGTAAAATTCTAGAAAAAACTCGAAACTAGTCTCCAGTGACCGAAAGCAGAGTGCTGTTGTGTGAGGATGGGTGGGCAGAGACAGGGGCAGGGAAGCAGGGTTGCCAAGGAGCACTGAGATATCTTTTGAGGCTGATATTTATGTTCACTATCTTGATGGTGGTGATGGTTTCATGGGTGTGTGCATATGTCAAACTTCCCAAACTGAATGCTTTATATACGTGTGGTTTCTTGTATATCAATTATACCTACACAAAGCTGTTAAATATGTGTGTGTGTGTGTGTGTGAGCGCATACACACAATGTCATGGGCTATGTGAAAAATAAAGCAAGAAAAAGAAGGGAGGACATGCTAGGGGCAGGTGGCGCTATTTTAGATGGCTGGTCACAGAAGGGCTCAGTGATCAGGCGATTTTGAGCAAATCCTTAAGGACATTAGAGAACTAGCCATGGGGGAGAGAATATTCCAGAGAGAAGGAAGCACGCAGGCAAAGGCCCCAAGGAAGCACGCTACAGGCCCGATTAACACCTTTGAGCGCTGAAACAGCTCAGAACTGAGTTACGGCTTCAAGATCTGTTCTAAATAATTGCCCAAGCTTCACATCGTAGACTCTCGCATCTGTGCTGCCTGCCCAGAGCCCACGTCTGCAGCCTGAGCTTGGCTTCTTAATACCTGAAGAAGCAGCAGTCACGCTGTACCAGCTGTGGACTGTGCACTAAGATTCTTAATGAAGAATTCAGAGATCTGTTTGATCACATCTCCTCTGAAATGGGCAGGCCACCTCTTTCCACTTTCAAATACTCATGACTGAGAGTGAGTGTGTTTCACAAAACACAGAACTCAGGGTAAAAAGAGTTAACATTTACTTAGCATTTACTGAGTGTCAGACACTGTTCTAAAAACCTATGTGTAGTATCTCATTTAGTCTTCACCCAACCCTGCCAGGTGAACACTATTAGTATGCCCACTTTACAGATATAGAAACTGAGGCAGATGGAGGATAAGCAATATACACAATTAAGAAGTAGGGCCAAGACCTGAACCTGGGCAATATGACTCTAAAGCCAGCCCCCTTAAGTCTCCACATGTGACCTCACGGAGTCCCAAAAATCTCTAATTCTTAACCAATGGCTTCTACACAGGCCTGTCCTTGTACATGGCTGGGACACGGTCCATATTTGGGGCTGTCCTATGGATGAAACTGTGTCCCCCAAAAATTTGTATGTTGAAGTCCTACTCCCCTAGTGTGATGGTAGTGGAAGTAGAGCTTTTAGGAGGTTATTAGGGTTAGATGAGGCCACGAGGGTGGGGCCTTCACGATGGGATAAGTGCCCTTATAAGAAGAGACACCAGAGAGCTTGCCCTCTTTCTCTGCCATGTGAGGACCCAGCAAAAAGACAGCCATCTGCAAGCCAGTAAGAGGGTCCTCACCAGAACCCCACTATGCTGTACCCTGATCTTGGACTTCCAGCCTCCAGAACTGTGAGAAATAAATTTCTGTTCTTTAAGCTCCCCAGTGGTATTTCTGAGCTGACTAACACAGGCAGGGTCAGACGGGCCACGCCAGGTCCAAACCCCTCTCACAGGTTGAACCCAATCTTAGGTTCATCTGGGACTCAGGTGTGGTCCGTAGGAGATCCAGGAAGATCCACCCACGTACCAGGCTGATGTCTCAGGAGCTGAGGAGTCGAAAGTGCCAAGACTGGCCCAACCTTGCAGTTTTCAACAAAAAGGGAACTGGTGCCTGTGTTTTGGAGAGGGTAAGCTGAGCTGTCGGAAGGGATAGAGTCCGGAGCAAGCCAAGAGGAGGCACAGGTCCAAGGCAAACAGCAGGTCACAGAGAACTCTAAGACAGAGCAATGGGAGGACAGAGGTGGTCGGCGGGGCCAGGACAGGCTTCCAGGTGATGGGGCAAAGGTGGAGGGAAATTTCATGGGACGCCCTTGGCTGAGTGCACAACGGCGAAAATAGGGCTGGCTGGCCAGGACATGTCCCCAAACTGAACCTTGTTCCTAGTCCTGCTCCCACTTCCCGCACCCTTCCCCTCGGAGTTGGAGCAAAGCCCTTCCTGGGACTCACAAGGCCTGACTGGGTTCCAGCTCTGCCCCTAACTAGCTGTCTGCTTTATCAAGTCACCTCGAAAGAGGGAGCTGGTCAAATGATCACTGGTGCCCGTGCTGGGACGTTTACATCAGCGAGACTCCCCATCTTGTCAGTCCTCAGAAATGTCACTGATGCTGTGATGACAAAGTCAAGCTGAACCCCAGCTGGCCAAGGAACGTCCCTAATGTTACTGGTCTACTCTCAGTTCTCAGAAGGTGCCGACGGAGTGGCATTTTCAGCGACATTCAGCACATGTCCAATTTCCAATGATCTGTTCACCTTCCTCTGGCTGTCCCAAGGGATCGATCTGTCACCTGTCTGCAAACTCACATCGATATGCCCTGAGAATTAGCACCTGGTGGGAGCAACCACCCAAGTCTGGTGCCGAGGAAAAGATAAGGGGTCACACAGAGAAAGCTGAGCGTTCCATGGCCTGGCTCCTGTAACCATTCACTCCTCGGAGACACTTACTACCAAAGTCAGAACCGGAATGTGATGATGGGTGATGGATTCTGGCCCAGACCTATCAACCCGGAAACTAAATGGCAATTTCTCATCAGACCCTCAGGACTCATTCAAGAAACGCTCCAGGCGTAGCCTAAGGCCTGGCCAGGTGCATGCCTGCTGAGTTCATTCAGGAAGAATGCCACAGGAGGCCGCCTGAGCTCTGTGCTGGGAACACACAGGACTTCCGGGTGCCGGAAAATTCTATGGGTCATCCTTAAGACTTATTACACCCACTTAAGCTCATGGGAACACGAAGTACACAAAATGCTTTCCAGCCTTGGATAAAAGGCATTTTCTGTCTTAGCCAAGAACAGCGAGAGTCAGTCATCTTTATTTCTACCCAGTGATTTCCTGGTCAAACACGTTCATTATATTTTATCTTCCAAGAGGGAAATAGTGGCAAGGGAAAATACTGCCAAACTAAGCGCCTTTTCTTACCTCCAAATTGTCTTATTTTTAATCAGTTCCAATATTACAGTTCAGTGTGGGGCATATGTTCAAAGTGTACAAAATAACCAGTATTATAGTCTAAGTTCTTTGCATGTGTTGGTTTACTCCCCACACCAACCCTACAAAGCAGGTACTGTCTTTCTCCCCATTTTGCAGATGAGGAAACTGAGACACAGAGAAGTTAAGTGACTTGCCCAAGATGATACAGCTTGTAAGAAGTAAATCTGGGGTTTAAATCCAGACCCCTTGGCTTTAGATCCTTACTCTCAATGGTGGAAATAATCTCCTGTCCTTTGGAAGTGAAGGTGATGGTGACAGTTCTACCTTTAGCAGGATGTGTGCCTTGAGGTGTTTCTTCCAGAAATGGAGGTCTTTTTAACTGATTCACCTATGCTTGTTTGCCCAGCCTCATTCACAATGAACAGCTCATGTTTCTTAGATGTTTGACAAGGGGTTGGGTTACCCTGGGTGATCAGGTATAGAAGGAGCATGATGGGCCCTCCAGGGGCAAAGTTTGGCTCAGACAACAAGCTCTTACCAACAATTTTCTGCCCACTACAAACCAGAGTGGCTTTGAGAATGTCACACAGTATCCTAAGGCTACTAGGATCTCTGTGTCCACCCAAATGTGAGGAATATGTGAGAAGACTGAGACTTCATTAAAGTCACAGCTTCCGCCTTCTAGAAGCCATTTGAACAGGGTGTCAGGTACAAACACGTATGACAAAACAGCCTCAACGCTTGTGTCTGGGTTATAACTCTCCTGTTAAATGCCCATTTCCTTCTTGTCTTTAAAAATTCTACCCTGATTCTGACATGTTTCAAAACTATTCGTGTGCCATTATTCTGGCTCTAACACAACTGGTATTATAAGCTGGGACAGAGGAATCCTTCGGAATAATTCTGGGAACACGACACTTTCAGGGCGTGGGCAGTAAAACGATGTGAACTCCTAAGTGATAATAGCTAATGACGGTTGCGTGCTTATGTGCACACGCTGCTGATCATTTTGCATGAATAATCTCTTTTACATCATAACAAGGACTCATTTCACTGAGGAAGACACTGAAGCACAGAGACATTAATTGACTTACTCAAGGCCACACAGCTAGTAAGTGGCAGAGCACAGAAACAGGAAAGTGTGGCCTTCTGGAGAATTTTATCATCATTTACAAACACATGAGACTATAGGGATACAAAACAATAGAATTCCCAGCCCCTCCGCCCCCCCAGGAGTTGACAGTCTAACACATAATGGACATAATGAAGCAGAAGTCAGTAACTTAACGCAATGAATGTTTATCGAGCACATTCTATGTGCAGGTCACTATGTGCAGGTACTGGGGAGACAGCAGCCTCATGGAGATTTCAATCTATTGGGGATAAAGATCGAAGAACAGAAAGAATAAAATGAAAAAAAACATAATGCTGGCTGAGTGCCGCCTTGTTTTACAGGTGACTCAGGAAGGTTCAGTCCGCAAAGCCGTGGGATCTGTGTGTTTGTGGTCCTCGTGGTGGGCTGGAGAATGGAGCGGGAGAGGGAGAGCGTTCCCGGCACAGGCACTGCAGTGGGCACGGAGCACTGAGCTTGGTGATGCTAGTGAGAGTGGCCAGCTGCTCCATCTGACCACACAGCGCGTGAGCCCGAGGGACGGGAGGTGAGTGGGGAAATGGAGGTGTGTGGGAAACGCTGAAGAAGAAAAGGTCTTCTGAGGGTGAACGTCTCTCATGCTTGACCCCTCCTCTGCTGTCTTCGTTCAGGCTCACCCTCCAATCCAGTCTCAATTAAAGCCATAGGGATGTTCTAAAAAAAACCAAACCTTCCTATGATCCTCTGCTGCCCAAAACTCCTTCACAGATTGGGCATTGCTTTTTAGGAGAAAGGTGCAAACCCCTTAACTATGGCACAAGGGGTCCCCAGGGCTCAGCCCCACCGGCCCTCCATCTCCGGGAACCCTCCCCATATCCTGCCAGGGACTGAATGCACCGCAGGACTGCGCAGTTCCCCCAGCCACTGTGGCAGTGCCCCAAGGGGGAGCTCTGCAGGGCCTGCCCCCCGCCAGCCAATGCCAAGGTGGAGCTGATGGGAGAGCCAAGGGGCTGCTGGGCCCTCCCTCTACCCCAGGCGCTGTTGCACCCTCCACCCCACTCTCCCTCCTTTCCCCTCCCTCCTTGTAATCTGTGCTCTCTCCGCACAGGAGGACGTGATTGTGACCATCAAAAGGGGCCTCCTTGCTGCAGAGAGAAGTGTCTCTCTCTTTCTCTCTAGGTGTGGGTTTCTGGACAGATTTTTATCTGTTGCTTTGCTGCCTTTCTTTAAATTGCAATCATAAGAGACCACAATTCCCCATTTGTATACATATCTTGCAACCTGCTTTCATTATGAGGTAGAAAACATCAATTTGCATTTTCCCACCCTTCTCTCCACCCCCACATCTTTCGAAAAAAAATTTTTTTTTTTTTTCATGCTACAGTGCAAACCATACTGTTATTACTGCTGTTGCCCTCCTTGGGAATGCTTTCTTGGCTTTCCATTCCTCTTGCCTGCCGTGCACACTGGACCTGTCATAACGGAAAGGTCACAACAGCACTGTTCAATCTCCTCCAAGTGGCCTCATGTGCCCAAAGTACAGTTTCATGAGATGGGAGTGGTATGAGGAGGAAAAGGCAGAGAGGATGGACGGAGGGGGTGCTGAGGAAAGAGGAAAGATCGGACGGTCAGTGCAGAACCGCAGATTAGGCTGTTCAACCAGAAAAGGCCCTTGGGAAACACAGAAACAGGAGCTTTCAAGTATCTAAGAACACAGACTTAGTGACCTAAAGACGACATTCAGAGGAAGAAAGGAAAGTATTTTTCTTTGAGGGAACTATGAGTTCATCTGGTGGTTTATGGTGTATCGATAAGGGCAAGAAAATTTGAGACTATTATCAAAACTATCTTTTAATCTTTGAAAGGCATTTGCACAAACACCATTCATTTTCCTAACCAGCATTTAACATACTGGTAGAAGTCGAACTATTTGCACAGGAATGTTTTATCTGTAAAGCATTTTTCATCTCAGGCAATACGTTGGCATTACCAGGGCTTCAGACGGCATTAGTCAAGGGGGAAGACCAAGCTTTAGTGGGTTTTAAAAGCTCCCCAGGCAATGCTGATGAGCAGCTACAATTCAGAGCTACTGGTGTAAAAAGTCAGAACTTTCGAAGATCTTTAGTACCCAGATTATTTACTGTTAAGCAGAGAAAAGCAACCACCATCTGTTATCACGTGCCCTACCATCATTTCTTGCATTCGGTCTGAATACTTTTCCCAGCAGGTGGGCTACTTTTCAAAATGGCAGCCAGGAATTTGGAAAGAGTGTATTCTGTCATAACAAATCTTTGATTTTACAGAAACCACTCCTGGACTTCAGAGCAGATAATGAGGGCTCCCCACCTCTTCCACAGCACAAGTTCTGTCCCTAAGTTTCTCTCCCCTGTGTCGGGTCTCTCCCACCTACCCTTGGGGTTTCATCATGGCCTTCTCATTCCTTCGTCTGTTAACTCCCTAATACCCTACAAACATTAGTTTTGCCTATGCTTCTGGTCCTGCGTAAACACCAAATAATACTGATAGCAAATCTTAATTCTTAAATGGCATTCTATCTGTAAAAGAATATGCGTCAATTTTCTATTCTGGCTAAAAAGTGAGTATAATATTTATCTTAGTGTAAGACTAAAATTAATCAATCAAAAATAGGTATTGTGTGCTCAGAGGGACAGAGGCACGGGTGGGAATCATACAAAGAATTACTGAGTATAGGTCCACAAGGATTTTACCATCTAGACCGGGGGGGATGAACTATAGCCCAAAGGCCAAATCTGGCCCCCCACCTGTTGCTATAAATAAAGTTTTATTGGAACACAGCCATGCTTTAAAAAAAAAAAAGACAACATATTGTCAATAGCTGCTACTGCACTACAATGGCAGAGTTGAGTAGCTGTGACAGAGATCATCTAGACTCCTAAGTCTAAAATACTTACTATTTGGCTCTTTGTAGAAAAGTTTGCCAACACTGATCTAAACAAACTACCACCACCAACAAAAAACTTATACATACATATAGCCATCCTTTTAACACATACGTATGTTGCAGGCACTGTATTAGGTCCCAGCAAATGCCTTAGTATGAAACAGAGAGGATTGCTTCCCCTAGGAGGCCCACAGTCTACTGAACTATCCACCACTCCTGAGAAATAAATAAGCGCCCAAAAGGAGGCCTGTGGAAAGGAGAAGAGAATACTTGAGGCTGGACACATCCCTGAGTAACCAAAATTACCTGTGAACCATAGAGGTAGATTCTAAGTTGAATGGGGTGAAAAGGTGAGAGAGGATGGCCTTGGAAAAATCGGAAAGAAGAGGCCGAAAATCCAAACCATGAATGAAGGGGCAGCAAATGGCAGTTGG